>NW_004955443.1:18595173-18597045 GCF_000276665.1 Chinchilla lanigera | reverse complement strand
GCCGCTGAGCTAAATCCCCAGCCCCTGGCTGGATTTTTAACATCTGTGGAAATTCTATTTTTATAATAATAATTTAATTAGAAGTAGAATTTTAAATGTAAGCCTGTTCTTATCTGCTCCACTCCCAATTTGGGGTGGATAGAGCAGGTGAAAGAAATCTTATAAAAGGAAGTGATATTTAAGCTGAGATCTGAAAGATGAATATGATCTATCAAAATAAAGTGTGGATTAGGTTGCTAGGACTGCAATGTATATTGTATTGTTAGAATTAACATTTGATTAATAATACTCCAATAAGGAGTACCAAATATGCCCTGGTTCTAAGAAAACTATTTATAGAAAAAGAAGAATATTGAATATAAGCCAGTAAATGGAGTAAGTTTAGGGAATATTTTATGCAATTTTGTAGTATATTCTTTTATTTTTCAAAATATATTTATATATTTAATGAAGTAAGTTTTATACATTTCTCACAGCTCTATGTTGTCCTAAAGATGAATTATTTTCGGGCTGGGGATTTAGCTCAGTGGCAAAAGCGCCTGCCTGGCAAGTGCAAGGTCATGAGTTCGGTTCCCGGTACCGGAGAAAAACCAAAAAAAAAAAAAAAAGATGAATTATTTTCTGTTCATTTGTTGCGTAGGGCATTGTATTAATATTTGTACGATGCTTCAGCATTATGTAAAGTGGAAATCTGTTGTATTATTGAGAATCTCTTTGGTGTAGCCCGAGTGAGATATGTGCTGTGATGAGTGAAGGCCAAGGTGCTGGAAGAGCCAGCAGGAAAAGCACTCTGTGCTGTCTGGTGTCTGTCAGGTGAGAAAGGCTTACTAGGGGAAGTGATCTTTAAGTTGGTACCTGAATGGTGACTAAGATTTATCTAGATCAAGTGAGAATAAGGCTGCTGAAGCAGAACATAGGGAACATATTCCAGATGAAGAAATGTATTAATGTATTTAAATATGTATATTAAAAACAGCTATGTGAGCTGGGCATGGTGGCACACACCTGTGATCTCAACACTCAAGAGGCTGAGGCAGGAGGATGGCTGCAAGACTGAAGGCAGCCTGGGGTACATAGTGAGTTCAAGGCCAGCCTGAACTGCATAGTGAAGCCCTGTATCAATAAAATAAAGTAAAATAGCAATGAAAAACCCCAGCTATGAATAATCAGAGCTACAGTAAAACCTGTCAGTTATTGAATTATCATTATTGTTCCATTGTTTAAAGAAATTTACATGTATTAGCATCTTTAATTTTTATAACAACCACTTAAAAAATTATTGTTACTATTCTACTTTTATTGAATGACTACAACTGTCCTTTGCATCTGAGGTATAGAACTTAGTTACTATTTTAGTTTCACTTCAGTGAATTAGAAATAGCCTGTAGGCATATTTTAACGAAATGACAAAAATTGGCATTTTAGCCTGACACTGAAAAGAATAGCATATTATTAGTATCATATATGTGGGTTATAAAATCTATGACTTATTAATAAAATGAACTTACAAATTCCAGTTTATAAAAGATAGGACAGAAAGTAAGGTAATCAATACTGGTAAAAGACAGGAAGACAAATCTAGATGGTGACACTTTCTGAAAGATAACTGGCCTGGTCTTTCCAAAACAATCAATATCACAAAAATATAAAGGACAGAGAGACTTTATATTAAACTACATTGAAAGAGACAAATAAATGTAATACATGAATTTTGTTTTTTTAAATTTTTTTTTTTTTATTTTAAGGATAAAAGGAGGGAAACATTAACAGACATACAGCATTTTACAACATATCACAAGCACAATACAGACAATACAGAGTTCCAAACAAAGTGGTAGGGAATTAACAATGGTGGTTGTATTACATATTGAT
>NW_004955443.1:18584646-18593188 GCF_000276665.1 Chinchilla lanigera | reverse complement strand
CCTTTCAGTTTTTGTCCATTGAGAATGATGTTAGCTGTTGGACTGTCATAGATGGCTTTGATCAGGTTAAGGTAGAGGCCATCTATTCCTATTTTCTGTGTAATACATGAATTTTGAATGGGCTCTGAATTAAGAAATATATAAAAGATGCTCTATAGACAACTGAAAATTTTTAAATATAAACTGAATATTAGTCAATATTATGAAATATTATTATTAATTTTCTAGGTGTGTGTATTGGTTAGGGTTACCCAGAAGAACAACATCAGTAGAAAAATATAGACAGTATATATGTACTATTATACATGAGGGCTATTAGATAGGCTTAAGGGTCAGAGGCAAGATAGTCCACAGTGGCTATGTGCACACTGGAGATCTAGAAGACATAGTAACTGCCCCCTTTAAGAAACTGGAAGCTGTAGAACAAGAGGGATCAGCAGGATTCACTGTCAGTTCTAGACTAAAAGCGTGGGATCTTGCTGCAGATTTGGAGGCTGAAGAAACTGGAATCTGATGTCCAGAGATGATAGTAGTAGCAACACATGGCACCCACTAAAGCAGAAGGGAGCTTTTCCAAAGCAGGCTGATGCTTTTCCAAAGCATCTGGGCTAAAAGGGTATGGCTGGTGCCACCCACAGTCACGGTCAGTCCTCCACCCTCACTTTGCTGGGCTATGTGCCAAACATCTCTGCAAACACCCCACAGACACACCCAAAAGTGTGTGCTTCTTAACCTAGTCAGGTTGACAATCCTGATTAACGATCCCAGTGATCATGGTATTGTGGCTCATATGGGAAGGTCTTTAACAATATACATGGCTGATGTACTTAAGGGTGGAATGTTGTGTTTGGAAAAATTGTAATATAAAATATCTAAAATTTAACTTGAATAGATTATTAATAGGATTCATAAGTAGCAAACATTTATAAAATGCTTGTATTTAATTTACCCTTTTCTTTTCTGCTATTTTCTTTGTAGTGTTTATTACTATATAACTATTGGCATTTTTTTTACCTATACTCATTACCAAGCTTAACTAAAGTGTCAGTTCTGTGAGGACGGAGATTTTCTGTTATTCACTGTTTGTGTGAGTTAGCTAACATTATAACAAAATGCCCTGGATAAGTAACATCAGGAAAGAGTTATTCTGGCTCACAGTTTTAAAAGTTTTAATCCATGACTAGGTAGGAACAATCCGTTTAGACCTGTGCTGGATGGCAGTGGTGCTGGTTGGCAAGCAGGGAAGTGTGTGGCGGAACAGCACCATTTACCTCGCGGCCAGGAAGCAGAAGAAGAGCCAGCTCCCAGCGTTCTGTTTGAAGACATACCTCCACTCACCTAAGGACTTCCACTGGCTGCACCTCTCAGTTATACCACCTCCCAAAAGCGCCACCCTGGGGACCAGGTCTTTAGTACATGAGCTTTTGGGGGGTGTTCAGTATTGAAATGTAGCACTGCTTAATTCACAGTACCAAGCATAGTGCCATCTGGCAGACAGTGGGCAATAACTACTATTTATTCCATGAATTAATAAATAAGGATAACCAATCCCCACCAGCCTTGCCATTTCTATGTAACTCATGATTTTAATTTTTTATTAGTTTGCATATTGTTGACAAAAACAATAACAGCTTGTTCCTTATGTTTCAGGGAAGTTGGGAAAAAAGAATTTTGAAGAGTCTAAATAGTATGTGCACTGAACTGAGTATCCCACTGGCACGAAAGGTACTTTTAATATTCTCTGCTTAGCTATTTTATTGTGAGTTTACTTACTGAAAAGTGTCATGAAGTTATACAGCTCTCAGGCACATCATTCCCTTTTTACTGTTATATCAGCTTGTTTTAAAATAAGATCTGTAAATGCTAATTGTGTGAGTGTAGTCTATATGGATTTCCATTATGTATACTTTAATGACTTGTAATAGTTTTTTGAGAACAAAAATACAGAATCTGTACATAGACTATTTAAACATTTGACTATAAAGACAATGAATACACTTTAAAGATTTTAATTACCTTTAGTCTCCTTACATTTTAGCTAGCTGAGCACAGTAGCCATATACTTTAAATTGGAGGTGGAATTCAGGCATACAGTGGTCTTGTCATATGCAACATGGTACCATCCTTTGGATATAGGAATTGAAAACACTAATTTGTCATCTGTCTGCCAAAGTGGAATTCTATTTAGATGCAATACTCAACACTTCTCTCACTCTGGGCTTTATTGGGGGGAGAGATGAGAAAGGAAAGGAAGTCATTTGGAGGATTTTCTAGATGCCATACAGCTGCTTAAGTGTAAGTGAGGAGGACAAGTTCCCTTCACGCATTCTGCCTACCTGTTGTTTATTCCCAGATGTAGTGTGTATACTTCTGATGATATCCAAGGATAAATCACTGGAGGCACCAGAAAAATGGTGTAAAAAACAGAATTTATATGAAAAACTGTCTAAATACGTAGTATTGTATAATATACTGTCTTTCATATAGGAAGATTATGTTACTGACTCACAGTCACATTCTCTTGGCCAGTCCCCCTTGTGATGCATTTCTGAGACTGCTGGGTAGGGTAAGAGATGTAGTCTGTGACTGAGGAGCAGGTTCTCTTTGTGAAGTTTACTGGCCGGTCCAGATCATTTACTTTCTTTTCTTGGACTCATTAGCACCATATTCTAACTGGGCCGCTGAGACTACATGTAATGTAATAGTTAAAAAATTAAAGTGTAATTCCAAAAAGTTGCTATATTTAATGGAATTATTTTCCCCACTGTTACAGCAGCTTCTTTAAACTTTTAAATAAGTTATTGATTCTTGTCTTTAAGCTACATTGCTAATCTTCAGAAATGAAACCAATTTTAAAATTACCTTTTTTAGAGACCAGTTGGACAACAGAAAGAACTTCTTAATAAATGGAATGAAATGGGAACTGATGAACCAGGTATACAAAGAACTCTCTTCACAATGTAGCATTGGAAAAGAATTGCCTTCTTAACTGTGGATCCAAAATAACACAGTGAGCAGTTCTTTTGGAAAGATAGCAACTTTCCCTCCGAATTAATTTCCTGTCATCTGTTTTGTTTGCTTAAACTTCTCCTTTGCAGTTTGAGAATTCCTTTCATCTTTGTTCTCCACTATTTTGAGAATATTTAAATCATGTAACCTTTTATAAAGCAGCATTTAAAAACACTTTTATAAAGAGTAAGTAAAAATTATTTAGTACACTCCTGGACTCTTCTTTTTTAATGAAGGTAAACATTTGCAGGCTTAATTACTTTGAGATGTGAAAAACAGGTTAAAACATGAAAAATAAACTTCAAGGGATTAAAATGTTTTTAAGAATTGTTTGGTTCAATTAAAAACAAAGTCTACTCGACACCAACAACTGGCTTTTATTTAATATGACAAATCGCAGCTTATAATTTTATAGATAGAAGTGCACGTAACTTCACCACTACTAGAATAATTATTTGGTGTGCTCTCCCAAGGAAAGCAGTCAACATAGCTAGAAGAGTTCACTTAGAATTCACTGTTTGTATTCTGAGTACCTCAAGATATGGAAGCTTTATATTATATGATATTGTTTTTTATTTTAAAGAGAAAATAGAAAAAAACAATAATACATAATTTTAAAACAAGATAATAGATTAACAGTGGTTAATATATTGCATATTATTATCTTCAAATTAGTTGCTCAGATTATAAGATATAGACATGCATAGTTTATCAGACAATATAAGTACAAATTGTTTTCTCATTGAACTAAAAGAAGTCAGAAGTATAACTATCTTATCCATGCTATGTATATATATTTTTTCTTTTCCCTTTCTTCTTTTCTCCTTTCCCCCATCCCAGTTGTTCTTTCTTTTTGAGCTGTTTTTTTCCCTTTCACAACATGTACAATAGATTTTGGGTCTGTATGTGCACCCATGTTTATAGCAGGACAGTTTGTCACAGCTAAATGTTGGAAGCAGCCCAAATTTCCATCAACCAAGGAATGGATAAAAAAGGTGTGGTATTTTTATATAATGGAGTACTACTTGGCTACAGGAAGGACAAACTCAAAGCTTTTATAAGTAAATGGATGCAACTAGAGCCCATACTCATAAGTGAAATAAATCAGACTCACATGTGTAAACATCATATTGTCTCCCTAGTGTAAGAACTGAAAAAGAAAATATTGACATTGTTTTGTCAACTCAACTACCAACAATTGATCACAATTTATAAACAGTAGACTCTTATTTTCTTCTATAATATATAAGCTAGGCTGTTACAGGGAGTGTCTTCATTTTTGTGTCCTTAATATTTAAAACATTGACAAATAATCAGTATTCTGCAAATGTTTAAATTAATCTATTTGCACAGAAATGTAGGAAAGGGGCTCCATATATTAACTGATATTTTGTTTTAATCTGTCTCACTATAGATTTAAGCCTTTTCCGACCTGTTTATGCACCTAAGGATTTTCTTGAGGTAGGTTCATTTTGATGAATACACTAATGGAGAAAGAATGTGAGAAACATGATGTAAGACTCTCTCCAGGCAGGGAAATCATTATGTAAAAAACTTCAGATCCGTTGAAGTAGAAGAACATCAAATTTTTGTTTAGAAATTTATCTTAAAAATATATTGGTATATGGAAAAATTAGAGGCAGGAAAATCAATTTGGATGATTTTTTTTAATCTAAAAACAGAGTGACTGTAAATTGTGTAACATGTTACTTGGCATACATAGGTGCTTAGTAAATCTTTTTTATTCTGTCCCCCATTCCAGGAGTTTAGGCAAGACATGATGAGGGTCTGAACTAAGAGAACAGCATTGGAAATAGGAAGAATTTGACAGATTTGAAGATTTTAAGAGGAGTTGGGAATTGGTTAGATATAGAGACTGAGATAATAGATAATAATGATCTCAAAGCATCCGGAATTGTACAGAGGTTCATTTCCTTGAGAAAGAAAACACAGGCGGATGAAGAGTTTCATTAGTAATATTGGTCCATTAGTAGTGAGGAGTAAAATCAAGTTTGTGAGACACAGCAAACATTCAAGTGGAATTCTAGGGCATTGGAGCTCATTTTAATTCACCATCCTTGATTGCAGTCTTTCTCTTGGACCTTCCATATAATCCTGCCTGTTTTACATTTAAAATGGTACCCAGAATCTACTTCTTGTCCTCACCCTCCGGCTACATCCAAGCTGCCATGGTTTCTTGTTTGGACTGCATAGTACCCTCCTAACTGATATTCCCACTTCTCCCCTTGTCCACCTAGATTCTATTCTTAGTACAACTTCCAGAAGAGACTTTAAATGTTATTCAGCATGAACCACTCCTCCATCACCCAGTCATTTCTCTTCTCATTCTTAAAAGCCAAAGACCTGACAACGTTTCAAAGTACCTATTTGATCTGAGGCTCCTATACCTCTGTGAGTTCACTACAATTCCTTTTTCTCTTGATTGGGTCTACTTTGGCTATATTAGTCTCCTTGCCTTTAGTCATGTCTTTAACAGCTCTAGAGTTCTGTCACTAACAGGTGGAACAGTGCTTAGCACATATTCAGTAAATATTTACTAAGTGAATGGGTAATGATGAATAAGTGTCCCACATTCATGCTCATTCATCCCCACTCTCTCTTTTGTACCAGAGATCAAACCCAGGGACACACCTACCACTGAGCTACATCCCCAGGTCTTTTTATTTTTTTTACTGTTATTTTGAGGTAAGGTCTCACTGAGTTGCCCAGGCTAGGCTCTAACTTGCAATTCTCCTGCCTTAGCCTCTTTATATCTTTTCTGAACTTGTTTTCTCTGATATCAGTTTTGTTGGTACAAATTTTTCTTCAGAAATTATTTCAGGTCTTCTAGAGTTATAAATAGCCCCTTTTTAATTAAAAAGAGGTATTAGTTCAACCAGAAATTACTTTTATAGTAATGATTTAATTTACCTTAGCTTATTAAAAGTTTCTCACAAACTCATTTCTTTTACTGGCAGTAACAGGGTGAAATTTCATGTAATTTTTATATGATTTCATGTTTTCTTTTTTAGTGGAATTTGGTTGTTGGATTTTTTTCTTCTAATTTTTTTCTTCACATCTTTTTTATTAGTGCATATTGGTTATACAGAGTAATGGATTTCATTTTGGCAGATTTGTAAATGCATATCACATACTTTAATCATTTTCCCCCAGTAGCCCTCTTGCCCTATTCTCCTACCTAGTTTTCTCTCAACAGTTCCTAACACTATGTGTACTTGGGAACTATTGAGACCCTGTTCCTTAGTGCAAGAACGTTGTCTGTAATTATTTCCATTGTGGGGATTTCTATATATCTAATATTTTCTCTTTGTTTTTGTCTGTGTAGTCCAGTTTCTCCTCTGTTTTCTGTTTCATGTGTTTGTGAGTTTCCCGTGGAGTATGATCCTTTATGTAATTAGGCTATGCTGTGCTATTCTTTATTAATGTACATTTAACTGTGTTGATTCTTTGTTAAATCTCTTATTAGAAAGTAAATAGAATTGATTTTTAAATTTCAACATAATTTCTACAATTTTAGAAAAAAATATTCCTACTTTTTAAATGAGATTTCTAAATTTAAGGATATACAAAATATCTGAGATTATTTTTATCTAGTTATTTTTTGAATACTTATAAAATAGCCTTTTTTGTTAATTCTGTCCTGAAATTTCTTTCTTTATCTCTCTTTCTTCTTTTGAATTTTGTTTGGAGGTGATACCCTGCAGTATTGCTCCACTGTCTTTCCTAAAACCCTGTCAATTTCTGTTTTTTTAAGGGTTAGAGTCTAAAACTTTCCCTGATTAAATATAACACTCATGCAATTATTTTTTCTATCACTTTCCTTGGTGAAATATAGTCAAGCAGTTTTTATTTTCTTTAACCACCAAAAATTTTCTTTTTGATCTAAATCTTAAATTTTAACAAAATTTTACACAATAGTTCATCAATTAGAATACTAAAAATATCTTAAAAGTATATATATCCACATTTAAATATTTCAATATAACATACTATTTTAGAATATAATTCAAGTATATGCATAATTCCAAATTTTAATTTTGTGGTGATTTGCCAAGAATATCACTGACGAATATAAACATACGATAAACTAACCAATTTTGTTGGATTTGTTTTTAAAGGTATTAATTAATCTCCGCAACCCAAATTATGAAAATGGTGATTCTCTTAGTTTCAGGACTCATTTGGGTTTAATCCAAGTTCCTCTCAAAGTAAAAGATATCCCTGAACTGGTAAGTACAGACATTTGAAAATAAATTAGCATATTTTAGAAGACACTCATTAGAAAAACGTGTGTATGACATGTAGCTAAGTCAGTAGAGTAATACTCTCATTAAACAAAATAAAATGGAAGTTCTTAGTTACTGCAAATATGTTCATAGAATGAGTTGATTTGCTTGTAGAACTAGAACCGAGCTTACGTTGATTTGTAAATGCCTTCACTTATTCTTTATTTTAATAAACAGCATAGATTTGAGACAGCTTGTTAGGAGTCAGATGTTTGATGTGGGGCTACACAAATAATTAGACAAATTATGAGTTTTATAAAATTATTTTAAGAAAGCACATTTTATTTAATATAATTTGGCTTCATGGAGCGCTACAACATGGTGAGACACTGAGGGAGACGAATAAATTAGAGTCTGTCTTTGCTCTGGAGAGCATCACACTTCTGTGTTAGTTTTAAAAATGAAACAAAGGTAGATTTCCAGATGGTGGAATTAAGATGTTATCATTTCTCATTCTTTTGCTGATCACCCCAAAACAGTAAGGAGCACAAAACTGTAAGGACTGCCTGTGGGGAAACTAGGAAGCAATTTTTAACTCTGAGCTTTGAGGTATGAAGGCAGAGAGCTCCTGATAAAGGACCTAGTTAAGGGGAAGAAGGTCAAACCCAAGTTCTCTGAAGATGGGAGGCACAAGTGAGAGGTGTGCTACTAGTCAATTTAATCCTTTAGCTCCACATCCAGTTTTTGTGCTTTGCCTTAATATAATAGAGGCAAACCCTATAAACATTTTCCCTTTGCCAGCTGGCCTGATATCAGGCTTTATTGGTAGAAGGTTCTAAGGGACACTCTACAGCAGGAGCAAGGGCCTCCCGCTCGTTCCTGTATGTAGGAACGAGCGCATAAGCACGCAGGAAGACTGGTAACCAATCTCCCCAGCAGCCCTCAGTGGTCCTGCTCTAGCCTGGGGTTTTTGGCAGATTGGTTTCACCACCTTTCTGCATGTTCCCATGGCAGCCACTTCCTCTCTGTATAGTTAAAGAGGTCTTGCTGGAGTAGAGAGGGGCCGAAGTCTGATATAACTGGGATCCTCAGGAGAGGAGGACAAGAGACGCTGAAGAGAGGTACACAGGGCGAATGCCAAGTGAGAGTGGGGACAGACTGGAGTGATAATCTGCAGGCAAGGTGCACCAAAAGTTGCAGCATTACCAGAAGCCGGGAGAAAGATGGGGAACAGATTCCCCGCTAGAATTTTCAGGGAGAGCATGACTTAAAATCTTGATTTTGTA
>NW_004955443.1:18527947-18584502 GCF_000276665.1 Chinchilla lanigera | reverse complement strand
TATATATGCTTTGATAAAAATTAATTTAAAAGTTATCTTTAAGAAGTGTTTCAAGTCCTATAAGTAGGGGTTGGCACAAAGTGCTGTGGGTGTAGAGATGGGGAAGTAGCAGTTTCTTCAGGAAGTGGTAGGAAGTTTTCTGAGACGTCCTTCTACTTGCCCTAGGTCTTGAAAGAGTATACTAGATTAAGAAGCAGGGAAGGATAATTTAAGTAGAGGTGCATGTACATAAGTGGTACTAATACAAAGGGAACTTAAATTGATGTAATATATTCTCAGTGACTGTAGAACCAAAAGCTTGTATGGCTAACTGTCAAGAAATTATGGCTACCAAGAGCCCTACTTCTTCCCCATTCACTATCCCTCTGGGTAGGGACAGTGTCCCTATCTCCCCTGTACCATGTTGCTTGGTGATGTGGAGATTCTGACTCCAAGATGCATGGTTTATCTGTGACCCTGGTCTGTCTGTATGAGTATTGAACTTGGATATTTGCAGTATTTAGTTTATTTAATTGATTGAACTGGATGAGGCTCAGTGAACCCTGTGATTCAGTAATGGAAATCCCTTAAACCTAGTCATGATGTTAGAGGGGAATTTCTTTTTTTTTTTTTTTTTTTTTTTTTGGTTTTTCTCCGGTACCGGGAACCGAACTCACGACCTTGCGCTTTTGCCAGGCAGGCGCTTTTGCCAGGCAGGCGCTTTTGCCGCTGAGCTAAATCCCCAGCCCCTGGGAAATTTCTTAAAACTGAGATTTTATTAACTCTACAGTGAGGTTTTGACTAATTCAGTCATGTGGAGGCAGCAGGCTGTCACTAGAACTCTGCAGTATGGTTTGGTAAATACCCTGTGCTATGTAAGGCTCTGTGATAAGTACAGGGGGTTGTAAATATGTGTAAGAGGCAGTCCTCATCTTCGCATGTATGCAGGCTAGTGGGGAGATGAACAGCAGAAGGACGATTTCAACACACTGTGATTATCTGTGTGAACAGGAAGTGATAGGTGATAATATACACACGCTGAGCATTGTTCTGTCCGCCTGGAATAGCGAGGAAGGCTTCCCAGAAGGTGTGGCGCCTAGAAGGTGGGTTTTGAGGGAAGTCTGAGCCTAAGGCACATGTCTGCTGATGTGGCATAAAAAATGGTCGAGAGCAGTGAGTTAGAAGATGAGGTTCAGTGTTCTATTTAGCTTCTCAACATGCTATAGCGTAAGTAAAACTCTCCATTTGATTACAGAACTTAATATTGAAAGGTTTATTGGCACTGAATCCTTTCTGTGGTATGATTATTCATGTTATTTTAAAAATGAAATAATCATTAAAAATTTAATGACTTCAGTCAATTTAGTTACTTCAATTAATGACTTCACAAAATAAATGGAAGGCAGTGGTTAAAATGGAGGAATCACACTAAACTGGTTATTAAAATTGGCAACATAAGGGGCTGGGGATTTAGCTCAGCGGCAAAGCGCCTGCCTGGCAAGTGCAAGGTCATGAGTTCAGTTCCCCGTACCAGAGAAAAACCAAAATAAATAAATAAATAAATAAATAAATAAATAAATAAATAAATAAAATAAAATTGGCAACATAAGATGCAGTGCTTTAAGTATAGATAAAAGCAACTTCAGTTAAAAATTCAAATATAATACTTAAAATCAATAAAAATGAAATGTATGTGCATGTCTGTGTGTGATGGGATGAACAACTGTGAAGGACTTTAATAAATCATTAATTTAATAATAGATATTTAGGAAAGATTAAAATTAATTCCATTTTTAAAGGGGAAGGAAGTATAGTTTTAGCAGTTCTAAAAGTAACAAACCACTGTTCATCCAAAAGCATCAAAGTAAAAAAATTTTAGGTAGGGAAATTAGGAGAAATAAAAATATCACTAAGTGCTCTATATGTGAAGAAATATATTTTTCTTTTCCCATTTTATATACTATTTTTTCTAAGTGCTTATATCTTGTCTATTCATATTTATTTCACATGAAACTATCAAAATGTTATGTAGTAAAACCTGTAATAAACAGAAATATAATTGTTCGCCTTAATTTTGGACTAAGGCACTATTTTGATGTATACTAAGATCCTTTTCTTTTTTTAGACATTTGAATGAAACAAAGATTCGTTTTACATTGTGAGTTTTAATTAAGCTGATGCTTAGGTGAAGATGCTCTTTTAATGTGCACCAAAGCCTGAGCTGTGTGTTAATTCCCCATATGTTATTTTTCAGAAAGAATGCTTTGTAGAGCTTGGCTTAAATACAGGACAACTGGGTATAGATGATTCTACACAAGTGCCTCCTGGTTAGTATTTCTCCCATATGGCATATAGTTAATAGATGATAAATGACAGTGAGTGTAGCGTTCCTCTTACTATTTCTAAGTTAATATAGTAAATTTTTATATTTGAATATTTGGCATGCTTTTGTTTCTGCTTGCTTACTGTTAATTATTGAATAGGATCCTGTATGTTATAATTATTGAAGTTTTGCTAGATTTCTCTTTTTACTTGAAAGCCTTTAAATAATTTCGAAAAGCATATGTGTGTTGTTTCGTTGGCAGACTCTCCGTCAGCAGCGTTCCTGTTTCCCTTCCTGTCTGTCATTATCATTCATTTCCCTGTCACCAAGCTGAATGAGCATTGGCATCTTCCTCAAGTAAAGTTAGGCTGTTTAAATAGTGTCTTTTCTATCTTCATCATCCAGGCAATTTTTCCAGTTCTTTTGTTTTTGTCCATAAATACAACATACTTTTCATAAAAGACCTGAGTGGTATTTACATGTAATAAGAAGGAAATAAAAGTTAACTTGAAGTATGGGAGACTGATGTTGAACTGGAAATAATGCTAGGTGGGTTGGAGTACTTACTGTTCTGGTCTTCCTTCTGTCAGAGATGGTTATGTGAGTTGGGCTCATTTTTGGACTTTGTCTTAGTTGCTTTCTCATTGCTGATACAAATAGCTAACATCCAAAGTTAAAAGAGGAGAGGTTTATTAGTAGAAACAGTTCATGGCATGACAGGCAAAAGGCAGCAGAGCAGGGAGCAGCCAGCAGGCAGCTTGTCTTTACCTATTATGCCATCCAGGCTACCAGCCTGGTACCCAGAATTATGCTAATTCTAATTAGTGGACTAATTTAGTACCACACACCCTTAACCCCAATGTCACATGCCCTAGATCCAGCCAGCTCTAAAAGCCCCACCTGTAATTTTGAAAGGTTTTGGGGGGACATCTAGATACAAGGCATAGCAGACTTGCTTTTCCTCTCTAAGGATGTTTGCTATTTTTTATTACTTTTATAAAATTAGTACTATATCATAATTACTATTACTATATAATGATAATAATAAATGGTTACTTAGCATATATTACATTACATGTGTCTCTTAGCAACTCTTTAAATATGTATGTTGTTATTTTAAAAATTTATTAACATAATTCATATAGAAAAATACAAAGTATGATTGAAAACTTGAGTGATTATTTAAATTTTTAAATGTTTAAATTTTTATTGTCATTTACCCCCTCAAAATACTCCTGCACTTTTTTTTGTTTGTTTGTTTTTTTGGTCTTTTTGAGACAGGGTCTCACTGTGCAGTTCAGGCTGCTCTTGAGCTCACTGTGTAGCCCAGGCTGGTCTCGAACTCGCTTTGATCCTCCTGCCTCAGCCTCCCGAGTGTTGGGATTACTGGCATGCACCACCACACCCAGCCCTTAGTCCTCCATTCTTAAAATACACTTATCCCATGTTCTTGCCAATTTCTGAAGTAGTTCTGGGAGTCCTCTTTCATGAGTGTCTTTAGTTGTGCTGTCATTGCTGCCTCATTGTACTGAATCAGTTCAAAACATTTATCTTTCACGGTCACTTTGACTTTACAAAAGAGCCAGAAGTTGCCTGGTACCACATCCCACAGATAAGGTGGGTGCAGTCTCATCATGTTTTTTGAGCCTGCCTTGCTTCTGGACAGCACTTGGCAACATTCTGTGTATTTTTGATTGCACCCCATAAACATACCCACAAAAGTGAACTTCCAGAACTGCTTCAAAAAGTGGCAAGAATGATGGGATAGGTGTGTTCAAAGCCAGGGGGAGGAGTTTGAGGGGGATTAATAGCAATGTGGCTTTTTTTTTTTTAAAAGAAATCAAGAATCTTCTTTTTTTGGAGAAAACAATCCACAACATTTTACAAAATATTTCAGTGTTAGTGATAAAAGCAAACAAGTTAAGGAGACCAGAGCTGGCCTCACACTGACAGCTTGCTCAAGTCTTAAGTAGGTGAAAGGATGTGTCACATAGGTCAAAAGGGCACTGTGGTTCTTTTGGATGAGAGCGAACAGGGCACCGTATGATTTTCCAAAACCTGTGAAACAGAACATGACTTGAGTCATAAAACTCAGTAAATTTCCCATTTACTAAACTGACTGAAACTTCTCATGAACTGGGTTTTTCCTTCACCCAATTATTTCAACTTCCTATATGAAAAGTATTGATTGATAATGATAGAAAAGATTCAGGAATAAAGGCATCAGCTTCATTGTATTGGATGGTAATCATTCTCCCCAAAATCATTCTCCCCAAACTTCCATGTTGACAAAATTCCTTTCAAAGTGTTCTTACTAACAGATTATAGCATCATTTATATTTTTTGGACAAATTTATTACTGTAATTCATTATATCCTATCTGAAAAAATGTGTGGTCCTCCTGATCTGTGGTAGTGGGGCACTCGTAGCAGTATGGTTTGTTCTTTCTTATGATGAATGCTGGGAAATTACTATCAAAAATGTCTTAGCAGTGTGAGCATTAAAAGCAACTTTTATATGGTAAAACATCTAATATTGTATGCATATAATGGTTCTCAAAATCAAAGAAAAACGGGCAACATATTACTTGCTAAAACCAGTAAACATTTGGGATACATGAAGATATTTTCTTTCTTTCTTTCTTTCTTTCTTTCTTTCTTTCTTTCTTTCTTTCTTTCTTTCTATTTTTCTTTCTTTCTTTCTTTCTTTCTTTCTTTTTTGAGGATATTTTCTTAGAACATAAAAATCATAACATTCGTTTATCTACAAGTTGTTTGAAAACAACATGTCTAAAACACACATACAGCAACCTTTTAAAATATACAACATAATTAGAAAAAATAATTTAACAATATATTTTGTTACAAAGAAAAGGAAGAATATGCAGTAAAAATACATGTAGAATTCATCTAGAAACACCTATCAATAAAAAAATTACAAAAAATTTATTTTAGTGCCCCATTATCCCCCATTAGTAAACAGAACATAATAAAAACCCCAAGAAACATTAATAAAAAATTTCATTGATCCCTAAACCAACTGGCAAATAAGGAATATATTTTAATTCTCCTATGGATCCAAAATGCTACAGAACATCTCACTGCAAAATTTGATAAAAGATCCCACCCATTTGATAAAATCTGCCACCTACATCTTCCCACACTGTTGCTTACATCAGAATGCAGAATTAGGTCAGGTCCAAATTTATTCTTAAGACTAAACCCTACACCAGTACAACCATTGTGGAAATCAGTGTGGCGATTCCTCAAAAAACTAGGACTAGAGGTCTCATTTGATTTAACTATTCCCCTTCCAGGTATTTTCCCAGAAGAATTAAAAACATCATAGCACAGCAATATATGTGCACCCATGTTTATAGCAGCACAATTTGTGATGGCTAAGTCTTGGAAACAACCCAAATTTCCATCAACCAAGGAATAGATAAAAAAGATGAGGTATTTTTATATAATGGAGTACTACTCAGCTAGAAAGAAGGATAACCTTCAGGTTTTTTTTTTTTTTTTTTTTTGGTTCTTCTTCGGTACCAGGAACTGAACTCACAACCTTGAGCATGCCAGGCAGGCGCTTTTGCCGCTGAGCTAAATCCCCAGCCCCTACCTTCAGGTTTTTATAAGTAAATGGATGCAACTAGAGACCATACCCATAAGTGAAATAAATCAAACTTGCATGTGTAAGCATCGTCTTGTCTCCCTAGTGTAAGAAATTGATAGTAAATAAGATACAAAATCTGCAGTAGATATTGAGAAAGGGAAAGAAACTGCTCAAAAGGAAAGAACAACTGGGATAGGGGAAAGGAGAAGAGAAGGAAGGGAAAAGAATATATATATATGTTTGTGTATATATATATACACGTATATATGTTAGCTAACATAATTATACAACTAAATTCTTTTAGTCCATTGAAATGATCGGTTTGTGCTTATGTTGATTGATTAATTTTGCATGCCTACATCTTGTAATCTGAGCACCTACTTTGAAGACAACAATATGCAATATATTAACCATTGTTAATTTATTATCCTGCTTTGAAACGTTGCATCATTTTTATTTCTTTTTTAAATCTTTCTTCAAAATACAAATTTTTAAAAATATAAAAAAGAAAAAAAGAGTAAACCCTACCAAGACGTAATGCAGAGGTCAACTTTAAGAATGAGTTCCTAATGAAAACAGTATTTTGGGCTGGGGATAGAGCTCAGCAACACAGCACCTGCCTGGCAAGTGCAAGGTCCTGAGTTTGATTCCCCCTCGCAAAAAAAATAGTATTTTATGCTTTAGGATACTTCATTCTTGCAGTGAATATTCTGGAGAATTCTAAAGAAGTAATTCACATTGAGTTCTTCTATTACTTACTTGTATAGGTTTTCATTACATGAGAAATTTTCATAGAATTCTGAAAATGAGTTATACTTGAGTATACTGCACATTTACAGTATACATATTACATGTAGTCCAAATGCAGATTTGTGAGCAGCCCTTTCACTCGGTTTCTCACCATATTCTCTTCTTTGTAAGTATAAATGAAACCAAAATGACTAGAGGTGTTCCTATCAAATGTGTATTGATAGGAGCTACCTGCACTATTCAATGTCAGGTTAGTACACAAGGTCATGTAGAAACAAAGATTATCCACATTCTGTTTTTGTACTTACTTTCTATGTCAGTTCTTTCATGCTTTCTGAGGTTTGGGGGCATCATGGAAAGGTTTCTCGTACTGCTTATTTACATAGGGTTTCTCGCACGGTCAGTTCTTTCAAGTATCTTAAGATAACTGGAAATATTAAAGGATTTCCCACATTGCTTACATATGTAAGCAATCGCTCTTCTTTCCTGTGTGAGTTCTTTCATACGTTGAATATGCTAGGGAAAATGAAACTTTTCCCACGTTGCTTACGTATGTTCTGACACTTTTCACTGTGACTTCTTTCATGTGTGTAATGATACATATTTACTGATTTTCTATATTGCTCAGAAACAGGAATTGTCTGTTGTGAGTCCTCTCATGTCTATGTGAGTCATATTATGCGTGGTTATTTTACAGTGTCATTTTTATGTTTGAGGTGAGTCTTGGTATGATTGAAGGCATTTTCTCATTGCTTACATACATAATGTTTCTCTCTACTATGAGTTCTTTCGTGCATTTGACAATGACTATGTACACTGAAAGCTTTCCTACATTGCTTACATAGAGTTTTTCTTCATTGTGAGTTATTTTATGTTTCTGACAAGATCTGTGTGTACTGAATGCCTTCCCACACTGCTTACATACATAGGGTTTTTCTCCAGTGTTAATTCTTTCATGTATTTGACAATACCTATGTGTACTGAATGTTTTCCCTCATTATATGCATGTGTTCTCCTTAGCAGACATTTAGTAGTGCCAGTTTTCCAAAGGGATTTTATCAGTTTACAATCCCACCAGGTTTGTATGAGAAGTTCCTTTGCTCCCAATTTTTTACATTTAGAATTATGAATATTTTCATTTCCACCTTTGTGGTTGTTGCTATTTCATGATTCTAATTACTTTTCTCTGACAACTAAAGTGGTTGAACAGCTTTTCATGTGTATTACTTTTTAAGTCACTATTTTTGCCTATTTGTGTCTGACAGTTGTATGTCTTGACAATTGAACGTTCCTCGTATGTTCTAGATGTGAGCCACATCTGCATATTGCAAATAGAATCTTCCATTCTGTAGCTTACTTTTTCGTTCTCTTTCTGGTGTTTTTTGGTGAACAGTTTTTAAACTTTAATATGGCCTACCTTATGAATCTTTTAAAATTATGATTGATACTTTTAATTAGGCAATTATGATTGATCCTTTAATCTTTCCTATGAAATATTTTAAATGGCACTTGTACAGTGGACTTTTACCTATATAAGATATGCTATTATTAAATATACTTTAATGGTAGATTGGAGAAATTAGACTTTATAAATGAAGTTGTCATCAGTGTTGCACTTTTTAATAATAAAATGAATATACACAAATATTTTGAGTTTTGAAAAGATATTCTTTTAACAAAGAAAAAAGTTTCATCTATTTTTTTCTTACAGTTAAATGTATGAAGCCTCATTTTTCTTAAATTTTCTTTTGAGAGAGGGTTTCACTGTAAGGGCTAGCTGCAAACTTGCTGTATAGCCCGGACTGCCCTCTAACTTTGCATTTTTTTCCTGCCTCAGCCCCTTTTGAGGTAAAGAACAGTAATATGCTGAAATTACAGGTCTGTGTACCACACTTGGTTTGAACTTACTTTGAAACAACTTAGGAAAAAGATTTTTCTATGTATAGGATAAATATTCTTATAGTTTTCTATAGAGTCATGCAACTTTAAAAATAATTAAAAGTATCAGTGGAAGAACAAAAATTACCTCTAGTTCTAATTGTGATTGATCATATTTATAACTAATAATTTTATTTTCTTTTAACGTTTTTAGAACTTTTTGAAAATGAGCATGTGCGTATTGGGCAAAAAGGTAAGCTTTTAGTTCTACTTATTACTTCTAAAAAAACCAGGAAGTTCCACATAAATGTCTCCATAAAATACCACTAACTGAAAATTAATATCTGAAAAACTAAAGAGGAGTAATATTTAATTATGTATATAATCTTATGGGAATCTTTATTGAGAAGGAATATGCATCATTGTAGTTTTATCAGTGAATATCAGATAAAGCAATACACGACCGGGCAGTAGAATTCCATTTTGTAATCAAAGAGGCAAGTTTTCTCTTTGATGCACCCACACACGTCTCATTAGCGTTAATGAGATATGTTTCTGCATCAGGAAAAAATGTAAGTGTAACAGTTCACACTGACTCTTCACAATGGTAGGAATTAATAACTGATGGAGCTCTCTATATCTTGGGGAATAATTTTTCCCCACTTTTTGAAGATTCCTTTTTTCTCTCTTTTTTTTTAATAAATCCTGTTTTGTCTTTGAACTATGAAGTGCTGAGAAGTCTTTCTGTCACAGTGAACCTTCTGTGACAATTATGTCATGTACCAAACACCCTCAAAATTGTATTTATTGAGAAGACCTTATTGGTAGGATTTGACATCTTTCATTAAGCACAGTTGCAAATTAAAGGATATGTCTCATCTACATTTTACACGATCCCTTTATTTTTTCTAGCGATGCCATATTTATTTAATAGAAGATACTTTTCCCTTTTAAGAGGAAACAGAAAAATACAGTACTGCAAATGTCTAGTATGTCATCTGTTTTATTTTGTGGACCTTTGTTTCCAGACTGACGAGCTGATATTTTCATGAAAGAAATTAAAAATGAAAATGAAAGCAAAAATATATTAATTTTATGACTTGACTGCTTCAAATAATTTTTATGTTTGTAAAAGTTTATCAGATCTTTATTTTCACTTCATTAAAAATCCCTTTTTTTCTGTTGATTTTTTTCAGATAGCAAAGAACTGTTCTATGGGAATAGACATCTTCTATTTTTACATATTATAACTATTAGCTGTGATGCTCCACATACCATTGTACTTCTAATACTACATACATTCATGTTTAGTAGAAAATGTAAGAAATTTAAGGGTTCTGTAGATGTGACTTCTTGGATTGTAGAATCCAAATTTTTCTATAACACTGGTAATTTCAGATCCATGGAGCTATTTAAAACAAAGTGATCTCAAAGTACTACATTTAGGGGAAGTAAAAATGAGTAAGATGTGATACTTCTTACTGGATGTAATTCACAAACATATACTGATAATATTTTTTAAAAGCTTCTCTGGATGCAGTGATACATGCCTGTGATCTCAGCTATTCAGGAGACTGAGGAAGGAAGATATACCTTTAATTTTGAAAGACCCTGTCTCAGAATTCAAAATTAAAAAAAAAAAAAAGGCTGAGAGGGCCCTGGGTTTTATCCCCAGTAAACAAACAAACAAACAAACAAACACAGCAAAATGTTTTACAAGCTGGGTGGCACCTGGAGAAGTTTAAGGCTTGAAACACTTATGATTGTCAATAGAGCCATATCCAAATCCAGAGAGTAAAAGAAGCAAAAGATGGCTTCCCAAGAGATTTACAATTAAAGGTTTTAATGATATGTCCCACATTATGAATTTTCTAATGAGATTTTAATATATTTTTAACAGTTCTAGCAGAACAAGACAGTGCTGCTGCTCAGCAGTATATCAGACAAGGAAGCCCCACAGCACTGAGGGCCGAACTGTGGGCCCTCATTTTGAATATTTCCAGTCAGCCGGAGGTAAGAAAAAGAATGGGCCAAACTTGAGCTACTAATGCTTATTTTTCAAAGATTAAGTGTTAAAAATAGAAAAACTTTTCTTTCTTAGTCCACTATTTCTCTTTTTATTTTCAAAAATAACTAGTTTTGAGTTCTATAATTTAACATATAATCAGCACACTTAACATAGAAGTTTTTGTTATTCATAATTAATCAAGTAGTGTGACCCTATATATAAAACAAAACAATGAGTAAAATTTTGAGTGAAGGAGCTGATTATTTAAATCAGTGAAGATATGTAGAATTAGAATGTTAGAATAGGAAGAGTACCTCAGTAAAGTGAGTTCATTGTTCTTACAGTTACCTTTGAAATATGCAATAATTGTGTGTTTCTAAAATTTGACAGATTATATAAAAATATTATTTTTTCAAGTGTAAGAATATTTTGTCTTAGGAAATTAATAAATATGAAGTGGAAATCTCCAACAGACAAGTAATGGATTTAATAAAGAAAAATTATATAGGACATTAATCATTGATTCTGCCTAAAGTATTCATTTTGGAATATGTATAAATATATCATAGGGGCTGGGGATTTAGCTCAGCGGCACAGCACCTGCCCAGCAACGACAAGGTCGTGAGATCGATCCCTGGTACCAGAAAAAAAACCAAAAAAAAAAAACCCAAACAAAAAATATATCATAAACTCATTCGTCATAGAAGTTAGCTAATAAAAATTTTAATGTATATCACACTAATAGCTCCCCAGCCAATGATTAAAAATATGAATTTTAGGATGATATAAACTTAGTTTCAGTTCCTAGCTCTCTCAGATTACTAAAAAATATATCATTAAACATTTCTTCAAACCTATTAATCTGTACTTAGATATAGGTAGTAATATTTGTCATAAAATTGTTATGATAAATTTAAACAATAATTTCTAAGGATCTTTTAACAGTGCTTGGCACATAAATGAGTATCACTAATGTTAATAATCATAATCATTACATGTTACATATAATTATGTTATAAATGAATTATAATTACTAATGCAGGTTTTAAGAAAATCAAACATTATTAATATCTATAATAAAAACTGCACATCTAACCATCACAAATTACCTACATGCATATGTATGTTTTAAATATCTCTGAAAAAAATCTCTTGCTTTTTGAAAAAAATAAAATGTGATTTCAATGCAATTTTAGACAAAATGATATTGCTAATCTTTTATGGTACCATTTTAGAGGTAACCCTTAACAAAATAAGTTTTAATGTAAGTGGAGCTTTTTTGTGTGTGTGAGTGTATCAAGTTTTGTAGAAAGTATAATTCTTCTGGATATTACTGTATGTAACCTGCCAACTTCACTATTCAGGAGTTAGATTAACAAGCTCTGTCTCTTTGAAAAGTAAATATTGCCTTTTCAATAACAAATTAAGGATGTTTCTAAAAATATCATCTTAGTAACCCCAGATAATGATTGTTTATTACAATGCTCAAAGATGGTTTTTACACCTCTATTTTAGACCTAACTGCCACTTGAATTTTTAAAATGCAAAGTGACAAGTCTATTTAATAGTAGTGAATAGAAATTAAGGTTTTCAGAAAAATATTCTTAATTTTATTGATTAAAAACCTCCCACCACCTACTCTTAATTTCAGCTCTAAAAATATTTTCTCAGTGAAGTATGTCTGAGTGAATTACTCCAGCTCAGTGAATTATCCCAAAATAATTGTTATAGTGGCATATTGGAAAGAAAGAAAGAAGGAAGGAAGGAAGGAAGGAAAGAAAGAAAGAAAGAAAGAAAGAAAGAAAGAAAGAAAGAAAGAAAGAAAGAAAGAACATTTTTGTCAAGAATGCTTGAACAGAAATTTTGCTCAGTTTTTTAATCACTTAAACTGCACATGTAATTGAGAAAGTAGATATGTAAACAGTATTTCACATTTTACCACCATATATCTATTCTTTCTCTTTTTTCCTTTTTTTCTTTTTCTCTTTTGTTTTCCAGTACTGAGGAGTGAGTCCAATACCTCCACTTCTAAGCTACATTCCCAGCCCTTAAGTTAGAGTTCTCAATGGACTCTCTCTTCTCACTCAGATATTCCTTGGTCCATCTCATCAACTCCCATAGCTTCCTTTACCAGTTACCTAGAATCAATAGATCTCTTTCAGATCTCTTTCTTGAGGTTCAGATGCAATTGCTTATGGATTAATCACTTTATTTCTTATAAATACCTCAAATTCAAAGTGTTTAAATTCTTCTCTTATGGTCTAAGAATCATCTGTTTTGGAGAAACTTAAATGAGCTGCTAAAAAAGATATTTATTCTGCAGTTGTTGGATGGAACGCTCTGCAGATTTCTGTGAAGTCCATTTGTCTTATGACATACCAGATAAACAGTACTGTGTGACTGTGTTTAATATCATGGTGATTATTATGCTTAAATTTATTATTTTAAAATAATTTTAGTTATTAGAAAAGCAGTACAGTCTTCTTAGATGTTTCTATATGTTCTGAGGCCAGGTTTCTTGAGATAAAATTTTACTAGTTTTGTGGCCTTGGGCAGGAAGTTAATTTTCTCTGGATTTTAGTTTAACTTCTCACATGTTATATAAATAGTAATCAGTGATCTGTTTCATTTTGTTGGTATAGGAGTGAGTGAGTTCATTCATGTGTAGTAGGTAAAATAGTGCCTAGCACTTAGTAACTACTTCAAAAATACTGTATTTGTTATTAAAGTTAAAGTATAATTACTTTAGCAATCATTGATTGAATACCTAGCAAGTGCCAGATGTTATCTTAAATGATGGGAATAGGCATATTTATTGAACATCTAATATTGGTCAGCCATGGGAATAGAGTGATGAATAAAACAGAGAGCCTATCCTCTTTCTATCTACAGTAATGTTAATGATTGTTGATTATTAAAGTTGAGGCTGACTTTATAAATGTTATTGATCTTTAAGTATTTGTTTTACTTTTAAATTTAGGATATCTTGTATTATGAGCAGCTTAAGACCAATGTGATACAACATGACCTTTTGGTGGACAGTCTAATTTATAAAGTAAGTAGAAGTAAGCATATTTTTTCACTTTATCACTATCACTTAAAATTGAGTTTTCAATGTGCAGAGCCGGCACTATGTACAGTAATACATATTAAACTTGAAAAGTAATGTTAAGTGATCATTATAACTATAAAATTAAGATTGGCCTTCAAGTTTGTAGCTTGCATTAACTGTTACCTTCTTTTCCTTTGAAGCTACCTCATGCTGCTTTCCTGGTTCTCCTATTTTTCATTTGAGAATAAGCATTTCTCAAACAGCCTAAAACTTCATTAAGGAGAGTAAAATTTTTTTTAGAGTTTCAGGTCAGGAAGTGAGGGTAGTTATATTTAAAGGAAAGAGCTAATAATCTACTGAGGAGAAGTCAATGAACTAGCGTTTAACAGGTAAATTCATGACGCAGAAAATCAACCTTACTAGCCTCTCAGTAGCTAGTGGTAACTTGCAAGTGTGTAATTACAAAGGCATGGGAGATGTTTGGTATTTTGAAGGAATAGGAAGTATGTGGACTTGAACAGTGACAGTGAGCCAGATTGTTATGGTTACTTCTGAGTGTTATGGTTGTATCACTTCTCTTTTCAAGCTGTAAGACATCTAAAGATTAGGTTTAAAGGATAAAATTGAAATAAAGAATAGTTATTAGTGAATCCTTTAACAAAGTGTAAGAAATTTGAGATCAAATAATGTGTCATTTATATTAATCAAATAAATATATACCACTGATAAAATCTAATTAAGAAGTTTTTGTAATCTTACATAAAGTAATCAATTCATTGCAATATTGTTTCTAAATATTGTATGTATTCTTTAGGGCTACAGAAAGATTCATTTGGGTTTTTTTCAGTATATTTTATTTTTAATTATAGGATGTGAAGTTGACAGCAAGCAATGATGATTACTATTTTGTATTTGAAGATTATTTATATCAGGTAAGTTTGAAAATTAAAATATATAATTTTTTAATTCTCTAAATCATGATACTTTAAAAGATTTCTCTATTGTTAACTAAATCTTTCCAAAATTCAAGCCATGTTTATCACATTAACTGTCCTATGAGGTAAGGTTAAATGTTATTATCACTGCAGGATTAAGTGGCAGAATAAAAGTTCCCATATAAACTTGAATAGTTCCTTTTAGTCATATATGGGGGTATTAACAGATAAGTTTTCTACTTTTGTTGTTGGGACAGATTCTTAAATTAGATATCAAATTCATATTTAAGCCATCTCAAAATATTTTTTATTTTAGAAATAAAGGAATGAAAACATATTAACAAACACAAACGTTTACAAAATAACACAAGAGCAATACAAGGAATACTGAACTTCAGACAAGGTGATAGGAAATTAACAATGGTTGTTGTATTACATATTGATTTCTTCAAAGTGGTTACTCAGGAAAACAAATATAGACATGTAAGATTGATCAAACAATCATTAACTGTTCCTATTAATAAAGTGATAGAAGTCAGTAGTACAGCTATGTTAGCTATCCTGTATATACATGTATACATAATTTTCCCCTTATTTCTTTTCTCTTTTCCCTCATCCCAGTTGCTCTTTACTTTTGAGCAGTTTCCTTTCATTTCACAATGTCTATCATACCTCCTAATTTTATTCACTGTTTCAGGGTCTTACACTAGTCGGACAGTATGTTGTTTATACATGCAGGTCTGATTCAAAATGTTTTAAGGAAGTATTTTACACAACAGTTTCTATTAAAATACTGAATAAACAAATGTCTTAAAATCAATAGGACTGTTGTGATTACTATTTGATAATTTTATGTGCAGATATGATATATAGATTCTTACCTAGGTCTTTTTTACATGTAAAATAAAATTTATCATAAATAAAAGTATGTAACTTACATAGAGTTCCCTACATGATTTTTAAAGATTATACATACAGATTAATAATTTGATTTCAAGTGAATGTCAATCTAAATTTCATGAAGTAAGTATCCATATACTATATAGCGATTTCTGCTTGATTAAATATAAATCAGTACCAGCTGTTTGGTTGAGCAGATCTTTGGTAATGATGTTGGCTGTGTACAGATGTTTAGAAGAGAAATAAAGTACACTAAGAATTTCTCAAAAAGGTCACGTAACCCTGCATTCCCTGGCCCATCTCTCCAGCTTCATTAATCACTTCTTAAGCTATTCCAACCACTCTGATTATTCTTTTTTTTTAATTTTAAAAAATAAAAGAAGGAAAACATTAACAGACATCCATACAAAATAGCATAAGAACAATACAAACAAAACAGAGTTACAGACAAAGTTCTAGGAAATTAACCATGGTTGTTGCATTACTTATTGATATCTTCAAAGTGGTTTCTCAGGAAAACAGACATACAAGATTGATCAAACAAGTAATCATTAACTGTTCCTTTCTGTAGAGCAATAGAAGACAGTGGTACAACTATGTTAGCTATCCTGTGTATACATATTTACATAATTTCCCCTTCTTTCCCTTCTCTTTTCCCACACCCCAGTTGCCCTTTACTTTTAAGCATTTTCCTTTCATTTCACAATGTCTATCATACCTCCTAGTTTTTGTTCACTCTTTCAGGTCTTACACTAGTAAGACAATACGATGCTTACACATGCAGGTCTGATTTATTTCACTCATGAGTGCAGCCTCTAGTTGTGACCATTTACCTATAAAAGCCTCAAGTTTATCTTTCTTTATAGCTGAGTAATATTCCATTATATAAAAGTACCACAATTTTTTTATACAATCCTTGGTGGATGGACATTTGGGTTGCTTCTACAATTTAGCAAATACAAATTGTGCTGCTATGAACATGGGTGGACATATATCACTGTGATATGATGTTTTCAGATCTTCTGGGAAAATACCCAGAAAGGGAATTCTTCACATTCACTATATTCCTTTCTACATGAGGGCCCTGAGGTCTTTAGTTCCTTTTGTATGACAGACTGTTATCCTCCCCTCTTCATTCAGTAAACTCCTATTTTTTCTTGAACCCTTACCTAAATACCATTTACTGTGTCTATTCATACATACTTCCCTGACCAACCCATACTCCCCAACACAAACGCATATGACAAGTTCCTAGCCATCTGATATGTGATTTTAAAATACTATGTTATACATTTCATACTTTTTATTTACATTATTATGCCCTATTTTATTATTTCATAATTGTTTTTCATAACTTAATGTGTTTTGAGGCTGTTGTTAATTCTAGTGCCTAGCATTCTATTGATACTGAATAAAAAATTATTTTAATTTCATAAAAAGTAAGTACTATGGAAGTGTGCTTTAACTTTTACTTCCTATTTCTATCAATATTTTACTTCAAATTCATTTTATATAATTTATTCAGTCCTCCATGACTGCTTCAGGTTTTAGTATTTTGGAAATGACACTACTATATGAAATGTGATTTGGAAAAATGGCAAATGTTTAAGTTTTTAAAAATGTATTACTTTCATAGACACATTGCCATTAATTCCCCTCAAAATACTATCCCTGCCTTCAAAACATTTATCTCATCAGTCTTGCCACTTTCTGAAGCATTTCTGGAAATTCTCTTTTTGAATGTCTTTATTTGCACTGATTGCCTCAATATCCAGAGTCAATTAAAAATATTTACCTTTCATAATGATTTTTGACTTTGAGGAAGAGCCATGTCTTAGTTACTTTTCTTGTTGCTAAAATAAAATACCCGACACCCAATGTTAAAGGGGGAAAGGTTTATTTAGATCACAGTGTATAGAGGTTTCAGTCCATAATCAGCTGGCTCCAAGGCAGGATGGCACATGGCAGAGGGCCAGCAGTTCATGGGGCAGAATACCACAAAAGGAACAAGTGAGGAGACAGAGAGAGACAGAGGCAGAGACAGAGACAGACAGATAGACAGAGATAAAGAGACAGACAGAGAGAGATAGAAAGGAGAGAGACATAGAGACAAGCCTCTTTCTGTTCCTTATATTATATGCAGACTACCCACCGTGGGGTAGGTGTAGCACTCACACCCTTCTTCCTAGCATTGGACCATGAATCAATCACAAACTCTGGATACCTGCCTCATGACTGCATGAGTCTTTGGAGGACATCTAGACATAAACCATAACATTTTGCCCCTGACCCCCAAGACTTAAGTACATTCTTTTATGCAAAAGTTACCCAGTCCATCTGCAAGAGTTCTCAAAGTCCTAACAGATATGGCATTGCTAAAATGTCCAAGTCCAAAGTTCCTCTGAAATCTGAGGCAAAGTTTTAGCTGTGAGCCCCTGCAGAAATGAAAAGAAAGTTAAATACTTCCAGCATTCAGTAGCACAAGATAGACATTTCCATTCCAAAGGTTGCAAAGGGATACAAAGGAATGAGACCAAAACAAGTCCAAAATCCAGCAGGGCAGACATTAAGTCCTGTAGTTCCATGTGCAGTATTCATGGCAATCTGTGGCAAGATGAGAACTCCAAAGGGCTTAGGTGGCTCTTCCTCTATGGTGCTCCATGGTTATAGCTCCTATGCCTTCTCTCTTGGGCCCACTGTGTTCCCTCCTTGCAGTATTCCTCAGGCAATCCACGTTCCTGCCTTCTCTAAACTTCTAGGATCTCCACTGAACATTTGGTTTCACACTCACAGCTTCACACACTGCTATCTCAGGGGCACACTACCTGGCCTTCCAAGCCTTTTGAAATCTTGTTGGAAGCCTTCCTAACCCCACAACTCTTCCATTCTGCATGTACCCAAAACTAGAATGAAGGATAAAAACCACATGATCATCTCAATAGATGCAGAAAAAGCATTTGACAAATTCCAACATCCATTCATGGTCATAGTATATAATGTTTTTCATGATTTATTGCATTCTGTTTGCCAGGATCTCACTGAGGATTTTTGCATCTATGTTCATTAGGGAGATTGGCCTGAAGTTCTCTTTTTTGGTTGGATCCTTCTCTGGTTTTGGTATCAGGGTAGTGCTTGCTTCCAGGAATGAGTTTGGAGTGTTGCTTCACTTTCAATTTCATTAAAGAGTTTGAGAAGTAGTGGCATTAGATCTTCTCTGAATTCCTTGTAGAATTCAGCAGTGAATCTGTCAGGACCTGGACTTATATTTATTGGTAGGTGTGTAATTTTATAGCTTCAATTTCATTGGCTGATATTGGGTTATTTATGATTTTATATCTTCTTGATTCAGCTTTGGTGTCTACTACATTTTTAAATCCTTTCATCTGTCTAAATAAGCTCTTATGTGAATCTTTATCCTAATTATGTAAGAGCAGGGGTAAATACAACACTTAAGCTGCTCTTTTTAAGAATTATGCAAACTTAAATTTTCTTCATATGTTCAGTTTACTAGGTAAACACTTTACATTGTGACATCATTTGTTTATTTTAAGTTAGTCTGAATTATTAGAACCTTATTGTCTTAGTCACTTTTCTTGTTGCCGGGACAAAATACCCAACACTCACCGCTGAAAGGAGGGAAGGTTTGTTTTGGCTCACAATTTGTAGAGGTTCAGTCTATAGCCATCTGGTGCCAAGGCGGAGAGGCATGGCAGAGGAAAATCTTCTCACTTAATGGCAGACAGGAAGCAGCGAGAATCAGTCACAAGACAAGATGGGGGAGGGAAATAATCCTTTCAGGCCACCGTGTCAGTGACCAGCCTTTTCCAACCATACCTCCTCCTAATGGCAAGCCAGCTA
The DNA here is from genome assembly GCF_000276665.1 of Chinchilla lanigera. Taxonomy (NCBI): domain Eukaryota; kingdom Metazoa; phylum Chordata; class Mammalia; order Rodentia; family Chinchillidae; genus Chinchilla; species Chinchilla lanigera. The sequence goes on along the minus strand of NW_004955443.1, from coordinate 18,565,207 downwards.
TGGCATCATCATGGTATCATCTCACAAATGCCCTACTATGCTCACAGGAAGTTTTTGAGGAACACCTAGTTCCAAATCATAGTACTTATTTAACTAATAAAACTATATAATTATATACATAGAAAATAATATTGTATTATGTGAAATTGAATCCTATTTTTCTTCTGGGAAAATGATTTTATATGTGTGATAAGATAGAAGAAATTTTCTTGTATTTAATTTCAGGCTTTCCTTTGGAAGAGCTTTCTAACAACACAGCTGCTCTATGGGAAATTGATGATAGTGGAGCAAATTTAATGTTTCCAGTTATGTTTTATTTAATGTTTCTATCCCCTACTTATTTATTGGGCTTTCTGACTGGACTGCAAAATTACATGGCATGTGACATTTCTGCATCCACATACAGATGAGAAAATATCTAGCAATCCCTCACTAAAGAAAATCTGGTCTCATCTTACAGGGCTCACAGATTCTCCTCTTGAATGCCTCTGTTAATGTTACTTAAATTTTATAGGTAACATTATAGAAATGTTATAGGACATTATAGAAATGTTTTGGATAATAAGTCAATTTTGAAGTATTTTAAAATTTAGTTTTTATTTTGCATGAAATTCTAACACAATTTAGTGTTGAGAAACCTAAAAAAATGAAGAAAGAAGGAAGGAAGGAAAAAGAAAGAAAAGGTGGTAGGAAATAAGAGAGCACACAGTTTGAAAATAGGGAAAGGAATTCAGGAAAGGGGATGGTGAGAGAGGTAAAGGTATTGAAAATGATCAAGATATGTTATATACATGTACCAGTTCCCAAAATAAACATAACTGTTGTGTGTTGCAAACATACACTTATAAAAAGAGATTTAGTGTGCTGAAAGTGTTAAATTATACCAATCAAAGGCATTTCCTTAACAGAAGTTAATCGAATGTTTTGAGATTATCATTTTCAGGTTCCAGTTATGAATGGCATTATCATAGCCTGCATAAGTTAATATATTGTCCAAAGTGTATAAAATGTTAAAAAAATTAATATTATAAAACAAATACATGGAGATTTATACTTTATGTTTTATACCAAATCTTGCATCTTATACTTGACTTCTGTATCATATGCTTAAGGGGAGAAGTAAGGAGTGTGCCCTATTTACAGATTTTTTTATACCATTGAATGGAATTTGAGAAAGATATCATTTATTCATGTAACCAATTAATAAAATAATTGCGTGCCTATTCTGATGTGGGTACTGTGTTAGGTGCTAGAAGATATTGATATTGATTAAGCTCACATCATAGTGGAAAATAGGGGAAGACATACAGTTATAATTTGATAAATGCACTAATATAGCTTTATATGCAGTTCTGCCAAAAACAATTAAAATTCTGAGAATGATTCAGTGATGGCTGTGAAATAAAAATATTTTAAGAAATTTCTAGTTCTTGAAAACAAAGAATTAGGGGGAAAATAGGAAAGATAAAAATAAACATGGCAATGACCATACAGTGTTTGGTGAGGGGAGATTAGCTTGCTAGATAGTAATGAAGAGCTCTGGTAGTTCAGGTTAGAGTTAATGAGCCCCTGACATAGAGCAATATCTTTATGAACAGATAGGAGAGAGCAAATGTAAAACATATAATCATTTCTTCTTGAATGTGTATGTGTTCAACTCTCTTGCCCTTCTCCCAATTTCTAATAGAAATTATCGGACAAAACTTTAACCCTGTTTAAATATAGCTTTCCAATGATTCTCTGGCTGCCATAAGCATTTGAACATGGCTGGAAATGCAAGCTTACTAAGTGGTTTTACTTTACATTCAGGACCACTAACTTTGAGTTCTTAAATTCTGCCTACTAATTCTACTTTATTTTCTTAGTCCATTCATTCATCCACTCTCCTAGATGATTTTTCATACCCATCTCTTCAAATTTCCATCTCTTCTCTTTCTCTTACCTGATGACTTTTTTTAGCTTCTAAAACATTAATAAGGTATGAGAGGAGAACTTCCACATGCTCCCACTGCCACACATACCCCACCTACCTGAATTTGTACTGATATACTAAGATTTCCTTTCTTTTTGTTATTTTATCTACACAGTAAAGCTAATTTCTGCCTTGGAACACTAACCTCAACTCCCCTTCATAATTAAAGGCATTATATATTCAGTTTCCCTTCCTTTTGTTATTTTATTTGCAATAAGGCCAGTTTCTACATTTAGATATTAAAACTTATCTCACCTTACCACTCAGCCCTGATCTTTTTATTTTTTTTTTCCATCCTGGGGCCTGAACCCAGAGCCTCATATTACTAGATAAGTGCACTACCACTGAGCTATACTAGTAGCCCTAACTGCTTTGGCAGTTCAGGATATCATTCCCCCTTGATTTTATTTCCTCAGTTGGCTCTTAGGACTTTAAGCTTTATCAGTTTTCTTCTATCTCACTAGCTGGCATTCTCATTCACCTTTGCTGGTTTGTCTTTATCTCCTTATCACTAGTGTCTTAACCTGGAATACCCCAAACCATTTTTCTCAAATGTTTTGTCTGGTTTTTTTTTCTTCTCTCTCTTCTCTTCTGGGATGCCTACAATGTATATAGTGGTTGGCTTGATGATACACTGTTGGTTCCTAAGACTCTGATCACTTCAATTTTTCTTTATGTTCAGTGAACTCACTTATTTCTATTTCCTGTTTTCAAGGTTGCTTACTCTTTTCTGCCTATTCAAATGTGCCTTTGAATCTTTCTAGTGAACTTTTCATTTCAGTTATTGTACTTTTCAGCTCCAGAATTACAGTTTTTGGTTTCTTATTAGGTTTCCTTCTTGAGATTTCCATCTTTTCATATATAATTTCTTTCCTTTCTTTACATCTTAGTTCTTAGAGCATTTTTGAGGTGTTACTAGTAGACTTGCTATCAGTTATTTTCAAGTAAAGTTTCTGTTGACTTCTTTTTCCCTCTTTGGCCATACTTTCCAGGTTCTTTGTATTCTTTGTGATTTTTGTTATTTTGCTAAAAACACTTGACTATAATTATGTAGTTTCTCTCAAAATAATATTCTCCCCCTCCCCTTGGTCTTCCTGTGTTTTGTTATTGTTTTTGTTTCTTTGATTGTTGTAGGTTCTTGCTATGCCCAGGATCAGCATGAGATGTAAACTTAAGGTCTCTTCTGAGCCTGCACCTTTCTTTCGGCATACCAACTCCCTAATTTTCTTTATATATGTAGTTGTTTTTGGTCTTTTTTTTTTTACTATGTTCTTTTTTGGTACTGAGAATTGAACTCAGGGCCTTGCACTTGCCAGGCAGGCGCTGCGCTGCTGAGATGCATCCCCAGCCCTGTAGTTGTTTTTGAATGTGCTATTCTATAATGCCTGATAAAAGAGAGAAAGGAGAAAATGAAAGGGGGGGCCATCCCTTTAAATCCCCTGAAAGTCACCTCAACCAGAGGGGAGGGCTTTATGAAAGTGGGAGGATATATAAAAATAATGGAGCTTTTCTTTCCATCCCTGTCCTCTGTCTCTTCTTTCTTTTCTGATGAGAAGCAGCAATCAGAGTAAAAATACTACAATATTTGGAGAGAAGTATGCTTTTTTTCCCCTATCCTGGATCCTTCATACTGTACCTGGAATACATGCATAGCTAACAGCTTTCCAAGGTGCTTAGGGACGGGTAGATGCTACTATACTAAGAGGTGAAATTGACTGACTCAAGCACAATACCATCCAAGCCTTATCCTGAAAGTTACAAGACTTTACTAGTCTCCAGAGCTCCCAGTTATATTCAGACATACCCTGTCTGAATATAATTGTCAGTACAATTGTTGTCTAGGTGGAAAGATAGATAGAGTTATGGTCTATATATCAGCTCCTACTTCAGTACTTCCTAGAATCCACTTCTTAACCAATTCTTATTGCAATTCTATGAGGTGGGCACCTTGATTTCTTATTAAAGATGAATTAGCAGTCTTAGAGCCCAAACTCATAAAGCTACCAGGACATCAAGCTGAGTCTGTCCATTTTCAAAGCCCAGTTAGTCACATTGCCCTTTATGGAAATTTAAATGAGGGCAGAGTGTTTTAAAAAGGCTTTCTTGAAATTTTATTATTTGAAATTCTTCAGAGTGATTTGGTGAAAAATGCAAGTGCACCACAAGTGAAAAAAGTGTATAGTATTTGTATGTAAGTGATTGTTCAGCTGATATCTGGCATTTTTGGTGCTTTTCATTATGTAAACAACTTATATCTCAAAAATATTTACTATGAATATATTTTTTACAAATAAAAGAAAGCTTAGGCTCAAATGAATCTTTTGTAGCTGTACATAAACATTTTAGGTGTAATTCTGCTATATGACTGATAGTTCACACTTATGTATTGTTTCTTGTAACTCTTCCAAATAAGTAAATCACTGTCATATATAACTTCACCCCTAAAAATTTAATTTTTACCTAATTTGTATGTGATCAAAGTTAAATGCTGTATTTAATTTGATTGAAAAATGTCATTTTTATACAATTACATACTCTAGCAAATTTATAATAAATTGATCTTTTCTTTCAGACACAGAAATTAGAATCTGGTAAGTTAAATGACTTGTTAGAGTAGGAGTTGGAAGCTCTTTGCTTGTATACCAGGGTTGTGCACCAGTAGGTACTAACACCTCTGGTATTATCACCTTACAGTCACCAATGTTCTCCTTAGAACCGTCTCAGATATCTTGTCTTCTCTAGGGCCACAGTTACTCTAGGTGAATATATTTAATCATAGAGCTTTTTCTAACATTATATCCTCTCCCAAATGAGCTAAACCAAGGGAAAGTTAACACAGGCATTTTGAAGGAATTGTTTTCCTTCTTTAAGGAAAATAGAAAGATATGTGTGTGTGTCTGTGTATTGTACTCTTTTAGTATACTTGTATTAGTTGTATTCATTACTGTTGTACTAGTTTATTAGTTGTCTTAGCTTATTATTGCTGCTGTAATAAATTACTACAAATTTAGTTTCTTAAAACCAATATATTCTCTTATGGTTCTGAAGTTCAAAACTCTGAAATGAGTCTCACGGGGCTATAGTCAAGGTGTTTGCAAGGCTAGATTGCTTCTGGAGGCTTTTAACCCATTTCTTTATTTTTTGCAGCATCTAGAATGCACCTGCATTCTACAGCTCATGGCCTCTTCCTTCTTCAGAGCCAGTGGATAGCGTCTTCAAATGTTTGACTCTGACTCTATTGCCTCTCTTTCACGTTGATGGATCCTTGTGATTTTATTGGGCCTAGTCTGATAATCCCGGATAATATCCCCATTTAAAGATCACTAATTTAATCACACCTGCAAAATTCTTTTTGTCGTAGAAGGTAACATAGCCGCACATTCTAAGTATTAGAATGTGGACATTTGTGGGGGTGTTACTTTGCAGACTGCAGTGGTACATGAAGGTATGGAAAGAGAAGAGGTCAATATTACTTGCTTGTTCAATAACATTTTATGAGTTTAGGATTTTTAAAGAGCCTAACAATTTTGCTTAACTATTAGAAAATATTCATAATATTAATAGGTGAAGGTACTATTTATATATTAATAACTCCTAGATTTATATCTTTAGTTCACACCTCTCTCTACATGCCAGACTAGTACTGCCAAGTACCTCTTCAGTGTCTCCATTTATATGTGTTACAGACCTCTCAAACTGAGCATGCTGAAAACTGAACTTCTAGTCTCACCCCCAAGGTTGTTCCACTTGCTACTTTCCCTCTCAGCGGTAACTCTCATTTTTGACTTGCTCAAGCAAGCATCCTTCTACTTTTAACCTCCACTTGGCCTCATCCTTGACTTCTGTCTTTCTCTCACCTACCACATCCAATCTGGCAGTAAATCCTCTTGGCCCTGCCTTCATAATGTACAGTATTAAGAATATTGTCCTCTTCTACCTCTTTCACTGTATTCAAGATGGGTTCCCAGGGAAGCCAACTCACTTGGAGACTAGCATCCTGAAGGTTTATTAGGGAGTATTGTTGGGACCCAAAAGGTGATAAACGAAGCAAGACTGAGCAGGGGAAATCTAGAAATACAGTTTAAATGGAAGCTACAGCACACTCTGCAGTATTCTGAAGATGGCATAAATGTCAGACCCTTCTCAGTTAGGGGCAAGAGGTTCAGAACTCTTTCCTAGACATCATCTTTATTGGATATGGGCTATTCTATGAAAACTGTGTGATCTTGCTATTTGAACAAAATAGCTTTCTTCAGCAGAAGTAATTCCAAAAGGAGCTGACTGCTGAGGGCAGCTCAGGGCTGGCTGTTGTAGCTCTACTAGCAGCTATCGTAAGTTCTTTGTTGCTAAAAAGGGACCCCGGGGTGGTATACCACAAACTGACTGCACATTGCTACCATCTTAGTCCACACTACTGTCAAGAGTTTCTTAACTGGTCTCTCTGCCTCTGTCCTTGTTCTCATAGCTAATTCTCCACATGATGGTTAGTGTGATTCCTTCCAGTTTTTATTTTTTATTAGTGCATGTTTACATTACATAATACATTCCTTGTGGGGGGTTGGTACATGAACATAACACCTCTCAATTCCTTTCTCATCCCTTTACCTCCTCTCTCCCTTATTCCTCCTGTCATTGCTTATAAAATGAGTTAAGTCATTTCACACTAGTGCTTAAAGCCATGCCGTGACACCCCACTTCACTCACAGTAAAAGTCAGCAGAGGCTTCCATTTGGAAACTCTAAAGTGATACATAGGCCTTTCATTGAGTAAAGAGCAAGTCCCATGGCCATGCATAACACCACCCTGGACAGAAGAGACAAGCTGACATACGTGTTTCCAAAGGGAGGAACCAGAAATACATGATGAGCAATACCAAGTTTCATAATTTATGTGAATATATGTAGAATATAAATGTGGGGAAGGATTGATGCCTAAACATAAAAGGAAGTATGGTAGATTTGAGTATGTAAAAGTTAAAAACATCATGTCAAAAGAATTAATGTATTAGCTGAGGAAAACCATTTGAAAAATAAAATTAGGCTCAGGGCTAAGAGTGTAACTTAGTGACAAAACATGTGCTTAGCATGCATGAGGCCCTGTATTCAGTCCCTAGTATGCATTCATACATGCACACATACATACACATGCACATGCACACATACATATGTACTGTTTATAAATATATATTAAATTGTAAATATATGCAATTAAATTAAAAATGAGACTTTCATATATGAAAATGTAACCAACCACTAATTTTAAAAATATGTTTTAAAGAAGCAAAATGAATGAGAAAATAACAAAAATGCAAATGGAAGTATTTAATTCACTAGTGTCTCGGTTACTTTTTTCTCACTGCTGGGACAAAATACCTGACGCCCAAAATTAAGGAAGGAAAGGTTTATTTCGTTTACAGTTCGTGGAAGTTTCAGTCCGTACTTGGCAAATTATAAGGCAGAGTGGCACGTGGCAGAGAGCTGCTGCTCAGGACAGCAGCCACAGCTAAGCAACAACTAACTTACACAGGGGCGGAATGGGGGAGGAATGCCCCAAGCACTCTTTTCCTGTCCCTTACATATGCAAACTGTCCACTCCCGGGCGGGTGCAGCTCTCATACCCATATTCAAACTCTAATAGCCTGCCCCAGGGCCGCAGGAGGCTTTGGGGGGACACACAGACATAAACCATAACAACTAGTAATTAAAGCACTTCAAATTATTAAAGCAAGATACTGTATTTTACCTGTATGATGATAACCTGTTCTGATTAAAGAGAAAATGGGTAAGTCAGCAAACAAAAAACAAAAACAAAATATCCACCTCTCTGGAGGCCAATTTGGTAACATGTATTAAGTATCAATCTAAATGTCTGTAGAAGCCAGGCATAGAATGCACAGCTGTAATCTCAGCACTCAGGAGGCTGAGGCAGGAAGACTGCTATGAGTTTGAAGCCAGCCTGGGCTTTAAAGTGAGTTCAAGGCTAACCTGAACTGTATAGTGAAACCATGTCTCAAAAAATACAGAAACTACAATAAAATAAATGTCTATAGCATTTGACCAGACAGATAGTACAATTTTAAGGATATAAATGCAGTAACTAAAGTTGTACATAAGGAAGTTCATCATAGCATTGCTTATAATTGGGTAAAGTAGAAATAATTAAATGATCAACAGTGAGACAGCTTATGTAATTATTCATCCATACAGTCTGCAAAGTGTACCTGGGGAGGTACCTGGAGAGGATTTTTTAATAACAGTAAGAGAAAATAAGTTATAAAACTATTAGTAGTCCTTTTGTTTGAAAAATTTGTATGTGTGTATAAAAGCAGACTAAAATAATATAAATCTTCATATCAATGCTGGTGTGATTCTGGATGTTTTCTCCTGTTTTATCATCTACATTTGTAATTTTTTATCATAAAGTTTCACATGTGCATTCTTTTAAAACATAATAAAAATCAGTGGTGTGGCGGGATCGTTGGTGCCCACATCCTACCACTGAGCCTAAGCCGAATCTCTGTTTATTCTTTGAAAGGAACTGAGCCCTTCTTTCTTGTGTCTTAGACACAAAAGCATTCTGCTCTCCATTCATTCTTGCTGTAACCCCAACCCTAACTCTGCGCCCCTGTTTTGCCTTTTCCAGTCATGAATTCTTTCCATGGTAACATGTTTAGAATCCCAAGTGTTCTAATACCAGGACCCAGATTTCTTGTCATTATTCACTTTCCTGGTAATTGGATGCCTGCTCCCAAATACCAGGGTAGTCTCAGCAATCCAGTTTCTCCTACTGGGCGCCCTTGATCTTGTTCTCCCCCACCTATTTGCATCTCCAGGTAGAGCTGCCACATTCTACCTGCAGATAAGACAGCCGGCTTCTACGGTGTATTGGGCAACAGCTTGTTCTAAAGCTGTTGCCATGCCTTCCGAATACCATGTCCCCTTGCCTCCAACCCTGACATGTCCACCTGCCTGCTGCACCCAGCAGTGAGTGTAGTTCCACCTTCCCAAACTGTCCTATGCCACTCTGGTTACCTAGGGTCTGCCCTATACATTTCTCATCTATTAAAGTTCTCCTAAGTCAGTGATGGTGAACGGTTTAGAGCTTTCAGAGATGCAGATGGCCTACTGTGGCACACATGCCATAGGTTTGCCACCACTGTGACCTAGAAGTTTCTTATCTCCAGGTAAAACAGAAAAGAATCAACTGGTACTTAGCAGCTTGCACTTTCTGTTGTTCAAAGTGTGGGTGGCCAACAGTGAGAAATCTTTGGAAGGGTGTTGGCCCTCTATACTTGGCACCCCACTATTAACAGTTATGTGGGCACACCCGTAAAGAGCATTCTCCGATTGCGAGGCCTAGTGCAGAACCTGACGCCCGCGCTGTCTCAGTACCTCCCAGGTGGGAAAGAGCAGCACATTATCTGTTTTGCTTTCTTTGATACCAGGAATCGAACTCAGGGCCTTGCGCTTGCCAGGCAGGTGCTGTGCTGCTGAGCTATGTCCCATTATCTGGTTTTATAACAGTCTTTAATTGCTTATTTTTCCTCATTATATCTAGGTATTACTTTGCTTTTCCCGGGATACGTCTGTACTGGGCCACTTTGCATACAACAGTGCTTCACCACCAAAGTCATACATAAGAGGTAATATTTTACTAATTTTAAGAAGGTATTATTTGAGATAACACCAAATCCAAGAACATTTATTTTATAGCTTGTATTCACGTTACGTATTATTTTTCTTTATTTTGTTTTTTTTCTGGTACCGGGAATTGAACTCACAACCTCGCGCTTGCCAGGCAGGCGCTGTGCCGCTGAGCTAAATCCCCAGCCCCACATTAGCTATTCTTTAATTGTAAATTAAGATTTCTCTCAGAGGACCATCCTTTCCTCATCACTTAAATCAGTGCCCAAGCAGCTCATCACAAGTCACAGTTAAGTGCTTCCAAGAAGTAGAATCAGGTTACCTTTTGCCCTCCCTGCTTGCTGTCTCTATTGCAGTGTTTTCATTTCTGTTGACCTTTACTTTCTAACTATGAATGCATCATATAGATTTGGTTTTCTAATGTCTTAAACTTTTTATATTGCTTTTCTCAAAATGTCCTGTCACACTTAAACTTTTGATGTAATGCATGTGCTGTTGGCGCTCTAATTTCTATCTTACTGCCTGCTGCCGTCACCTGAACACTGAACTGACTGCAGCTGGCAGCCCTTTCAACGTCTTTTCATTAATTTGTGAACCTCGGCACTGAAAGCTCCTTACCCTGTCGAGTGGTGGCAAACCTGTGGCACGCATGTCGCAGCCTGTTATCATTGAAAACTCAAAAGAAAACCAACAACAGAAAAGACTCACCGTCACTAGGCTAGATTATAAACCACATAGTTGGGGGACTATAGACCACATTAATTTTGTTTGTGTCTCTGCACCTAGATGAGTAATCAGTGTATGTGTCTGTCTGTCATTATTCCGTCTTTCCTTACACAAGGAGTGGTCCTTGTCATTTTCACACTAACCTAAATGGCCCACACTTCTTTTTTTCCTCTCAGATCCTCTTCCACTACCCTTAACCAAAAACAAAGCAAAAATAAAAATACTTTTTTTTAATTTAAAAAATTTACTTTAAAACCCTGTGGAAGAATGACTGTCTGTTCAATAGACACTTTTGAGTCTATGGCTAAAAGCTACCTAAAAATACTCTGTGGAAGGTGAGAAAATCTGAGAACTTTGAAAATTTGGAGGGGAAGCTACTCCATCAAGTCTGTTAAATATTTTATTATAATGAATATTCTTTACTTTTCTAGGACAATTCTGATTTCAAATATTTAGCCACATTCTCTGATCATATGAACTATTTGGGATTCTGAAAATATGATCACCATACAGTTAAAGACTTTTAATTTTCAACTTTTAATCACATGCCATTAAAATATAAGTTAATAAGATTATTGCACCTCTTGGGGCTGGCTTCAATGAATAGATTAGGATAATTTATATTTAGCAAAACAATTCTATGCTTATAAGTAGATTCTTCTTAAGTTCTTAACAAGTTTGAATGTCTTTGCTATTTGTTCCTTTTGTACCCTTTTCCTTGTATTTTGGCATATATTGTTGATTTTAATTCATGAAAGATTTGCTAATATCAGAAAATTGGCTGGCAGTTTTTCAGATTAGTTTCATATTATGAAATGAAATATAATTGAACTATAATAGTTTTTAAAATTCCATTATTAATGCATAATTTTTAATATTTTATTTTACTTAATCATAAAATCCTCTGTCATCTTATCTTGCAGGAAAACTAGGATTAGAAGAATATGCCGTCTTTTATCCACCAAATGGTGAGAGTAATGCTATTGCTTCCTCTAGTGGGAAATTGGAAAATTACAACTTTTATAGTAGAAATGTTCCTTTCTTATTCTGTCTTTAAATGGAAATTAATTTATCATCTAAAATAAACCTCCCATACAATGTATATTCTAGTGAAATTTTCCACACTCTGGTAGGTTTGTGCTAAACTATACATACCTTCTCTGCTTCTGCTTAGTAAATTTTCAAGAAGGCTTAGTAGGCACGAATGTGTAGGACGGGCTCCTAGTTTTCCTCTGAAGAACCCTCACTGGCTAGCCGGGGCTCCCCTTTGGGCACCGCTGGGTCTGTGCTCCAGGCAGTGCTGTGCTGTTCTTTGCGCTGTGCTTTGTTGTTGCCCTAAGTTGGCCGGTGTGGCATTTGTGAAATGCAAAGATTATGAAGAAGTGTCACTGAAGTAATCCAGTTTGATGTTATGAAGTGATCATATGTGAATGACTTCGTATTTAATATTATGTTAAATACTATATTTGTACATTACTATTAAATATATATTAAATATTCCTTTTACATTATTAGCTTTTAGGATACGCTTCTTGGAAAAGCAATTATAACTGTCCTTATGGCAAAATTAAGTTGCACGCTGAAGAATTCTTTTACACCAGTAGAGGTAACGACATGGGCTTTGTAGTCCAGCAGACCTGGGTTTAAATCGCAGTTCTTCCAGCTTGCCCCATGACCTTGGGTAGGTATCAGGACTTCTCTGAATGCCAGATTCACCAGCTTAGCTTGTGGATAATGGATTAAATGAGATATGGTGTGTAAGACAGCACAGTGCCTGCCAGGTAGTGAGAGCTCAGGAGATACAGCTGACGACTATGCTAAACACTATTGGTCACTATGTCTGAAACTCACAGCTGGATTTTATGATGCTGTTCCTGTAATTGCAGTTTCTTTCCAGACCATTGACAGCTGCCCTTCTTACCCATGTTTCCCTTGAGCTGGCTCTTCTCTGCCTAAGCATTTCCCTAGGAGCTTCCATCAGCTTTCACGAATCTGTGTGTTAGTCTAAAAGTTCTCCCTCTGACTTGTCCTGTGAGTACCTCAGACTTAATATGTCTCAGCCTAAACTCACCACTTCGTCTTCCTGTGACCCTCCCCACTAAAACACTAAAGTCAAAGTACAGTTAACTGCATCATCATCTACCCAGGAACTCAAGGCATGAAATCATGACGTCGTCCTCGAGCCCCTCATCTGCTGTCTCTGAGCCGCCCAGGTTTCTCTTCCAGAGAAAGCTGGGCCCTCACCACTGCCTTGCTTTCTTTCAGGCCCTCCTGACTCCAGTTTATTTATCACAGCAGCCGCCTAACTGGTCTCTCTTGCTCCTTCTTTCTAGTTTTACTCCTTCTTCCCCCGGTATCTGATTTAAAATGAAAAATCTAAAGATTGCCGTCTCTCTCAAACACTTCTTAATGGCTCGTATATTTTATTTTTTAATTAATTGTGTTGGTACACTTCTGATATATGTAATGATCACACTCATCGTAGGGAATTTGTATCTGTACATGATACATCTTGATTCCTTTTTTTCCCCCAATCCCCTCCCCTCCCTTGAACCTTTATTCCCCTCCATATTTACAAAAGCTTTGTTTCTGTTTTTTCTTCCATTCTCTTTTTTCCTTTTCCTTTTCCTTCCTCCACCCCCCTTGTTCCCCTTCCCGTTTGAACATTTTCTTCCTACATCCCAATATCTGTCACCCATTTTGGTCTTCATTTTTACTTTCAATTTCTCACGAGAGAATCAAAGTGATATTTAAACATGTGTGTCCAGTTGTGTTCTCGTAAAAGTATAGTCTCGGTGCATCCGGTTGCCTAAAAATGTCCAAGTTTATCCTTCTTTATGGCAGAGTAGTACTCTATTATACATAAAAAACATATTTTCTTTATCCATTCATCTGTTGATGGGCATCTAGGCTGTTTCCCAGATTTAGCTATCACAAATTGTGCTGCTGTAAACATGAGTATGCATATATCACTGTGGTGTGATGCTTTTAATTCTTTCATGGCTCCTATATTTTAAGTAACATCAAAGCTTCTCTGTATGACATATATGTGAGAACCTTTCATATGTGATTCCTACACAGTCTACTTCCTATCTTCTAAAATTTCTCACCATTTCCCATCTCTCTCTCTTCTTATCATAGCAATATCAAACTCTATTTTTCTTGCAGACAGCCAACCATTCTGTTCTTCCTACCCCATGGTCTCTCCCTCTTCCATCCTTAGACGAGCCCAGGCACCCTTTTTTACTTAGCTGTCACCAAGGCTCAGTTTAGACCTGCTCTTTGCCAGGAGCTTCCCTGATGCCCACCGGCTGTTAGGGTAAGGCCTTTCCCCTAGGCCCACAGAGCCTGGTCATAAAGTCTGTGATATCTCTTACCATATCATCTTGCCATTGTTTATTTATATTTAATCTCTCCCTTGATATCACAAGCTTCCAGAGGTTCAGAACTATATTTTTGTTTCACTTTTGTTCCCTCAATATGTATCTAGCATGTAGTAGGAATGCAGTGAATATTTATTTGAACTCAATTCCTAGGCTTGTTAATTTTAACATTTGCATATACATACAAAATTGTTATTACAGCTATCATCTCAGACTGTTAACTTTCTGATAACGTTTTACATTTATCTAAGAAATGGGAAATACCAAAAAAAATTACCTCTGAATAGCCAGGAGATGTCCATCAACTGGTTTCTTCTCTCTATTCATAAGGGAGCTTTTGCAACTTGGTTTAGAAAATAGCAAAATAGTAGCTGTTACTTAACATATATTTTCAACAAACTTGGTGTATCCCACCTGAAAGAATAGCAAAATGGAAAGAGACTGATACAGATGTGAAAAATAACCAGTAATGATGAGAAGTGAAGTTTGAGCCCTCACACAAGAAAATACAGAAACTATGAAACAGCATATAAGAGCACACCAGCAAATCAGCCAGGGACTATTTTATGTAAAAACCAATAACCATGTATCCTTTACAAAGGTATCATATGTTCTAGGTTGGAGCATATTATCATTTAAGATCTTTGCTGGGTATACTGGTGCATACCTGTAACACTAGCATCTGGGAGGCTGATGCAGGATTATCATGAGTTCAAGGCCAGCTTGGGCTACATAGTGAATTCAAGGCCAGCCTGCACTACATAGTGAGACCTTGTCTCAAAAAAATAAAATAAGATCTTTATAATGAGCTCAAGATGTGTGCATATGTGTGTGTGCATATATATCCATACTAATACTTTTAATAGTAGTCATAGCAGCAGCTAACATTTTCTAAGCAGTAGTATATACAAGACAGTAGTTAACTACAGTATATGTATTAACTCATTTAATCCTTATAATAATCCTGTGGGCAAATACTAATATCTCTATTATAGGTAAAGAAACTGAGGTACAGAATATCAACCTGCCCAGCTGATGAGTGGAAAAGTCAGGTTTTGAATCTAAGTTGTCTGGCTTTGTGAGCAATGTTATTATCACCATGCCCTAATGCCTCAAAAAATTTCATTGATTTTATTATAGTGTCTGGCAGAGGAAAAGAAAGTGGATTATTGAGAAAGTATAAGATTGTATACAGTAGGTTGTGGACTCTGCTATAAAGAAGGATAAGCTTGAGTCATTTGTAGGAAAATGGATGCACCTTGAGACATAGTGTTAAGTGAAATAAGTCAGACACACGAGCTTAAATGTCACATGGTTTCTCTTATATGAGAAACCCAAAGTATAAAGAAATTAAAAAGCAAAATAAGATCACTAATAGGAAACAGAGAGCTGGATCTTTTGCAGATGGGAGAATGACCAAGAGATGGAGGGAGGGAAAGGGGAGAGGAGCAGAAGAGGACATAGAAGTACAGTGTGTTATGTACATGTGCCAGCCAGCTCCTCACCATGAATGCAATCATTATGTACCACAAACATGTACTAATAAAAATAAAAATTTTAAAAACAGGTTCTAAGAAGATTTTCATCCAGACTAATCAGAGAAATTTGAGAGTTACAATGAAGCAAATAATGGAAAGGAACAGAAATTGTAGGCACTTAGAGTAGACGTGGCTATTTTAGATAAGGTAGTCAGCAAAGGTGCCGCTAGGAGGCAAGAGAGAAGGGAGATTGGAACATTCAGAGTGAGCTCTGCCAAGAAGCGGGAGAAGAGCATTCCCGAAGGAGAATGGGAGAAGAGCATTCCCGAAGGAGAATGGCCTTCAAACATGGTGTCATGTTTGAAGGCCACAGGTAGGAGCAGTGCCTTGTGGTGTGAAGAACACCAAGATGGCCAGTGAGACAAATGATAATGCACTGATTCAAAGCAGGGTGGGAAAGAGAGACAGGGGCCAGGTCATGCAGGGGGATAGTTAAAGTCTGCAAAACCGAGTGTCTGACTTTCCTCAAGGATAGTTTTCATTAATTTTTTTCTTATTTCTTTGCATGCCTAGTAATTTTTCCATTGTTGAAAATTGGCTATCTTGACTATTACAATATGAAAACTCTGCAAATAAGGTCTTCTCCACTACCCCAGAATTTATTGTTGCTTATTATGTTTAATGACTTTTCCAAACCATTTCTGTAAAAACTGTATTGACCTGTGTGCCACACTGAAGTCTTTGTTCCAGAGACTAAACATGGTCAGCTAATGATTTTATAGACCTTTCCTCAAACATCTCAAAGAAAAAAAAAAATTAAAAAATCATTCTCCCAGTTTTTGCAGTTGGCTTGGAACGGATCATTTCTACGAGGCTTAGCTGGGTAACTTACAACTCTACCTTAGCCTTCACTTCCTTCTTGCCCAGAGCCTAAAAGTTAGTAAGAGTTGGAAACCTAAGGTCACCTAGGTCCTTTCCAGACCATTATGGATCCTGTACATAGAAGCTTTTCAAGCCCTTCTTCCCTCATGTAGCTCCTTCCCCAGCCTCTTCCTTCCTTTGCTTTACAATCTGTCTACTACTTGCCCCATTTGTTAATCTTTCTGCCAGGGGAGGCAGCTAATTATTTGCCTTTAAATGCTCTTGACAAATGCTGCCTGGCAGGCCACTCGGTCCTGAGAAAACTCTTAGACTAGGCAAATATAACAAAAGTAAATGTGAGCCAGTCCCTTAGGTAGCTGCTAGACAAGTCAAAACACATAAGCACAATAAACTTAGACATAAGTTGTGCTTGTATGTGTATATATATATGTATATATATACACACACACACACAAGCTCTGTATTGTTCCCTCTTGCACTGCCAAGCTACACCAGGACTGTGGGCTGCTCTCTTCCTGGTTCTTGCCAAGCTAGAAAGTAGGGAATAGTAGGTGGGCAAAATTAAAATGCCATAATACTCTCTCATCAAAAGTTTCTCTTTATTAAGCACTCTCTTGATTGTTTTAAATTTTTAAAATTAAATTCTACAGTTTAAAAAAGTTGATTCTAACATTTTTATCAGCTTCACCATTGCCTTAGTGAAAAAATAGAATTTGGGAATATGTACCCTACTTTACTGCTCTTGGTGATGACTGTCCTCCAATTCCTGATTAATGCTTTCAAAAGGCTACCCTGACTGTTGTGTAGAAGAAAGGTATCCCTATATAGTGGGCTCCAGGAGAACAAGGAGCTTCATAGTTTTCGGTAATATTCAGCACCTAGAATCATGCATGGCATGAAGTCTGTGCTCAGTGAACATGTCTGAGTCAAACTAATGAGGGAAGGAACATAAAAGAACATAAAGAAGTAAGAATAAGGGAGATTTTTTTCCTAGACTTACAAGAAAAATACACATAAATCTGATGGAGAATAAAGTATAAGTGAGTTTAAAATCATAATTTGTTAATATAATTTATTTCTGGCCAGAGAGGAAAAATAATTTTAATTGCTAGAGAACTTTGAGTAGAGAAGTTTCAAGACTCTGAGTCATTCCCCCTAACACACACACACACACACACACACACACACACACACACACCAGGGAACATTTGGCAATGTCTGAAGACTTGTCACAATCTGGAGGAGTGTGAGGCATGGCTAAACGTCTTACAGTACACAGGATACTGTACTGTGTTAGGAAGACTGTTGGAAGAAATCATTAAAATATATTACCCCAAATCACCTTGCAGTATAGAGGTGATAAGTATCAATGTACTTTATCATCTATATTAATTACAAATAAATAAAAAATATCTTGTACCCCAAATCCTTCTGAAGGATAAATTTAGACATAAGTTGTAAATTTCATTAAAATTTTATTTCAAATATGCTTTTAGACTGATACTTAAAAATGATAATGTTTTAGAAAATGTTAATTACAGAAAATAAAGTAACAACATCATAGTCTGAAGGTTTGATTCAGAGAGATAATGGAAATAGCTAGAAAATAAGTTATCCACTGTCCTAATCTCTACTTGTTGGTTATATGTGGAATAAGAATAAACAGAGGAAATGATTATTTCAGCCAGTGAATTAAATAAACTATACAAAGTAATCGCAGATGGAAGAGTATAACAGTTTATTTTCAACTGGCATGAAGTTGAAGTGGATCAGATGTGAGAGTCATAGGGACAGTGAGGAAAGAAAGGGAAAATATTTAGTAAGTGCAAAGCATGTTAATGTTGAGGGCATTTTCTGAGTCATATTTACTATTTATAGCTCATCTTGTTCAAGATTTATTTTTGTTGACAGGGCTTACCATTGTGAGCTTTGTCAAAGGCCTATGAAATCATTCCTGTATTCATGAATAGTATAGCCAATTAATATGTTAGACTTTTTTCATAAAGGAAGGCAAGGACCTTAAAACAATTACACATAGCAGATTTGTAGAACTTTGAGGTCAGACAGGGGGTGCGTCCTCAGCATCCTAATGCCTATTGGAAGCACACTCTTGGATGGCAACCAGGTGAAAGAAGTTTGACCCTTGAAAGGCTGAAGTGATGAAAGGCAAAGGAAAGGATTTTGGAAAACCTGGCCAAGAACATGACAACCTCTAAGATCAAAGGAATGTTCCGTGTGGTATGCACCCTAGCGTGCTAATAGATTCTTCACCACTTCCTAGGCCTCCTGCTTGTGTTTGCCAGGATTTGACTTTGTCCTTCTTCAACAAAGCAGACTGTGTAGGCTTTTTAGGGGCTGCAGGCCCTGACTACAGTGTACTCTTCATAGCTAATTCAAGCCAAAAATATTTCTTTCTGTAGGTTTACGCTCATACTTAAATGTGGTACCTGCCTTCTGAGAGCACAAAACAGCTAAGGTTATTGAGCATCTGAAATGTGTTTGTCATTATACGGTGCACTTTACAAACCTTCACTCACTTGTGCTTTCGTGCAGCCCAGTGGCTATGGTATTATTTATCTTCATTTTCAGAAATGAAAATGTGAGTAGAGAGAGGTTGCTAACCTGCCCAAAGTCACACAGAATTTAAGTTTATATCTGCATGACTTCATTGATCTTTATCTTTTTGAAATTGAGTTATCAAGAGCCTCCTGTGTTTATCTTAATTATTCATAAATAGTTATGTGCATTAATATTTTCTTTGAGCCTTTATAAATGCTCAAATTTACATCAAGCACATGTACCATCTCACTTGTAGATGCTGAAGATAATATACAGCATGAAATGTGGCCCTTGCTTCAGATAACTTATAACCTAGTAGTTTGTGGAACAACTAGATTTCAGAACTTGGGGAAAAATGTAGTGAAAGTGGGCCTAGACGCAGGTAGTCTTAGTATACGCATACATTTTTGCAATTCACTTATTCAGTCATTGTAGCATTCCTTATTAAAAGTGCCTTGTCCTAAGGTGTGTCTATGCTCTTAGATCCTTAGTATTTGTAGAAGATGAAAGTAGTAATAAATGTGATAATAGTGTGTTTATTTCTAACTACCTTAATCTGCTGGTTGGGGTTAATGTACCCACTGCATTGGTTTAACAGAAGAAGTAAAATTGTTTTTGAGTAAGAATATAAGTGTTTTATATAATAGCAATATACTTTGAGGTTTGGTATTTAGAACGGTAATATCTACTTATATTTCCATAAGATATCAAAATATGCCTGTATTTATTTAACTTATTTTTCTCTCACGTCGACATGTTTATTTTAGAAAACTTTGAAGACACAGATAACCTGTATTATTTGCTTAGTTGATAATTAGCAAAAGAAATACAATGCAGCAGCAGCGGGGAAACTTGCGAATGAAGGAAGGGTGTTCACAGGGAGACCCAGTGACCCACTGGAGAGAGCGGAGGCCTGAAGAAGGGCGGGCTCTGCTGTCCTCCTGAGTGCCCTCGAGACCTGGAGCGGATGACTGTGGTGTCATCAGGAACGCACAACGGCTTTCACTGTCACCCTAATCTGCTTCCAAAATTTAGTTTCTAAAAAGCAGAGCACTTTTAAGTTGGAAAAGAATCTTACTATTGAAAGTGCTTCCTATATACAGTGCTTCATATATAAAGTGCTTCATATATTTTCTGCGGGTCACAAATTTTTCTGCATTTACTTCAGACACATTGTTAGATGATACTTATGAGCTCTGGAAATAGGCAAGAATATAACAAGCTAGAAAACAGTAGAGGCAGGTTCTCCAGGGCTTTCCTATACTTGTTCTGCAAGTACTTAGTAAATACTTATCATATTGTGAGCACTATACTTACCCTGGGGATAGGGATAAATAAGAAATAGTTCCTGCATTCAAAGGATTTATTCTGTTAGGAAAGAGAGAAATAAAAACTGGTATAGGACAGTAAGATAAGGGCAGGAAAATAACGTATTAAGTGCTGACTTTGGGGTCAAGTATTTTGCCATGTACATGCATTATCCTACTTCATCATCACCATCTCATGGCTGCTGTCACTAGACCAAGACAACTCTATCCTTAGCCTTTACTGGGCCCCAAGGCAGTAGCAGAAATGGGATCTACCTATCATAAGTCTAAATATTCAAAATATTTCAAAGTTACGGACAAACTGTTTACTTTGTTTTCTTGCCTTGATACATATACCTTCATAACAATCTGGAAGGCCAGGTTCAGATTCAGAATTCTCAGACTTCTCAGAAGTCCGTGGCCTGTAGCATCCCCACACCCCTCTCATCTCTGCAAGCTTCATGTGTCCACAGATGGCCCCTTCGGCTACCTCTGCGTCCTGGAGCATATGCTCTCAGGACAGTGGCCCCACCAAAGAAAACATGCAAGCACCAGAAGCTGGCTTCAGTGTCTTTGGGCTGGAAATTTCAGAGTCCTGGGTCCCTGGGTGTGACCTGCAAGTGGAGACTTGGGCTGTGGGAGAGAGGAGTACAAGCCAGAGCAGGGACCTCAGCACAAGTGGGTCTCCCTTAGTCTAAGAGCGGTTTTAGATGAGGAAACAAGTTGACCTCCCTGAATGTCTCCTGACAGAAAGTGGCAGAACCAGAACTGTGCGGCGTTTTCTAGAGCACAGAGGAGCACCTTCATCCAGGCAAGTTGGCTGATACAGAGTACTCCTTAATGAGTTGCCTGGGGTGAGGGGGCAGGGATGGGCAGGAAGATCTTTCCAGGAGAAGCATTATTTGTACTCTTGAAGGAGTGGGTCAGGGATAGGGCTGGCCAGCGGGGAGGCCCTGTGTTCTCTACTCAGGGGGATGGCAGTCAGTTTGGAAGGATAGCAGTATATTCGTGATGTAAAGAAAAGCAATGAAGCTGCTGACATTAGACTGAAGAATTAAGTACTTGCTCTCTTACAAGGACCAAAAAGGAACCTAACACATTTAGGTATCAGGACTGAGGAAGAACTAGAGAAAAGAACATTGCAGAGTTTTCTTCCCTAGATGACAAAGGAGGCAGTGACTCCTTTATAAACGCAGTGATCAAAAGGGGCTTTGGCTGTTGGGCTTTTTAGCTTGGACTATAAGTTAATGATGAGAATACTGGTAGAAGGAGAAGGAAAGCAAGTGTGACATTATCTTCAGCCATAGCTATATGTGAGTGGACAGAAGACATAATTAACCAAAACAAACAAAGGTCAAAAAAATTGGACAGCGGAAGTTTCTGGAATGCATGGAAGCTGATCTGCATAGAGTCATTGGTATCACGGTAGGGCGAAGTTTGACGAGGGACTTTCAGTTGCTGTGAGGCCATTAACTACACCACATGACAAGAGGAGACCCTTGGATTTACTGATCAGAAGTTAGGGCCACAGGCTTACAAATTAGTTTGCAAGTGTGTGAGGGTTATGAGGAAGTCAAGGTAGTGAATATACAGTTGTTGTCGTTTTTTTAATTAAGCGTGGCTTTGAAGGTAGGAAAGAGATTATAATGGACTTTTGATAATGATGATATATGAGTGTCTTAGTTACTTTTCTCATTGCTGAGACAAAATACCCAACACCCACAAGTAAAGGGAGGAAAGGTTTACCTTATTCACAATTTGTAGAGGTTTTAGTCCATCCTCAGCAGGCTCCAAGGCAGGGTGGCATCACAGAAGAGAAACAGATCATGATGGCCTGAGGGTAGCAAAGCAACAGGGCTGACCATAGCTTTCTATTCAGGCTACTCCGGGCAGGTAGCACTCACGTCCTTAATCCTATGTCCTTGATCCTAGCACCGCACCATGAATCAATTCCAGTGTCACACACTCTAGATCCAGCGACCTCTGAAAAAGCCCCACCCATGACTGCCTGAAGCTTTGGGGGCCATCTAAACACAAGCAGTAACAGTGAGGAGAGTTATAATGTCCTTGCCTGAATGGTCGGAGTGAAATAGGAGAGACTAAAGATGCGCATGTTTTGATAAGACTTACCCATCGCTTGTCTCTGTGCCTCCATTAGGAGTGAAGAGCAGATCCCACCCTCCCACTGTCAGACTGGCTATGGGTGGTGCACTTTTCCTGTCTGTGACAGTCATCGCATGAAGCCAGAGCTTCCAGGTCACCCGTTACCAGCGGCTTCTCACCTCCAAGCGTTCCATGGCTCTTTTATCAGGATGATCTCCACCCTCTCCCACCCTGGACCTCCCCCATTATTCCTCTTCCTTCCATTATTTTTCTTTATAGCTCTTAGCACTTATCTGACACGCATTCACTTATTTGATCATGATTTTTCTTTCCGCAATAAAAGGTCAGCTCCAGCCCTCACAGTAATGACACATAGTAGAGACTCAATACATATTTGTTGAATGATGTATATGGGTGGGGTAACTGGTGCACTAGGATTCCAAAGCAGAGACTGCAGACTTTTTCTCTGAACCAGCCAGAAGGTAAATATTTTAAGTTTTCCGGGTCACAGTCTCTGTTCCATATTATTTGTTGTTTTTATAAATAATCTTTAAAACTATAAAAGCCATTCTTAGCTCACAGGACACACCTTAGCTGCCAGTACCTGTGAACATTAAGGATTCAGGATTCACAGCCCAGGTGCAGATGTTATCTCTAAAAAAGCAAAGGGATATTTCCCCCTCGAAGACTACGAGTGAGGAAAACATGCAATATAAAAGGCAAGTGAGAGCGTTTGTGTCGATGTCATTGGCCTCCTAATATGAGGGAAGTAAGGTCTAAAGCAGATGTTAAGCACTTGAAAAGTGGAAACATTTTTAAAGGGTAGGTTGGCTAATCAGAAAGATGAACAAGAAATTGATATGTCAAAGTGTTCAGCCAGAGTTGGACAGTTTAAATCTGAGCAGCGTGCTAGAAGACTAGGGGAAAATGGGGACAGGTGGGTCCTGAGAATTACAGCTTGCAAAGCTTAAAAGTGATCTGCACAGATTTCTAAAGCTGGTTGGCCTGGTAAACCAGTTGAGAATCGTAACTGCATTTCCTCATACTATTTTTTTTATAAAATTAATTTTAGAATCAACAAAGAAATATAAACTAGATTATGAATGTTAATACCAACAGTCAGCATTTATTGCACGCCAAAGTGGCTAAGCCACAGCCATTATCTCAACTTTACTATGTAGTTTCTAGCATTATCTCTGATTTACAGATAAGGAAACTGAAGCTTAGGGAAGTTAAGAAACTTACCCGAAGGTACACAAAGCTTTTAGGTGACAAAGCCAGGCGAAGCCAAGCAAGTCTGGCTGGCACCCACTCGTGCTCTTCGCCTGCTGCACTAGAGTGCTGATTAATGAACTGATAGCAACATGAAAGGAGGTTTCTAGTGACAATTACTATCCTTGCCCTGTCTTGTTCAGCACTTTTATATTGCTTTTGATGAGAACATAGATAGTGTACATATCAAATTTTCCAGTAATGTGGAACCAAGAAGAATAAGGAACACATTAGATAACAGAATGAGAACTCAGAGTTATCTCCAGTTGGAATGGCTCACCAAATAAGAACTGTGACGGAGATAAGAATATAATCCTTTACTTAGGTCCAGAAACAACTGCTCAAATGCACTGTCTTAGCTGTAGAGTATGTAGGAGGAAAAATACTTAGGGATTTTAGTCATCTACTTGAAGGACTGTGTTGAACTGTAGCTTGTCCAGAGAAAAACAAAATAGGAAAGTAGTTTAAACCCACTTCATCTGTGGAGCAATTAAAAAAACTCATAAACTGTCAGCAAAAAATTCTCATGGCAATGGCACTGGGAAAGAGCAAACATTTCTGAATTTTTTTTTTATAAACTGATGTTGATAAATTAGACTTTTTCTTCGTGACATTTGTGGTCAGAACTAGGAATAAGAAATTGGCATTCCAGGAACCAGAACTTGACTTAGTGTGAGAGTAAGTCCCCAACTTAAACTTGTCAGTATTGTGTTGTTGCATTAGGAATTAATGCATCCTCTACTTTGGGATGTATTTTAAGCAGAAAGTCAATTATCATTTCTTAGAACTTACTATAGGTGACCCGCCAGCACCAAAGTTTTCCCTCTGAACATGTCGGATGAATAAAGAATTTCTGCACTATATTTCAAAAGGAAACCTCTCAGCTTTCTCCTGTAATGTTTGCAGCCTGATTTAGTACACTGTTAGATACACAGTGGTATTTATTAGAGAAATTCTGTTTTGAGCCTAGGCTGTACATTTTCACTTAGAATGTGACAAAATGTTTAGCACAGTAAGTTAAGCTTTGCATATTTCTTTGAAAAGGATGTTTACTTTACTTGTGTATAATTCTTGCCAAAGATTATAGTATTGACTTTGTGCCATATTTCTGCCAGTACTTCTTGTAACCCACATCTATTATGTAATTTTTAGAAGGTTCATTAAACATCCATGGTGTTTTCTTTAAAGTGATGTTTTCAAAGAGGTGCCTTTTAAAGCTCACTAATCCGTTAGCAGATTGGATTCTAATGAACAGAATGAAGTTGTTTCAGAAGGGACACTATCTATTGACTTTGTGTGATACTGCTATCATTAATTCTTAAACTTGAGTCTGTGATCTGCCTTGTCAGGGGTGTGTGTGTGTGTGTGTGTGTGTGTGTGTGTGCGCGTGTATACACATTCAGTTTGTAATTGCACTATATTATTAATAGAAAATTAATTGGATATACATTTGAACTTCTAGTTTGCTTTTCTAAAGGTATATAAAAACTTATCAGTTACCATCCCTAAGTCTTTCTGACATTCATGAACAAAGTTGAAGCAAAAAATAGGCAATAGCAATTGTTATCCATTAAAGTTTACCTGACAAGCAGAGGCATGCTACTTATTGAAAAGAAATTCTTTTTTATCTTTTAGGTGTAATCCCTTTTCATGGATTTTCAATGTATGGTAAGTTGGGCTTTAAAATATTGTTTTTATTATACTTTATGAAATTTAAACATAAAAACACTGTGTATCACATTACTTACACACTTAACAAATTATTATGAACATATTTAAACATTGAGTTTAGAATTTGTTCAAATGTCCAATTAAAAAACTGAAAATAAAGGGTCAATTTTTATGTGTTGATTGTTTGGCAGATTGGAATTAGAACATACTATAAAAATTTTTCAGAGGTTCACTATCTTCTAATTCAATGGAGTAGAGGTACATGTTAATGTTCAGCTGTAGTAGGTGCTAAGCTAGACTGCTTAAATCCCTGAACTAATTCTTACATGAATCTCTTTTTAAAAGTAGTAAGTCAGAAAGAATCTGAAGGGGACAACACTGAGTCTGAACTCAGGATTTTTCCAGCCTCCTGTGTGCACGGTAGCAGGTGCATTAGCACATTCAGTCACCCTCGGAAAAACACATACGCAGGCTTGAGAGCTGAGCGCCCTTTGGTCTTCACACTGTCGCTGAATGAAGAAAGGAAAGGCTTCCCTAAGATTGGCCAGAGGAAAGCTCAGTGCCTTAATGTCACTTAAATTTTAAATTTTTATGTAGTATAATTAAACTTGTTAGTGTTGTTCTCTTTATTTCTACCTCTCACCTTTAGAATGAAAAGAAACACTTTAATGCTTCACTTTTGGGACAAGAAATTAGTGCTTTTATTTGTGAAAAGCACCTTCATCTTCAACATTAGACAGTCATGGTTGATGCCATAAAATTTAAACTGAGAATATAGTGAAGAGGATGTAGGCTGCGTAGGGACTTTACATTGTGCTAGCTTGATGGGTTGCTCAGAATCTTTGTAATGTACTATCCTAACTCTTTTGAGCAAAATTTCATAACATTTAATAGGACACTGGTCGTCCAGCATATTTCTCTTTTATAGATATGTGAGGAATCTAAAACAGATTCTAAAACAGAATCTAAAAAGTTTAGGCATATAAATTTTTACTTCTAATAATAAAAGTGTAAGATCTTTTATGTTTTTATTTGAATAATTCCAACTGCAAAAATTTTTCAAGTAAATATTTTTAGATATACTTGAATGATTTGAAGGCTACTTTTTGTCATGAAAGTTTAAGTCTAACAATTCTTTGTTCAACATTCCGTGTTGAGTCAGGCTCTGCCTGTGCAAATTCATGATCATTTAATGGGCTAAGATTTATACATCCAAGGGGAAGAACTTTGTTAAGGAAATACAGTACATTGTACAAAATGTTTGATACAGAGGTTATGAATACCATTTAGAAAACTATTTTAAGCATTCTCAAATACTTTAGCAGCAACTAATTAGAATCAATATAGTAGAATACTTATAATTCACCTCTGTGGAACTCTGGTTAGAACTTTGCTGCTTCAGTTTTAATTTTTATATTTTTAAAACTATAATACCTCTTTTAAAAATCCATTCAAAACTTTTCTCTGAACTACTTTCTGTTTCATTTATACAGATTATAAGTGTATAATATAATTTCATAAATTCCTACAGTACAAGTTAATGAGCTAAACTTATTTCTGTGGAAGAACCAGATAGTAAAAGATAGTTAAAAATTAAGTCATGTAGACTTCTTACATATTATGTATAATGAACTAAAAATTCTCCATTTTTTAGCCATATGTGGGAATTCAACATAAGTAATTGTGTTAACTTCAATAGTTGTTACAATTTCGTGTTATATATGTTTGTAGAAATGTTTTATTTTAAATTTCTCAGCATTTCTATAATGAAAATGACCATTAATAGTCACACTCAGATTACAGGTTCTTATATGTCAGTAAAATTTTTTAAATTACAGGATAATGCATTCATCATTTTGAAAATATAAATTCTAAAACTTTCATTTTAAATTTATATTAATACCATGTGTTAGTGCTGTATGTTACTTTTTCTTATGTTATTTCAATTAGAACATGAATTTTTTTTGAGACAGTGTCTCACTATGTAGTTCAAGCTGGCCTTGAACTGACTATGTACTTCAGGCTGACCTCGAACTCATGGGGATGCTCTTCCCTCATCCTCCCAACTGCTGGGATTACGGGCATGTGCCACTGAACCTAACAGAACATGGATTACTCCTTAAAAATACATAGGACACCCTAATTTCGGCTATTTTAATAAATAAACACTTATTTTATATGTTTTTAAAACTAGCTTTGAAGTGGAAAAATATATTTTAAAATTTTATATCTATATATAAAATACATGAGTAGTGTATATAATTTTCATATTTACTTAGGTATTAACTCCCCTAAAAGTAATTACTCTTTTGCCCTTCAGAAAAAGCGAATTTTTCATTTGCAATCCTAATTTTCAGAGAGTACATTCAGTAATACTGCACACTACCCTTTATCTAACATAACTGAATTTTGTGATTGTAAACATTTAAAATATTTTACCACTTTTCCTCTCATTTTGTTAATAAGAAGAGAGCTAAACTGACCTCCTATATATCCTGCTTTCTTAATGCCCACTGGCCTCAGATATTTATAGAACCCCAGAACTTCTTATTGTCCAATTTATATTGTTTGAAATTACTGGTAAACAAGGAATTCTTGTTAAAATTAACATTTAGGTACTGCAGCTTTTTATATATGCATTCTAAGGGCATAAAAGCTGCCTGATACCTATGAGATGTGAAAAGATGGGAAGTGTGACCAGGCTGTCGGCATAGAATAGTCAGGAGCCAACTCCAGGTCAGTCTCCAAGACAGTGCTTTCTGACATCCAGCTGTCGGATGGCTAAAGGCCAAGAAATAGGGGTAAAATGAAGTATAGTCCTACATTCACTAAAGAAGTAAGCCCTCTTCCCGAGGGTTGTTTTATTTTGTCAGTGAAAACTGTCTGATGCATAGAGATGTGCCAGTATAGTATATACTGAAAATTTGTATTTTCAAATTAAATTAATTGAAGAAGTTGATTCTAAAGTTGTCAGAAATCATTTTGTTTTTTATTTATCTGGCTTTCAAAAATAAAAGCTTTGAAAAGTGGCTTGAATTCTTTGTGAGACAAAGAAAAATGAGTTGCATGATTGTCATTTTCTATTTCAATTTCTAGAAGAGGACATGACTTTATGCAACCTTATTTTGAATTTTTAGTATTTGTATATAATTCCATTGTATTATTTTTAGTGTACTACTGAGCTTATACTTATTTACAATTTACTCTCCCTTCTTTATAATGCTTAATAGTTATTTGAACTTTGACATGTGCATGTAATGTATGGATGATTTTGAACTTTTAAGTGGCTGATGGTTGTAAAATACTGATGTATTTTTCCATTTTCAAGGGCTTATTTTTACATTTCAGTAGTTCTGCAGTATTATCTGTGAATGTCTTCTTCTTTCAGTTGCACCGCTTTGCTTTCTGTACCATGAACCTTATAAACTGTATCAGACGTTCCGAGAGATGTATGTGCGTTTCTTCTTCAGACTCCATTCCATCTCTTCTCACCCCTCTGTAAGTCAGTAGAAACTGGATCAAGTGAGACTATAAGCTATCCTTTGCTGTAAGAAAGTCTACTGTGCTATTAAATTATAAAGCAACAAATTTTAATTTATGATGTCCAACACATGTTTCTGTAGGATGATGAAAGAGCTGAAAAAATATTTAAATGTTCAATAATAAAGAGGAAAAATTCTCATACTGACTACATTTAATTTAACGTTTTATATATTGAAAGATAAAACATAGAAACTCTGTATTTATCCTTGGCAAGATGTTTACCTGCTGATTTCCTCATTTACAAAATGAGGTTAGTAAGGAAATATACATCGGGGTTGTCAAATTTCTCCGGAGTAGACTATCTGACTACTGCTAAATTAAAGAACTGTTTTCTATCTTCCTAGTTTAAGACTAGGTACTCAGACCCTACTTTCCTTGTATCCAGTTTTGTCCTCCTGCGTGGCTAGCCAAAGTTGACAAATTACAGGGTTCTAGGATCTCACATGTAAACAGATGAAGCACCCCCAATTATCTCGCGCTTTTCTCTAGAAGAACGTGATTTAGTTATGTTACCATGTAATCTAGAATAATCAGAAATACTAATAGTAGTTAATACTAATACAATATCCTTGTTAGCTCGGAATTTTACTCTCCTATTCTACACCGTTTTATGCTTCAGAGTTGAAGGCTGCCTGCGGCACGCCCGCAGCGCAGTGCTCGCGGGGCCCTCGAGCCGGACCCTGCGCTGACCTGGACGTCCCTGGTCCCCAGGCCGCTGCTCTGGGTCGCCGTGCCCCTGCCCTTGCCCCTTCTCCACTGAGTGGAATAATACAGGCAGTCGTCTCTTCTGGGCTGCAGCCAGACTGAACAGTCTGGCACCACGACAGCCTTATTTCTTCAGAAACTCGAAAAGAGGATTAAAACTTCCTTCCTAAGATCAGCCCAGAGGAATGCCGAGCTGGAAGAAAGACTTTATTCAGAGCAGTCAAATAATAAGCAACCTTGAAAACCATCAGCTTAATTACCTCTTCCAATTTACAAATAATGCCCTTTTGCAGAAAATGTAGATTTTAGGAAAAACAAAAACTTCATACTAATCAAATATTCTTGTTTGAAAACTTCCTGATAGGAATTTCAAGCCGTCAGCATCAGTCTTTTTGGAGGTGGATTTCAGAGACAGAGTGAGAGAGGGAGGGAGGATTTTCCCCAGAGAGTGAGGGTGCTGGGAAGACACACGTGTGTGTGTTGGAGGTGAGGAGCTCTGCCCCAGGAAATACCTGAAAATTGTCATGTGTTGGAAAAAAAAAAAAAAAAAAAACCTGATTTTTCTGGGCCTAAGTACATGGCTGTCAGAGTAGCGGGCTTTCTACAGTCATGTTTGCCTTGACTCCCCAAGTATTAACAGAGGGTTATGTGGGAAACCTATTATATTTAAAAGGAGCCACTTTTCTTTTTCAAGACAGAGTCTCACTGTGTAGTTCAGTAGTTCAGGCTGGCCTGGAGCTTCACTGTGGAGCCCTCGAACTCATGAGAGTCGCCCTGCCTCAGCCTCCTAAGTACTGGGATCACAGGCTTGTGCCACCAAGGCCAGCAAAAGGAGACTGTCTAGTATGTCTCCAAGGATAAATACACATAAACTGACATAAGCTGTAACTTTAACTACAGTGTGAAGGATCTATTAATGCATCTTATACAATATAAAGAATATTTAAGTTGATAGTTTTTCTCATTTTCTGTTTGGATGATTTATAAGCATAATTAATTTTTAAATACTAAACACTGTATCTCTGCTGTGATCCATTGTTCTATCCAGGGTATTGTGTCACTCTGTTTGCTGTTTGAAACCCTTCTTCAAACCTATCTTCCGCAACTCTTTTACCATCTACGAGAAATTGGGGCTCAACCGTGAGTATTTTCTCTCTCCTAAGTGAATAGTTTCATTTCAGAAAGCTATTTTTTTCCCACCATTATAAAGCACTTATGAAGACGCAGTAATTCTTCAGAGAAATTAAGCTAACCATTTCCCCAATAAAAAGACAACTTTCAAGTAGTAAATAACTACCTTATATAAAAAATTCTTGGAAGAATTACCAAAATCCTAAGAAAGTCTTATTCAGTAGGATTTTTGTGTCTAGTGCAAGGATCACCAAAATGAAGTAATTTCTGTTCATAATCAAAAGTGTTAGCCCTAAACTGATGTGAACATTTGGGGAAGCAAACACACCCTGAAAAGTGTGATAATGCTGCAATTAGTGAGGGTGAACAAAATCTATCAGGGACTCACCTAAGAAAATTCCATCAGTTAAGTTTGCTATCTTTTAGCTAACGTAATCGTGCTACTAATTTCTATGGGCTTACTGAAAGGAACAGTTACTGTTTAATTGTGTGATCAACCTTGCACACCTATATCTGGTACTCCGAGCAACTACTTTGAAGATAACAATATGTAATACAACAACTAATGTTAATTTCCTGTCATCCTGTTTTGAAATTCTGTATCGTTTCTATTGTTTTGTTGTTATTTGGTTTTTGTCTTTGTTTTTATTATTATGTTTTTGTTCTTTTCTCTTTAAAATAATAAAAAAAAAAGTTTGCTATCATTTGTAAGAGACCAAGTCCATTACCTGCCAGTGGCTGTACTGTGATTTCTGCTCCCAGAAGTTTGGGTTTTGTTCGCTGATATCAGTATGAGCTCTAGGTGACTATATAAAGTAGTTTTGGACTTCAATTTTATGGGTCTGCCTCTCTCTAAATAACAATGTCTAAAGCAACAAGACTTTCTAAATGATTTATCAATATCTGGGCAACCGTTTGCCCCAATTAAGGAGGGCATTTGATAAGAAAATTAATTCTTTGTAGCCGCAAAAGGAGTTAGTGGAGAAAAGAGCGGAGTAGTATCAGCCTCCTCCACACTCACATCCACAGCAGATCAGTGGAGGTGTGTGCAAGTTCAACCTAGCTTCAGATTTCATCTTCATTAGGCTGTGCCGTCCTGGTACAACTAGTAATTTACATATGCTGCAATTTCTTTATCTTAAAATAAAAGGAATTGATTTTAACTGATTTTAACTACCTCTTGGGGTTATTTCAAAATAAAATGATTATTGATGAAGAACTGTGTAGAAGTCTGTGTATGATGATACCTCCTTTTCATGAAGTACAATTGAGCTTCAGAAAGATTAGAAATGCCAACTATAAAGCAACATTTCATATCTCCTGTAGATAATTTTGAACTCATATTCTTTCCTTTGTAGCTATTTAAAAAAGGATTCTGTTCTTGACTGAGATTATAGAACAAGAATGTAGCAGAAATATTTTATATCGAGCACATCTTTTTTTCTTAAACTTGTAGTAGGCTGACCTCTTTTTTCACTATTATAAAACAAACATTAGAATATAATTGGGATTTTTTTTTAAAAAACCAAGTTGAATACACTTAGTTTTTTCATAGAAATTAAAATTCCGGTGTTTTTTCTGACTATTTATACTCTTTAATTGTTAAGAGGAACAACCTTATTTCAGTAACTTAAGATACACATTAAAATTCTAATGTAAGAGAAAATATAGAAATTCTAATTAGAGGTAAAAATCAATTTTTATTTTATTTTATTTATTTATTTATTGGTCTTTTTATGAGACAGGGTCTCGAAATACAGTTCAGGCTGGCCTTGAGCTCACTTTGTAGCCTAGGCTGGCCTCAAATTTGCAGCGATCCTCCTGCCTCAGCCTCCTGAGTGCTGGGATTATAGGCATGTGCCACCATGCCTGGCCAAAAATTAATTTTTAAAGGGCTTTCATAAGTGAAAATTCATCCTGTTAGAAGATTTTTAATTTTTAATTTAGTTACTTTAATAGCTATAGAACTACCCAGGTTATCCATTTCTGGTTGAATGAGTGTCATTAATTATGTATTTTATCCAAGTTAAAGTCCTAATATTGGCTAATTATTCTTAATTACCTTTTAATAACTATTGGATCAATAGCAACTTTATCTCTTCATTACAGAGATAAGTACTTATCTCTTTTTCTTGATTATTTTGGCTAGAAGTTTAGTCATCTTGGAAAGGATCACTTTTTGGTTCTCTTGATTCTTGTTTTTTCTGCTTCATTTACATTGAATTCTAGAATTCTAGTCTCATATTTATTCTTTTCTTCTTTCTGCTTTCTTTACTTAGGTTTATTTTTGCTCTTGTCTTTCTATTTTTTAAGACAGGTTAGATCATTGACTTGGGACTTTTCTCCTTTTCTAAATAAGCATTAATTTATACGTTTCCCACAAAGTGCCACTTTGCCACCACCCAGTAAATTCCGATTTATTTTAAAAATTTCATTCCATTCAAAATGTTTTTTAAATTCTCTTCCTCCTTGACTATGTGTTATATAGAAGTGTGTTGCTTAATTTCCAAATATTTGAAATATATAATATTTTTCTGTTATTGATTTTTATTTCAATTCTTTTGTGGTTAGACAATATGCTTTATAGTGTTTCAGTACTTTTAAAGTTGTTTTACCCAGGGGCTGGGGATTTAGCTCAGCGGCAAAAGCGCCTGCCTGGCAAGCGCAAGGTCGTGAGTTCGGTTCCCGGTACCGGAGAAAAACCAAAAAAAAAAAAAAAAAAAAAAAAAATAAAGTTGTTTTACCCAGAATACAATCCATCTTGACAAATGTTCCATGTGTTTCACATGCAGTTGAAAAGAATTTGTGTTCCACAAGTACTAACAGCATATCCTGTGAATGGCAACAAAGTGTGTTCATAATGTTCAAGCCTTCTATATAACTTCCTTATTAATTTTCTATGTACTTTTTCTATTGATTATTGAGATGGATGTTAGAATCTCTACAATTATAGTTTTTTGTCTTCATTGTTACATATGTTTTTACTTCATGTATTTTGAAGGTCTGTTTTTAGAGGCTTGTTTCCTATTATCAAGTAATGTCCTTCTTTATTCTTAATAATAACTCTATTATGTCTGATATAATATACCTATTCCAGCTTTCTTTTGATTACAGTTTGTATGGTATATTCTTTTCTATTTAACTTTTAACATATCCAATATCAGTGCTTTTATTTTTCAATTGGATTTTTTAAATCAAAAGTGTAGTTCAGTCTTCCTGCACAGTAGTCTGTCTTCTAAGAAGTGTTTGTGTATCATTTATACTTAATGTAATTGATACTGTTAGACTGAAATCATCCAGCTAGAATTTTCCTTGATCCATATGTTCTCTACTTTTTTTCCTTTTTCTCCTGTCTACTTTTGAAAATTGAGCATTTCTTATTCCATTTTACCTCCACTGTTGGATTATTATTTGTACTTTTTTTGAAAAAATTTTTGATAGATATCATATCATTTACAATGTGTATTATTTAAAAACTCACATTTATCTTCAAATAAGCTCCAGGCCTGGATAGTTTCACTAGAAAATTCTACCAAACATTTCAAGAAGAGGTCATTTTAATTCTTGTATTTTTCTGGTTGCTATCAAGTTCTTTATTTTTAGTTTTTAGCTAAAGATAAAATTTGATTATTATGTATCTAAGCATGGATTTATTTGAGCTTACTCTGTTTGGGGCTTGTTGAGCTTGAATCTATTGCCAAATTTGGGGAGTTTTCAGGCATTATTCCTTCAAACATTTTTTTCTGCACCATAGTGATTTTTCTTTTTTTCTGGAATTACATTAACACGAATGTTAAGACTTTTGAAATCATCCCACAGATCCTTGATGTTGTATTCTTTTTTTAAATCCTTTTTTTCTATAATTTCTTCTGATGGCTGTGATTCAGATTACACATTTTCTGTTGCTTGACGACGCTCAAGTTAACTGAGTCTTAGTCATTTTCCTGTGAGATCTATTCAGTAATTTGACTTCTTGTTTGTTTCTCTGTTTTCTGTGATTTTTTTTCTTGGTGATTGTATATAATTTTCATTTGGTTCTTCCTCGTATAAAACTTACATAAGTGCACATTTATAAGGGTAGTTTCTGCTACACATATGTTATACCTCTGTAACCTGCTTTTTTAAATGGACGCTGTGCTATTTATATGGGAGGAGGTACTCCTCTAATAAAAGCCTATGAGAATTTGAACAAACAAAATCAGTTGAAGATAACAATTTAGAGTTCGATGTCAATCTATTTGTGTAGTACTAGGCACTGAACCTAAGGCCTTTGCCTCCCAGCACCCCATTTTGAAAGTTTTGAGACAGTCTTGCCAAATTGCTGAGCTGCTCTGGCTAGGCTTGAATGTGTGATCGTCCAGCCTCAGCCTCCCAAAGTGCTAGGATTACAGGGGTGCAGCACCATGCCTGGCTAGCAAATGCATTATTTAAGTATTAAAATACCCAACAGCCAAAAGGTAGGGGTGGTTTTTTTTTGTATCTATGAAGAGACATTTTAAAGCCAACCAAAAAGTTTGTCAATACTACTGCGTAAATGTACTTTGCTATACTGTAGTAGATCAGTGGTTATCCAGTATCGAGAAGTTTCTGAAACTTGGGGATTTTTTTTAATTTTTCAGTCTTAAGAGAATTAATAAAAAACATTAATAGAAAAGAGAATTAATATAAGACACAAACCAAGATAGTCCTCAGGTCTATTTTTCTCTTTTATGAGAATAGTACAGATATTTATCAGTATACTATCAGGACAGTTTTGACTTGCACCTCTTCGGGGCAGCCAAGGGATTTTTATATGCTCATAGATAGTAGAAAATAGGAGGTATTGATTCTTAAGACTCTAGAGCCAAAGAGTTTATTTCCTGAGCTCAGACAGAAACTGTAACATAAACTACTGATAAATATTGAGATTTCATATATCTTAGGGGTTCTGTTTTTGCTTTGTTGATGGTAGGTTTATTTTGCTTGGTTTTTGGTAACAAAAATGGAATTTAATTGTTTTTTCATTGATCTTTTGGAGTTCTGATAGCCTCACTAAAGTGAAGGATTTAAAATAAAAATCTATTTCTAAGGTCTCTCGTAGCTTTAAAATATTGGTCCTTTAAATCTCCTGTTGTTTTATTTTATCCATCTATGCAGCCATTTAACTGATATACAATAATATAACTATTTACTCAAAAAATACAAACCCATTGAATACTCTTTCAAGTATTTTTAACAAAAATTCAAAGTACCATGGCTTTCCTAGACAATTAAGACTTTTAGAAGATCAGCTCACTGAGCACACACTGAAAAATATAGTGTAGAGGTGAGTTTATTTATGAAGGCCAAATTCTACGTGAAGAAGGGCCCAGCATACAAAATGGTTCCCCTTAATGGTTTAAGACCACCAACTTGAGAGCTGATAATTTCTCACCACTGTACTTTTGCAGATTTTATGAAAGGACTCAACTTTTAAATGTCCAGGTGATACATAAGACTCAAAAGAGTTGCCTTAACAATAGAGTTGGTTGGGGTCACATGATATTGACTTTCTATAAGAAAAAAATGCAGTGGTAAAACTAAATTTCATTTTTCCTTGCCTACAGACTTCGCATATCATTTAAGTGGATGGTTCGCGCTTTTTCTGGATACTTGGCCACAGATCAGCTCTTGCTCCTGTGGGATAGAATCCTAGGGTACAACTCTCTGGAAATTCTTGCTGGTAAGTGTAAGTGCTTATTTGCCAAACATGTATTTGTGTAGTAAGGCCCATTTCTTTCTAATACTCACTGTAATTGGAAATAGTCTACAGTTGACATTTCTAATGCATGAATCTTATTAGGGCCATCTGGCTTAGAAGTTCAAGCACTGAGATTCTACACTCCTGATACTTCTGTCTAAACTAAAACCAATCTATTTCTAGTTTTTTGTTTGTTTTGTTTTTTCTTGGCTCCCAAGAAAGCCTGATCTCCCTTTTCCACGCTCCCCTCTTTTAGTGCAGACAGGGCTCACTGTCTCCCAGCAGACAGGGTCTGTGGCAGAGTGTGGGTGTACCTCTGTCCTATCTGGGGTCCCCTGGCTAGCTGTTCTGCACTCCTTCCCAGCAACTACCTGAAATCCAAACTGAGATTAAGCCTCATGGCCCGCATAGCTGAAATCTCAGCTCTTCTAGGTCTCAGTTCATATTGAATTGCAAACCTTTCCCTTTTGGCTAATAGTACTCCTCTCTGGGGGCTGAATTTCCCCATGTAGCTATTCTCTCATGCCAAAAATTTTTCTTTTTTTTTCCAGGAAGCCAGAGACTCATCTCTATTTAATAATTAAGTAGTTTGTACAACAGGTATATATCAAGGTAATTGTATAGGAAGACACCAGGCATATGTTTATTAGTTATATAATAAACATATTTGCTTTTTTTTGGTACAGGGAATCGAACTGAGGTCCTTGTGCTTGCCAGGCAGGCACTTGTGCCACTGAGCTATATACCTGGCCCCTATTTTGCTTTCTGTGTGTGCAATAAATTCAATTATTTGTATCACTGGGATTATCAAGAAATTCAAATAATAATCAGGATTTTTTCAAAACAGTGGATGAAGAGCAGAAAGTTGGCAGAGTGGTCCTGCCCACCTCAGACCTAAAGTTTATAACAATTTGAAATCACCTCTCTGGGCTGATATGGAATAATGCATAGTTGAAGAAAAGTATGGTACAAAGATTCTCTAGGTATTTTGTTAACATTTCCTTGAATGCAGAGAGGGCTATAGTAATTGGGTGGCATTTTGAAAGGGAAAATTAGAATAAAACAAAGTATCATGAAAATAAATTTCACCCTTGATTTAATCAGAGATTACATGAAAATAAATTTCACCCTTGATTTAATCAGAGATTACATGAAAATAAATTTCA
>NW_004955443.1:18424421-18527847 GCF_000276665.1 Chinchilla lanigera | reverse complement strand
GATTTAATCAGAGATTACATGAAAATAAATTTCACCCTTGATTTAATCAGAGATTACATGAAAATAAATTTCACCCTTGATTTAATCAGAGATTATCACTGATTGATGTTTTTATCAATCCTAGATTCTTCTCTCTCAATACTTTTTAAAATCTATACAAATAATGAGTTAGGAAAGAGTGGTCTGCCCCCTATGGCATATAAGTATATATGCCATAGAATTGGTAGGGCTTATATTGAGAGGTGGGACTGGAGGAGGGACAGACTGCTAGAGGGCATCAGGAACAACTTTTTCCAACATTTATGATGAGTCTCTGCCTCCTATTTGCATGCTTCAGGGTAGGGGAACCTCTGTCTTAGCAGGGCGTCCACTTCATTTCTGGGTAGCATGGCTTGTTAAAATTCCCTCCTTTAAAACCAAGGTCATTATCATGTTTTATCCACTCTCATCTCACCCCACTTCAAAGTCTATTTTCCAGGCAGAACAATGTCTGCTGCTACCCTTTCTCAAGTGACCAGATTTTTGACTAACTTCTTCTGGTAATGCCAGAAATTTTGAAGAATATTGCAATAGCATTTGGTGTCCTTTCATAAAAACATTAACGAATGTTATAGAAGGGGGAATAGTATAAGACAGTACTTTGTAATAATTAGAACTTTCCAAAAGTAGAATAAGCTCTTCAACCTTCACCTTAAGAATCAAGAAGTTTTATGACTTGAAAGACAGGTTGAATGCGAAAACATATTGGAAGGCCTCTTCCACTTTAAGTTCTCTCATTCTGTGCCTTATCACCACTTAGCAAGCTGAAGGAAAAAGAAACAAATTACACAAAATACTATATTTGCTCTAAATAAGGCACTTTGCTATGAGCTCACTATATTAATAAGTTGCTGAAGAATAGGTAGAAAATGCCACCCAGACTATTGCATCTACCCACTTTCTCTGAGTGCTTTTTAAAAATCCATAGAGAATTCTAGAACATCTATGAGTGGAACTGCCCAAATGGGGGTTCTCTGCCCTGAACTTCATATCAAAAGCCTCAAGAATAGATAATTTCATGTAGAAGTCCAAAAATTAGTTTTGATTATTTTATGCATTTCAGATATAAGTATTTTGAGACCGCCTTTTTTTGGTCAAGTGAATTACTATATAGAGTTCAGAAAAATTTTAAAAATATCCCTGGCTTTGTTAATGAGAGCCTTTAGAGAAATGGTTTAAACCAAGGTATATTCATGATAAAGTTGCTTAGAATTAAAGTAATGAGAATAGATTAAAATACCGAAAGTAAATATTAGAGTTTCTCATTTTTCTTCCTCCTCCCTCTCTTCCTCCTCCTCTTCTTTGATGGTGCTGAAGACCTAACCCAGAGCCTCCCACATGCCGCGCAAGCACTTTACCACTGAGCCAACCCCAACACTGAGATTCTACATTTCATATGAAGCACGACTTCAGCTGAAAACATCCCAAAGTGTAGATCTTTTTCTCCTTGGCAGACAAACCTGCTCTGAAGAGGGCTGGGCAGAGCAAACATGAAGCAGACAGAAAGGAACTTCTGTGATGTGACACCAAGATAAATAAGGGTTATGAGCACATAAGCATTTTGGATGCTAAGGTCAATTAGTGACCTGCTCTCTCCACCCTACCCCCCCCCGCCTTCATCTACCTTTGGAAAAACCATTTCCCACTGTATAAAACTCTTTCCTGCTGCAGCAGAAAATGTGGACATTTTGTCAAGCTTTCAGCAATGCGGCTTAGTCACACACCAAAAAAAACACAGTGATCATATTCTTTAGCTTCTAAGATATCTCCACTGTCCAAAATGTGATTTCACACATTAGGAAGCTGTAAAAAAATTGCTGACCTACAGAAATGATTTCCTTTGATGTAAATATGGAGCTTTACAACTTTAAAATACTCTTCTTCTTTTTGGTTAAAAAGAAAATTCTTTGTTCCAGATATCTGGTATTCTTTGTTACCTGGGAATAATCCCAGCTGGTCTGAATTTTTAGGCTTACTTTTACTGGTGCTCTCTTTTTCTGTCTGGGATTTCTTCTCTAATTGGTTCTAATGCTTTTTGCCAGCCTGTGCCCAGTCTCCCATCTCCTAGAAACAGTGCTGAGCCTCCCGTTGCTGCTTGCACCTTGCCCTGTCTGGTGAAAGGCCAGGCCTGGCTGCTGGCCCCACTGCCAGGCACCACCACTCCCTGTCAGGACCCGAGCCACATGGCATCCTGCATGCCATCCCTGGAAAACCATTCAGGGGCAGCAGAGCAAATCCTCCAGAAGAAGCACAGGGCTTTTCCTTCAGGGCTGAGTCATTACTGCTTACTTCCAGCATCAGTGGTGGGTCACCTGGTGGTTAGACTCGCAGGCTTCAGAGCCAGGTTACATGTCCACGGCGCTATTTTCTACCGTGTGACTCGGAACCTGCCACCCGGCTCCCTGCGCTACAGTGTCTACATTAGTAAAATGGCCCATAACAGTATTTAACTCCTAGAGCTTATGCCAGAATTAACTGCTATTATTATTCCCAGAGTAAAAAATGTATCTTAAGAAATGCATATTTGAGTTAGTAACACAATATACCTTAGAACTAGTCTTCCAAATAGTTTTAGTATTTATGACCGTTTCCTAAATTACAGTGATTTGATGGGTAGGGATTATACTGTCACCAGTGAAACAAAAGGAGGACATTGAGATTTATCTTCTGACAGTCCCCTGTCCTTATCAGGCTCCCCTGCTTCTAGCACAAGCCTCTGTTGTCTGTATTCACCCGCTCACACAGAGTTTTATGTTAGTCTATATAGCAATAAATACTGCACGTTAGCATAACTTTTTTTCCTTCACATATGTTTAATGGCAACAATCCCAGTGTTTTCTACTTGGAGTATATTGTTGCACTTGAAATTGTCCTATAATCTTTTTTCAACTTCTTTTTCTAGTAGCCAACATTAATGTAAATGCCAGGATCAGTGCCATAGCAACCCTCCCTACATGTGTCCATTTGTGACACCAAGAAAGTCAGAACTGAGTATATAAAAATAAAATATGATCAAATATTATAAAACATTTTTAAGAGAAGGTTTTATCATCATGCTTATGTTATCACACCTCCTTTGTACATATGGAACTACACCCTCATATACTTAAAAAAATTGGTCTCTATTGCACTAGTAAGAAACACCTGGATGCAACTAAACACCATACAGACCATTAAGACCATACACATAAGTGAAATAAATCAGACTCCCATATGTAAACATCATATTGTCTCCCTAGTGTAAGAAACTGAAAGAGAAAATAAGATCCAAAAGATACAATAGATATTGTGAAAGGGAAAGTAACTGCTCAAAATGAAAGACCAACTGTAATGGGGGAAAGAAGAAAAGAAAGAAGGGGAAAATATATATATATATATATATACAAGATAGCTAAGATAATTGTACTACAAACTTCTATTAGTTTATTGAAAGGAACAGTTAGTGCTTATATTGTTTGATCAATTTTACATGCCTATGTCTGGTAATCTGAGCAACTACTTTGAAAACAACAATAAGCAATATAATAACCGTTGTTAATTTCCTATCATCTTGTTTTGAGATTCTGTATTGTTTTTATTGGATTTTTTATATTCTCTGTAAAATATAAAAATGAACCTTAATTTATAAGACATGGCTTCATTCCATTTTTAAACTATTATAATTTTAGTTGTAGGTATGAAAGAAACAATTTATTAAAATGACTTTTTTATTGTTGTTTTGGCATTGCTAGAGTTGAACCCAATGCCTTCACACTGAGCTACAGCCTCAGCCCTTTTTAAAATATTTTTTTTATTTTGAGACAAGGTCTCACTAAGTCACTAAATTGTCCCCGCTGGGCTTGAATTTGGCAACCCTCCTGCCTCAGCTTCCAGAGTACTGGGATTACAGGCATGTGCCACCACACCCAGCTCTTAAATTGACTTGATGAGGCTACTGGATTTTCCTTTTACCCATAACAGTGGGGTTGGGCTTGTCTAGCCATCAGGCACTGTTCTGTTGAGTGGACACTCTCCACTCGTGAGTCTGTACCTCGGGCTGCAGCTGTGTGAAACCCCGGGGCTGAGCTCTCCTCCTGGTCCATGGATATAGCAGTAACTGTGTCCAGCTCTTGAGGTGGCCAGCAGTTGAAATAGTGTGCATTCTTTTCCAGTCCTGGCAGCTGCCGTGTTTGCTTTCCGAGCAGTGAACCTGATGGAAGTGACATCACTGGCTGCAGCTGAAGTAAGGATAAGTTTCACTCAGATGGGATGGAAATAGTTCCTGAGAGACTGCCAGGCTCCCTCACTTTAGTGTCTGCTGCACAAGGCGCACACCACGCTAGCCAAATCTCTGAACTCTGGGAAAACCTAAAAGTTCTAAGCGAAGTAATGCGAAGTACTCAAATTCCCTGATCACTTGAAAACAGCCTTCTTATGAAGGGGTTATAAATAGGGTTATTATAGGAAATTACTACAACAATGATGAGAAACCAGATACCTAGGAATTTGAATAGAAACTATTACAGCTTAAGTTACATTTTCTAATTGTTCCTGCCCACGGGTTATACTCTCAGAACAAATAAAACTAATTGAGAAAGTTAAAGAGTGCATGTGTGGATGATAGAGTAAAGATATAGCAGGGCTTTTTTTTTGGTTATTTGTAATTGTGAGTTAATTATTTAAAGCTAGTTTATTTTTAGTGGTATAATTTATACCCAAAATATGGTTCAACTAAATAGTACTTGCTATATATTACTCTATTTGTTATCTCCCATACAAATGTAAATCCTATGCTAAAATTAGCTGCCTACAGGCCTTGTTTAAAGGGAAGAGGATGTTTATGTGTCTTGCAACTGAATAAATATTAGTTCCATCTCAAAATGATTTCCCGCAGTCAGTTACTCCTTACACTAGAATAACAGGTCTAGGATTCATAATTACATTTATTTATAGAAGCAAGTTGAAATGTTAGACCTCTTATAAACTCATGCTACCTTGTATATTTGAAGAAGGCTTAAGACTAAGGTCCAGGTTATTTTCTACTGCACATTTTGGCTTTTTGTGCTTGTAACAACATGAAGAGTTTCAAGAATGAGAAATGAAGTTGTAGCGTTCAAGATTTGAGACAGATCTGAAGAACAGAGAGTGTGTGTAGGTGCAGAACTAAGGTTCTGCTGGTGTTACTCTTGTACCTTTTTTCATAGACTTTGCTATTAATAATTCTTTCTGTTTTTGTTTTTGTTCTGTTTCAGGCAGTTCTTGCTGATCTTTCTACTTTAAAAGTTATGCCTCTTCTTCAAATTTTTTTGTTTGCTACCGTCACCTGATCTTCTTCAAGGTCACTGACAACACTTCTAGTTTTCATTAGAAACTAATCATGAACTATGCAAACTCTGCATAAAACCAAAACTAAACTTTGCATATAAGCCAATAAAGATCATGTTCCCTCCTCAGTTAAAGCTAAGTAGTTTTTCACTTTTTGAAACAATAACTCTGCACACCAAATATTGCATTGCATGCTGCTGATTTCAAGAGAGAAGCAATAGACATAACTTCTGCTAAAATGAGTACACTATATATATATATATCTCCTAACTTATGAAAGGCATGTAACAATATACGCAATAAGATCTGAAGATACTGTAATAAACTTCAACAGCTAATGTAGCTTCTTGGACAATTCTTTTATGTCAGTTTATAAATTTATCACTAGATAATGTGTTATTTTTATCATAAATTTCTCTTCACTCAGAAGCAGAGGTGAGGTGTGGTGTGAAAAGACTTGAAAACTACACTGCTTTTAAGTATAAATTTCATGTACTTTGGTATTTTTAGTAACTTTTTTTGGTACTGGGAATAGAACTCACGGCCTCGTGTCTGTGCCGCTGAGCTATATCCCCAACCCATAGTAACTTTTCACACACGAAGGATTTTCAAGTTTCTTCTCCATTTTATTTCTCTCTTAAATGTCTCCACTGGGGAAGGTCAAATGTAATTATCTCCATCTGATAAGACTTTATTCTTTGCTTTCCAAAAGGCAGGCAGTTATAGGGAGACCCCACTGTACTTGACTGCCTTCTGTGTCTCGCTGGAGGCCTTGCACTGCTGAGGCACAGTGCCGGATTCTGTTTCTCTGCACGAATGCAAGGAGGATGTCCTAGGGACGAAGCCCATGGAGAATCAAAACCACGTCCGTGTTTCTGAAGTTTGGTTTAAGAAGATTTACCACTAGGGCAGAGAGGCTAAGAGAAACCACAGTATGTAGTAGACATTCACTCTGGAGGACATTATGCAAGGCATCTGGTCTTCTTTTGGTCTTTATTGTAAATAAAGGCCCCTCACTTCATATTTGGAAAGATCTACTATTTCAATGACATAGAATAATAGTATATTAAGAAAATTCAAAAACAGTTGCCTTTCGATCTTAGATTCAAATTTAAAATGCTGATCACTTCCACAGACTTTAAATCGATAGATAAATAGCCTTATTGATTGACTAGGGTTTTTCTGTTTTATCCTAATGTGTTTTGTGATTATTTTGTTTTTGACAGTATATTTTAGGAAAAGTATGAAATTTAGCACAAGACTTCAAGTGAGGTGAGGTTTGGAATAGTTTATAAATCTGAAAGTATCTATTGAATACTCATTCATCTGGTAATTGGTGATGACTCATTGAGGGTTAAATAATAAGTTATTCGGGATTGAGTCTTAGTAAAGTGCATCTTACTGCTTTTGCAGAGAACACATTTATAATCGTGTTTTGCCACTGTGTTCAGATGCGCTCATGGAGAGGGCATGCGCTCACCTATGGCTATTGGAAGTGGCAGAAACTTTACAAAGAGCATGTCTTTACATTATTACTGTCAAATGTGTACAGATGTACCCATCTCTTACTTCTTTAGAAGAATATTCAGAAGCTTTTTCAAAAGAGGTGACATAGTGGTCTGTTATACCAGATTGGAGAGGTCTGATCCTTGGTGTAAGTCCCCAATTAATTAAATCTCTACTATCTGTAATTTGGGGGTAGAGTGAGGGAGACAGACAATAGGAAATTATTGTGCCTGCTCTGTTTACCTTATGGGATTGTGTAGGGCTAAATGAAAAAATATATATGAAATTGATATTTCAAACTCCAAAGCACCAAGCAAATGTAAGATATCATTGGTAATTAATTTTGTGACATTTTAAGCTGAAGTGGTAGAAGGTAATATATGAACAGTATCTAACTTCATTAGCATGGTATTATCTTTCCTGGAAAGTTGACACTGTGTCTATTTTAAAAAAATGGACCATGACCGAGCAGATCCTTTCATTTGGTACACGTGGCTCCAGGTGGGAATTCTAAGTCTTCATCCCCAAACCAATCAGGCAGCCTTAGCCACTGCAGCTCTGATTGCACCTCCCCATGCTACCTCACTCGGCTTCCTTCCTCTTGCCACCTCCTC
Organism: Chinchilla lanigera; assembly: GCF_000276665.1. Lineage (NCBI taxonomy): Eukaryota > Metazoa > Chordata > Mammalia > Rodentia > Chinchillidae > Chinchilla > Chinchilla lanigera. Next base: position 18,520,384 of record NW_004955443.1, on the reverse strand, counting down.
TCGACCACTGACCCTCTTCACATCTGCTTTGCCAGTGATCCGTCACAAGGCCCTGGGTGACCAGGGATACAGAGTTACTCCACCTAAGGCCATTGGCACTGATGAGAAATAACCTACCAGGCAGTGTGTTTGGTCCTTGTGGGTTTCAGGTCACTCACTAAGGCAATATCTTATGACCTTATATTTGGAAGTTCCTTTGATAATCTTTTCGATCAGAGCATTTGGCTAATATAGTGTGTAGCTAGTTGAAATTTCTGTTTTGTCTTAACTGCAGAGCACCACCTCGGCCTCAGCGTGTGCTCTCTGTATTTCAGAAGCAGAGATCATTAGGCTTGCCCACACTTGGCTTCTGCTTCGTGCCGTATCTTCCTCCCTATACTTAATTTTTCCATTCTTGTTTCAAGAAGTGTCCAGTCTACTCCTTTACTTCTCGAAGGGCAGATTTGACTGGGTGACTTGGATGCTTAAAACATTCATTGTTCCTCACTGCTTAGAGGATGAAGTGCAGGCCCTGTAGCATGGCAGGAATAATTCTTCACATCTTGGTCTTTCCATTTCTGTGCTCCCATACTGATCCGTTGTTCCATACTAAAGTCTCAACAGATTTGCAGGCTGATCTTCAACCAGCTATAGCTATTCATTTCATCTTCGCCAGAAAGATTCTTTCCATTCTTCTAGATCCCACTCAAAAGATCTCCCCTTTGTGAAGACACACTAGAGCTTATAAATTAGAATTATTCCCTTCTCTTTGTTCTCATAAAACTATTCATCCATTCATAGGGTGATCATAATACTGGGTGATAGTTTTCGTACACATGTTCTGATTGTCACTGTATTCTTAAGGCAGTTTTCACTGGGTCATCTTACGTATGGAAGATGCAAGAAAAAGTTCTCCATATGTATTTGTATCCCCTGACTGTTCCACTGTTGTTGAGATTTCCATGTCTAGTCTCTGTTCTTCCACAAAGGCTCTAAATTTTCTTTGTACTTCTGTCCCTTCCCCATGTAATTCAGGTGAGGCTGACTCCTACCCTCTCTGGATGGGCCAAGCAGTCACTACGGACCATCCCTCTGGCCACAGGCATTGCTTCAGGATCAGTGCAAACTCTTGCCCTAGTCATAGCTAGTGAAACTTGCTGCCAAGACTGGTGTGATCTTTCAGGGAAGCAGAGTATGAACAAGGATGTAGGATCTCAGCATCTGCAACCTGGGAATGGGGAGAGTGAAAAGGTGCTCTTTGTCCTTGTTGATGCTCAAATTACAGGCCACAAGGCTTCCTTCCCCAGGGCCACTTTGTTACATGGCCCCAAGGATTTTCTTTGCAAGGAAAGGATCCAAAGTGATGGTGCTTATTCTCTGTGTAGGTGAGCCGTACTGAATGGGTATCATTAAATGTGGCATCCTGTCTACATACTACTCAAACTAGAGTATTTTTTTTTAAATTTCTAGACCTCCTCTGCTACCTGAAGTACCTAACATAGGTATATCCTTTGCCTTTGGCCCTTTGCCCATATCTCTCCCTCTACTCAGGATGCTTTCTCTTCTCTCCTTAATATGTACCTCAAAACCCAACTCAGGTGTTCATTATCAGGGAATACTGCTCCTCTTTTGAATCCTCCTCAAACCCTAATATACATATGTCGTATCATAATCGTATGCTAGTTTTTCTTTTCCACTAGAATGTGACTCTTTGAAGTCAAGAATAGCTTCTTTTTCACCTTTATATCTCTAGAACATAGAATAGTGCTTGCCCCATAGGAGACTTAATAATTATTTATTGAATGAACTAGTGAGGTCATGTAATTTAAGTCACTCATTCTACTGATGAAGGACCTTGCTTTGTTCGGAGTAATAACTTACTTAGTATCGCGCAGCTATTTTACCCACCACGTTAATTTGAGAAGTTGCAGATAGAAGTCCAAAAGAGAAGGAATATTTTGAGACAAAATATGCAAAAGCTTTATTCAATTTTTTATTTAAGTCATCTCTATTATGGTTTAATTTATGCACAATAAAATTATATAATTTTTTCTGTAAAATAAAATTCATTTTAAGTATACAGTTATTACATCGGGGTTGACAAATGTACACACGTATGTCACCACCACCACTATAATTAAAGGACAGCCTATTTCCATCACCCAACATTACCTGTATGCCCCCTCACTCCAGACACCCACCGGTCTGCTTCTACCCTAAAGATTATGTTCCTCACTTCTAGAGTTTCAGCGTACGAGCTCTTACTCAGCATAATGTTTTGAGATTCGTCTATGTTGTTGTGTGATCAGTAGTTCATTCCATTTTATTGCTGAATACAAGCCCTCCTCCGGACATATGCCTTTATTTCTCTCCGGCAAATATCTAAGAGTACAGTTTCTACGTTCTGTGTAGCCATGTGTTTAACTTTGTAAGAAGCCTCCACATTCTTTTCCAAAGTGGTTCCACCACTTTACATTCCCACCAGCAATATATGCATTCCATTTACTCCAACTCCTTAAAAACACTTGGTGTTATTATGTTAGAAGTGGTTTTAATTTGCATTATCCTAATTTCTAGTAATATTGAGCATCTTTTATGCTTATATGCCTTTTTTACATACATATTCTTTTGTAAAGTGTCCATGCAAATCTTCTGCCCATTTTAATCAATTATCTTATTAAGTGATAAGAATTCTTTATTCTACATGGTTTGCAAAATTATCTTGCAGCCTATAGATTGTCTTTTAATTTTATTAACTATCTTTTAAAGAACAGTTCTAATTTTGTTGAATTCCAATTTATTGTTTTTCTTTTATAATTTATATTTTTTGTGTGCTACCTATGAAATCTTTGCATAATTCAAGGTTACAAAGACTTTTTCCCCCATGTTCTAGAAACTTTATGGATTAAATTTGTACAGTTAGGTCTATCATCCATTTTTTTAAAGTCAATTTTTGTGTGCAAGTTAAGAGCTGAGCTTCCTGTTTTTGCATTTGGATATACACCATTTGCTGAAATAAGTATCCTCTCATCCTCCTACATCAGCTCCTTTATATTTTGCTCTAGGGTTTTATGTTTGTCCTTGTTGAATTATTACACTGCCTCGACTTTTGTAGCTTTATAGTAAGTTATTTTGGCTATTCTGGAGTCTTTGCATTTCTAAATAACTTTTAGGATCAGCTCATCAACTTGCTCCAAAAGAGACAAGATAAAAGCCTGTTGGGATTTCTATTGAGAGAGCATTAGAGCTATAAATCAGTCTGGGAGCAAAGCTGTCATAACAATATTTAGTCTTTCAATCCGTGAGCATGGCTTATCTTTCTATTTACTTAGGTCTTCTTTAATTTCACCAAGTAATATTTTATAGTTGCCAGTGTACAGTTCTTGCACATATTTTGTTAAAATTACCCATAATTATTCCACATTTTGATCCTATTGTAAATGGTGTTTTAATTTCAATTTCCAATGGCTGTTAAAATACAGAAATACAAATGAAGCTTTTATATTGACCTTGTACCCTGAGACCTTGCTAAATTTACTGCCACTCCCCTTTTTTGTAGTTCCCTTAGGATTTTCTACATATATAATATATCATCTATCAATAAAGACAATTTTGCTTTTTTCTTTCAAATCTGTATGGCTTGTGTTTCTTTCTCTTTCCTCACTGACCAGAACCACAGCAGAATACAGAAGTGTTGCCACTCCTCTCATTTTAAATAAAATGTGCTTATTTCTTGAGTAAAAATAACAAATAGTTTCACATGTTTTATTAATGTAATACTGTTGCCAATTTGTGTATAAAATAGTAGAGGGAGTGAAACTGACAGATTGAGAAGGGTGCGGAGTGATATTAGCATACAGCAAAGACAGACCAAGGAACTTCTATGTTGCTGTGATCATCCAGTGACTTCCTAAAATCAGTGTTTTAAGCATTGGCCTCAGGCATTATCAATGCTTTTTTCATGTTAATTTAAAAATTTTTATTGGTCTGGGGATTTAGCTCAGCGGCATAGCGCCTGCCTGGCAAGTGCAAGGTCGAGAGTTCCATTCCCAGTACCGGAAACAAAACAAAACAAAACAGAAAAAAAAAAAAAAAAAAAAGTCTGCCTTTAAAAATTTTTATTACTTCAGCTATTCTTTAACCTTAAAACTTTTGTTTTAGATATATAGTATACCTGTCTTCATTCAAGTATTAAATGCTTACTCTGACCATGGTACTGTGCCAAATATTCAATGCATATGTGTATTTGTGTGATCGCTTTTTCAGTAATAAATGTACTATGAAACAATGTTCCTTCAGTAAATAAAACTCTAGCACCTTTTCCTAGAAATAATGGTCCCATCTTTCCTGTAGTAGAAAAAATGATGGTCCTAGATATTTATGTCCTAAACTCTGAAACTTGTGAATGCGCTACCTTATGAGGAACTGGCTGGTGTTATGAAAGATTTTGAGATGGAGCCATTCTTCTAGATTATCAGATAGGCCCAGTGAAATGACAGCTGTCATATAAGTGAAAAAGGGGGAGGATATGTGTCACGGTTGAAGGTGCTGTGCTGCAGGCTTTCAAAGTGGCGGGTCAGCGGAGGGAACGCAGGCGCCTCCAGAAGCGGGGAAAGGTGAGGGCACGAATTCTCCCCTGAGGCCTCCAGAAGGCCCCTGCTGACTCCTTGACTTTAGGACTACTGCTCTCCAGAGCTATAAAATAATAAAATTATTGTTTTAAGCCTCCGAGTGTATGAAAACTTATTAGAGCAACAAGAGGGAGTTGACCTATCTCCTCTCAGGTAAATTTAGTTCACCATCTTAACTATAGTGTCATGGTTGATACATTGTGCCAACTTGGGGAGTCTGGAGGTTTGGCTAAGTGACTCGGCAGTTCTGCCTCTTGGGGCGAAAAGGACACACCTTTACCCTTCTGGGATGTTGTTTATTGTGTTAATTGTGTTAATTTGAGAAATTTAGAAGGTTAACTGTGCAACTCAGAAGGGGTCCAGGGTGCTTACTTTGTATTCATCCTGAGCCTGTGCAAGAGGCAGGCATGCAGAGGGTGTGGGTGTGGAGGATGACCCCCACCTCCCCAGAGCAGGTAGACTGCATAATAAAAGGAATTGAGGAAGGACTGGCTGCTGGTTCTTCGGAGCAGCTCCAGTCTTTGCCTTCAGCTTGGGCGTCTCCTGGCTTCTGGTGCAGACTGTTGGGCTTCCGTCTGGACTCATCAGCCTTCTGGTGTTGGCTCTCCGGCCTTCATCGTAGATTCTTCAGCATTCCGTCTCAGACCCATCAGCCTTTTGATACAGACTTGCACCGACACTGCAGCGAGCTCCAGGCCCGGGGCTGGGCTCTTCCATCTCCAGTGTGCAGACACCCTCTCCACGCTTCCTCATCCAACTCTGTAGCTGACCATTGTGAGCCAAACTTGTAATTCCTTGTATATTTGTTTATCTTGTATTATATCTCTTCCTCTAGTAAACCCTGACTGATACGTATAGCACATGGCAATCTACTTCACATTGGTTAATTCCTTTTCTTATAAAGTAAGGTATTCTGGCTGCCTAGTTTCTCTGTGGTTTTTATAATGATCAATTCATATGAAATGTATAAAAGTATTTTGAGGAAAACCTACTTCTCTGTGCTGAGAGAGAGAAGTGGGGTAAGGCAGAAAGTGGGGTAGGGCAGTGGAGGAAGAGAGAGGTCAGGGGAAATGCTATCACCAAGTACTACTGTTTCCTTTATCTTCCACTGGTGTGATGCTTCTGGCCTCCAGCCGGCCCTCACCCGCTCCACCCTTGGAGAGAAATGAACTAGATTGCAGATGGGTTGGCATAATGGCACAAGCGTGGAAAGCCTACCTCTGTCTCTCATCTTTTTCCCGAAATCCAGCTGCCCTCGGTGAACATATGTTCTGCACTACTCCTCTGTTTATCCAAGATTTACAAAGTCTGGGTCCCGTGATGTAGGATCAAGGGGGAGGACGGGCGATGGCAACAGCTGCTTAGTGCTGCCTGTGGCTAAGTGCATAAGTCTGAGACTTGGCTTTAAAAAGCTACTCTTTACTGTAAAACTAAGTTACATTCCTGGAAGTACCTCTATCATTAAGAAAGATGATATGTCTTCTTCATCTGCTTTCAGCAGTCTAGGCTTTAGTTTTCTACCTTAAGCACTGAAGAACTCAGGGCAGTATAAAGGGTGCTATATATTAGACTCTGTATCTCATCTAACAAGACAAGGAAGGTGAAGGTTTCAAGGAAGAAACTATTTGTATAATGATAGGTCATGGAGTATAAACTCGAAGAGAAGTGAAAGGTGGCAGGAGCTGGTGATGGATATAGATGGATTTAAGATCACAGGAAGAGTAAAATTACTTTTGAAAGAATGTTACCTGTGAAAGCAGGCAACCTGGAAGGTTAGTATTTATAGATATTTTTGCATCAGAAATTTTGGAGGTGGTGTCATCTTTGCTGATGCCATGATATATGGCTCAATGAATAGAGGAAGTAAAGTAGAAGAGAACCTCACTGAAAATGAGAAAGTTAAAACAGCAAGATCCATGGTGTGAATGAGTAATCAGCATACACACTGAAGTCACCAAGAAGGATCAGAGGAATAGGAATAAAGAAGAGAGCTAAGTTACAAGCTAGCTCCCCCAAGAATGCAGAAGGAAGACCTGGAGACTCCTGGTAGGTGACAGCGGCATGGAGCGGGGCAGAGTGGCGTAAGCAGATGGTGTGGGCCTCCACAGACCAGAAGGGCTTGCAAGAGGGAAGTGGAATAATGCTCTAAAAATGGCATCGAGGAGAAAGGCTGGTAGTGAAGCACTTTGGATTAAAGAGACAAAACCTCCATTTAAAAGGGTTGCAGAGAAACTGTGTCCCCAGGATATAGCCTGCTTTTAGCTAAGTAGAAGTTGAGCCTCCAGAGAAGAAATTGAAACTTGATATATCACTTTGGGAATTCCAAGAGGTAGAGGAGAATGGTTGACTAGGGCAGGAATCTGAGGGTGTTGGTTAGGGGCAAAGAAGTAGGTCAGGTTAAAGGAAGAAAGTTGGGGCAGTTGATATCCAGTGAACTTGGAATCTGATGAAGAAGGGGATAAACAGGAATGTGTGGATGGGCCAATTCCATCAGAAGGGAGTGAGCAATCGGCCCTGCTGCTGTGGTTCAGATCATTTCTCTCTTTGGTGGGGCAGCTGCTCCCTCGGGAAGCCGGGTATGGTCTAATTATAGTCAGCTGCCTCTTTAGACAGCAAGAACTATGGTTGTCTGCTCGAGCTATGTGCTAGTTTGGTAACTCAGCTATTTTTTTTCCTATCCGGTAAATGTGGGTCTTTTCTCTCCTTTGGTTTCTCCCTTCTCATTGTTTCTACTTGCTCTTGGCATGGGGAGAGATTATTTTAATTACTCAAACAAAAAGACCCCTCCTTTATAAAGGTAATCGTTACAACGTTTTCTTAGAATAAAAAGCATAAATTATCTCTGATGTGCAACTCTATTTACACCCATAACATAGATTTCTACCAAAGACTTGAGTGATAGACTACACCATGTAGGCAAGGAGGGAGGAAGGAAGCGGGTGGAGGAGCATATTATTTTTTGTGTTGATGGTTTCTTCCCCTAGCATAAAAGAGTAGATGAATGAGTAAATATTCATATGTGAGAGCCTTAAAAAAAATGGAAAGAATGGAACACATGTATGGGAAGAAAAAAGATTTGGGTTTGAAGACAGCTAACCAGACTCATCCTAAGAGTGGTCCCCAGCTTGTCAGAGCTCTGGATGATGCCAGGCTGATGTTCATGTACAGAAATGTTGTAGGAGGGGTGGGATTGCAACAGTTGTTGTATAAGGAACAAAGAACTTTCCTGGAAAGAAAACTAAGCCAGTGGTTTAGCCTTAGGACAAGATAAGTGTCCTAAGCCAGGCAATGGGAATGACACAGTCCTTGACATTTCAGACCCTTCCTACCAATGTAAGTATCACAGTGTGAGGACACCTGCAGCATACCTTCACGTCTCTTCTAGGGAAGCACCGGACACCTATTTGAGGGGAGACAGCTGAAAGGGAAGATGGGAGTTCCTCTACCTATGCTTTGTAGGGAAACATGCATATTAGCAACTTCTGGACTGGAGACCAACAAATCACTACTATTTGCAGCAAATATTTTCACAATATTTTTTGTTTACACTATCGCAGAAATGGACTTGAATCCATTTCTAGTTCTGTGCCCTAACTGTGAACCATGCTCCAGCCACCCAATCTGTGTTATTTTGTTATAGTAACCCACGCTGACTGAGATAAAGGGGTAACCAGAATCAGATTCCCCTTCATCTGGAACATCTGAAAGTCTGACTATAAAACAACAGTTCTCAAGAAATCGAGCACTAAGAACAGCAAGCCTTGCAACTCCCCCAATTTACTGCCTATAGAAGCCTCCATTATGCACGCCAAGAGGAAGGAACCCAGGAAGAGCCTGGAGATCTCCCTGAGTTGAGGGATGGATTGTGAATCCAAGGAGGCCATGGCAACAAGAGTTTGAAAGAAAGTATGAGAGGAGAGAGAAATGCACAGAGGGGGAGACCAAGAATGTGCAAAAGCCTGCAGCTGTTCAGCTGGAAGCTTTCCTCAGAACCCACACAGAAGGAACCACCCAAAGCCAAAGGAGAACTACTCAACACTCGTAAAGGGAGCAATACCTTGACCTCACACAGGGCCACGCATGTTGTCGCTGGCCAGAATGAAAAACCTCGTAATTCATGCATTACAAATATATCTGAAAGAGCAGGGGCTGGGGATTTAGCTCAGTGGCAAAAGCGCCTGCCTGGCAAGCGCAAGGTCGTGAGTTCGGTTCCCGGTACCGGAGAAAAACCAAAAAAAAAGAAAGAGCAAAGACACAGGAACAACCTAAATGCCTATTGGTGAATGAATGGATAAAGTAAGTATGATGTAAACCTACAATAGAATATTATTCAGCTTTGAAAAATGAGCAAGTCCTGCAATATGTGACAACATGGATAAAGCTTGAGGACATTATGCTAAGTAAAACAAGCCAGTAACAAAATAAATACTGCACGAGTCCACTTACATGAGGTATCTAACGGAGTCCAACTGAGCAACAGAATACTGTTTTTCAGGGGTATTGGGGAGATTGAAATGGAAAATATCTATAGACTAGGTATAAATTTTTAATTATGCAAGATAAATAAGTTCTGAAATCTACTATACAACATTGTGTCTATTAGCAATACTGAATAGTAGGTCTAAAGTTTTGTTAAGATGGTAGATTTCATGTGAAATGTTATTTCCACCTTAAAAAAATACTAGGAAAAGTTAAGAGCAAATTAAACCAAGCAAATAGAACAAATGACATAATAATGATCACAGCAAAAATTGATGGAATATAAAAATGGAGAAAAACAAGAGGCAATATCTTAGCTGCACTGTTCTTAGCTCTTTGGCAAGATCAGTATAACTGATAAAATGCTATACAGACTCATCAAGAAAAAAGACAAAAATTACCAATGTGAAAAGTGACAGAGAAGATGTAAGTATAGGGGACACATGAGCAACTTCATGTCTGCAAATCAGTTTCAGCCCTCTGGCTTTGGTGTGGCTCTCGCTTGCTCTAGCTATTCTGTATTCTCTGAATTTCCTTATTAAAGACTCTGGCTCCTTGCCCAAAATACATGTGATTTTTTTTCCTGGCCACCGCAGGAACCATGATGGCTTTAAAAGTCTCAAGGGGACAAGCTTCCATTCCCACACCAGACTCACTGCACAGCCTGTCCCCTGCAGTCGTGGAAGGAAACCAGGCATTCCATTTTTCTACTCCAGGTGCCTGCATTTGGAGGCCATCCTCAGGTGCCTTCAGCAAGACTTCTTCATCTGGTAAGGAAGGGAGAGACTGAAGATTTTTGCTCCACTCGAGCTCAGTACCCAGTACTGTCTCATGTGTATCCCTCTCTCTTCCCTCTCTTTCTGATCCCTACATCCACAACACTGCAGGACCTTTGGGTGTTTCTGAGTAGGCCTTCAGTAGCACAGAACTTAATAGGTAGAATCAACAAATCAAACTACAAGGAATTGAAAAGTAAACAATGAGCAGAATGAAGAGACAGCCTACAGAATGGGAGAAAATCTTTGCCAGCCACTGTTCTAACAGAAGATCAGTCTAGAATATATAAAGAACTCAGAAAATTCAACACACGCACACACACACACACACACACACACACACGTGCAACTTCCTAAATGAATTTAGCAGATATTTCTCAAAAGAAGTACAAAAAGCCAATAAGTATATGAAAAATGTCCAGCATCTTTAGCCATCAGGAAAATGCAAATCAAAACTACGTGGAGATTCAACCTCATCAAAATCAGAATGGCGATCTTCAAGAGTACAAAAAATTAAGTCCTGGTAAAGATGCAGGGCCAGGGCAGGAGCCCTTCTACAGTACTGGTGGGAATATAAACTACAAGGGTCATTACAGAAATCAGTATGGAGGTTCCTCAAAAAACTCAAAATAGACATACCCTTTGATCCAGCTATGCCACTCTTCATTATAGTCTTCCCCGAAAAGTCATCATACTGTACTGATACCAGTGTAACCATTTACTGCGGCATAATTCACAATAGCTAAACCATGGAAACAGCCTAGGTGCCCATCAGTAGATGACTGGACAGAGAGAATGTGGTGTATACACACAGCGGACTATTGTTCTGCCATAAAGAAGAATGACATCCTGTCATTTGCAGGAAAATGATGAAACTGCAGACCATCATATTCAGTGAATTGGGCAGATGCACAAAGTCAAATATCATGTATTTTCTCTCATATGTGGAATCTGAAAAACTGGAGAAAAAACAGATAACAGGGGCTGGGGATTTAGCTCAGCGGCAAAGCGCCTGCCTGGCAAGTGCAAGGTCGTGAGTTCGGTTCCCGGTACCGGAAAAAAAAAAAAAAAAAAAAAAAAAAAAAAAAAAAAACAACCAGATAACAGGAAAGCAGAAGAGAGACTATCAGAAAAGAGGATGGTGATTGGAGCAGGGGAGGAAAGAGGAAGGTAGTGATGGGGGTGAAAATGCAGAACCTTATATGCATGTACAGCTATACCAACACAAAATCCTTTTTAAGTAATATGCACTAATAAAAACGTATAGCACGAGTAGCCACTTTTTAGACACCTTTGATCAAGTTAAGGAAGTTCCATTCTACTCCAAGTTTTTTGAAAGATTTTATTTAAAACAAATGTTGAATTTTATAAAGAATGTCTTTTCTGTATCTATTGAGATAACTGTACAGTTGTTTTTCTTAAACTTTGTTAATATGGTAAATTGGTGAATTGCATTTGAATAATTTGGTAGAGTACTGTTATGGTTTGAATGTCCCTCCCAAAATTCATGTTGAAATATAATTGCTATTTGAATAGTATCAGGAAGGAGGACTTTAACAGGTGAGTAAGCCAAGAAGGACCAGCCTTATGGGTGAGTTTAATACTTTAATTAGAGAGCTTTCAGAAATGGACATTCTCTCTTTGCTGACCTGCAACTGGATGCTGAAGCAAAAAGACATTAGTCAGATGCTGGCACCTTGATATTGAATTTTCCAGCTTCCAGAATGGTGAGATAACATATTTCTTCATTATAAATTACACAGTCTCAGCTATTTTGTAGTAACAGCACAAAGTGGATTAAGATGATGTCTTAACTACGGGGACAAAATACTGGACACCCACAATTAAAGAGGAGAAGTTTATTTTGGCTCACAATTTGTAGAGGTTTAAGTCTATATTTGAGTGGTTAGAAGGGAGGTTAGCACAGCACAGGGCATGGGAGAGGAGAAACAGTCCAGGATAAGGTGAGCAGGAAGCAGTAAGTTATCAGGAGAAAGAGGCCACAACCACAAGGCATCACCTCGAACATCACACCCAGCTATCAACACATCAGTTGATTAACCCATTATCACACAGCCATGATCCAGTGACCTCCCCAAAGGCCCACCTATGAGTGCATCAGCTTTTGGTGGGGAAACATGTAGATATAAGCCAGAACAGATGAGTACATATAAGAGCTAGGATATACAAGCTTCTTTCCCTTGTTTTCTGGTTTTTGTGCTAATGAGCAAGTTCCTTATTTTAAAGGGTGATTTTTTAAATATCGTTGTGAATATATGGATTTAAACAAATTTATGGATATCAATCCATTCTAGTTTTTGTTCTGTTGAAGCTCAAGTTACCTGTCTTTAGTTCTTTTGACATGACTTTGGTCATCACTGAAATCTTCCTTGTCTGTTATGTTGGTATGTCCCAAGTTCCTCTAGTACATGTACATTTTCTACCCCAAACCTGAAATCAGCCAATTCCTCAAAATGTCCTAATGGACTTTTTAAAAAGGAAAACAATATTTCAAGGCAACAATTTGATTGCTCGAATTATATGCATTGTCACTAGTTTGATTATCTTATGGTTGAGATTTTAAATGTTTCTCAAAAGTCTCATGTATTCAAAAATGGGGCAAGAAAGAAGGGGAAATTATGTATGTATGTATATACAGGATAGCTAACATAGTTGTACTACTGACTTCTATCACTTTACTGAAAGGAACAGTTAATGATTACTTATTTGATCAATCTTGCATGTCTCTATTTGTTTTCCCGAGAAACCACTTTGAAGATATCAGTACGTAATACAACAAGTATTGTTAATTTCCTGCCACTTTGTTTGTAATTCTGTGTTGTTTGTATTGTTCTTTTGCTATTTTGTAAATGGATGTCTGCTTGTTAATATGTTTTCCTTCTTTTATTTTTAAAATAAATTTTAAAAAAACAAAAATGGGGCTGTTAGAAGGTGATTGACTCATAGGGTGTTATCCTCATCAGGAGATATATCCATTGATTTCATAGCTGAAGGTACTGTTAGGAGATAGATCCTGATTGGACGAGGTGGGTCACTGGGGCCATGACCTGGAAAGGAGTTATATTAGGCATTTTCCTGTCACTGGGACTGACACCCACAATTTAAAGGAGATGTTTGTTTGGCTCACAGTTTCCGGTGGGTGCAGTCCAAAGTTGATTTGGCACAAGGCATAAATGCGTGGTAGAAGGGCATGGCAGAGGAAAGCTCCTTATCTCAGGACAGTCAGGAAGCAAAGGGAGAAATGAAAAGCTAGGGCACTCCTCCAATGGCCCACCTCCACCCAGACCCCATTTCCCAATAGCACAATTGGCTCCTGCACTCAATGATAAGTGGATCCACTGATGAGTATAGCACCCTTAAGATTTAATCATCTTCCAGTCTTTGGGAGACATCTTAGATCTAAACCTTAAAACATTCTTCTCTTGTCCTCCAAAAGGCTCATGTCTATCTCGTAATGCAGAAGGCATGTAGTCCACCTCTAACAGTTGTCAAACTCTTAACACTTTCAGCATTGCTGAAAAGTTCAAGTCCCAAGTCTCCTCTGAGACTCAAGGCAAACTCTTAATGGTGAGCCCCTATAAAAATCAAAAAGAAAGTTAAATATACTAACATACAAAGCACAGGGTAAACATTCCCATTCCAAAATGCATAGGAAAATAGAAAGGAATTAAAGCGAGCAAGACCAAAACCCAGCAGGGCAAACATACATCCTGTACCTCCTGGGGAAGGTTGTGGTGAGATGTAAAGACCAAAGGGCTTGAGTGGGCCCCTCCTTGTGACACTGCCAGTTGCAGTTCACATGCCCTGCCTCTTGGGCTGACTCCACTTACTCCCTGCAGCTTTCCTCAGCTGACATTTCACATTCCTAGCATCTCTAACTTCCTGGGATCTACAGTGCACTTTTGGCCTCACTCTAACAGGTTCAAGCACCTAGGGGCACATTGTGGCTTTCCAGCCTTCCTTTGAAATTGGGTGAAAGCCTCCCTGATTCCACAACTGTTGCATTCTGCATGCCTAAAAAAACAGCACCACATTACAGACACCAAGGTCTGCTAACAACTCAAGAAAGAGCCACACCACTTTCAATTATGGCTACAGCAGCTTCTGAGTGAATGGATGGATGAGCACTGTGAAACAAATCCCTAGGCAGCCCTTGCAGGGGGTGGGTTTCTCTTTTCAGTTGAGAGCTTTACAGTTTTGCACCCTTGATCTTGTGAAGTGTGGGGTCTTATTGAATTCTGAGATGATTTTAAACCATCTCTGCTGTTATTCTGATTCAAACTGCTAGCTTCCTTTAATACAAGTCTTTTCAGCAACCATGTTCATCATGGTCCCAACTTTGCAGAAACTTCCTTTCTGATGAAACTGCAATCTTTTCATGTTTGTATTTTTCCTCCTGATTTTTACTGTAGATCTGTCTAAAAGCAGCCAGCAGTACTCATGCTACAGTTTGAACACTGGGCTGCTTTGAAATTTCCTCCACTAGATGAATTAGTCCACCACCCATAATCTTGGTCTCCCTTAAAGTTTCAGGACATGGTCAAAATAAAGACAAATTTTCTGCTAGGGTTTAAAATGCATGGCCTTCAGTCCAACTTCCAGTGGAGTTCTTATTCCCAACTAAAACCTCCTGAGCCTGGCCTTTACTGCCTACATTCCTATCATCTTTCTCCAACAATTCACACAAAACAGTCTCAAGACTATAAACTGTCACCCAACACAAAATGCTTAAATGTCATTGTCATATTTTCTCCCTATTCTACTACCATTGTTTGTAGTTGCACAATGTCTACACTGTCAGAGCATATTGTAAAAACAGTACTCCTTCTCACAACTCTGATTTAGTCTTAGTTCTGCAAGTAACTATAATGAGTACTCATCATCAGTACTTATGTCAATGTCTTCTTGTTACCAGGGGTTCTGAGTTGCTGTGGGTTCCTTTTAGAGATTCTTTCCAGGTTCTTGTCCTGGACAAAGAATTGGTCAAGACATGCAAAAGGAGTGAGGTTTTACATTTATTAAAGGGAAGAAAAGAAGTATGCTCTGTAGAGTGAGAATGGGCCACTGAAGGCAGAGAGAGAGAGAGAGAGAGAGAGAGAGAGAGAGAGAGGCAGGAGAAAAAGAACAGTGGTCACAGTGCTAATGACTGATGTCTTTTGTATCTCCCATCAGATCTAGGCTGTCCTATCCAAAACCTGCTTGATTTTGTGCCAGAAGAACTGACTGGAAGAACTGACCAGCACTTTCTGATCAGTCCTAGGTGCAGGGCTTGAAAACTGTTTTTCTGCACGTGTGCTGACTCTCCATGATTGAAAGTCATACCCATTTGACAAACCAGCTAGCCTTGCCCTAAATCTCCCACCTCATTGCTAGTCATTTTGATTGTCTGATGATTGTTTCCCTTATAGATTCTTTCCCATGGTTCCAGGAGAAACGCTGACCCTTTTTGTTTTACATGGAAGTAAGTTTATTCATGCAGTAGGATAGAGGAAGCAAAGATAGGTGGAAAGAAGACAAGTGAAACCATACTTTTAAAATTGTACTTTTAAGAAAACTGTAGCTTCAGGACACAAAGTTTCACAAGATTTTTTTGTCTTCCAGGAAACTCACTGCAAAATTCTTAAGTCTTAAATGATACAATAAACAAGTAAACTGAGCCTAACCTTTCCCTTGCTATACATTCCATGCTATACATTCACAAATTCTACAGACTCTGACCTCAAGGAAATAGCACTGTTAACTGGATATAGATCTCTAAATTTCAAAACATGCAGATAGTTTGCATTCTAACCTAGCCTACTAACCTCACAGACACTAGGAATACATATCCTAGATCATCCACCTTAAGGACACCCCCCAAAACACAAACACTCCCCAAGACCATAACATTCAGCTCTTTTGAATGATCACACTCTATTTTTGCTGTGTACTTCTTACCTCTGCCTAATAAATCTGTCTATGTCTCTCCCTGACAAGTTCTGTAATTCTTTTCCGTGATGCGTCAAGAGCCTACTCTGTGGGTGACGGTGAGTTAAGGTCTCCATCCCCTCTTTGGAGGAACCTCTCTGGGCCCCGTCTGGTGACAACTATATATAAAGTCCTCAGCTCACATTTTTTTCCTGGAGTATTTTAGATTTCTTACTCTGTTTTCTTCTGGCTTAGAACTAGAAAATCTGGCTTTCTGTCCCTTAGAAGTCACTTGCTGTTTTGCCTAGACTTCCTAAGGAATTTTTTCTTTTGCTTTAAGCAGAGTAATAAACAAGAATATGTCTTACTGTTGTTTGTTTTGTGTTCATAATCCAAGAAGCATGGTGTGTTCATTCAATATATAATTTTAAATCCTTTTTTTCAAATTTCAGAAAAGTTTTCTTAAATTATAGTTTCTAGAATCTGTTTCCTTGTTTTGGCTTTCTTTGACAGGAAACACTGAGAAAGTTAGTCATCTCCACAAAGCTATAATAGGTTTTTGATCCTGATTTTAATTGCAGAAATGAACTAGAATCCAGATCTGTTGAACTCTGAGTCTGAAGACTTTTTCCCACCCCCTTGACACCCAGGGTCCAGGTACAGCACAGCTAGACTCTTCCTGTTTGTTGTCTTTCCTTCAGATGATCACTCTCACATGCTTTAAAATTTTGCTTTTCAAAATCTGGCCTGGGACAGCAGCACTGGCATCACCGGCACACTTTGAAATTTGAAATCTCAGGCCTATTGAATGAGGGTCTGAATTCTTATAGGTTCCCTAGGCGATTCCAATGCTGATTAAAATTTGAGACGAATTGATCTAGGCTCTAGGGAAAAATCTGAAGTTACATTAGACAGTGGTTCTTAAACTTTACAGCATACTAGAATCCCTTGGAATTATATGAATTCTTGTATGCTCCCTGGCTACAACCGACAAATTAAATCATAATCTCTGGAGATGGGCCCCCAGGCATTAACATATAGAATTAGTTGTTGTTGTTGTTTTTGTTGTTGTTGAGTTTCCTGGAACTCGGCACACATTGGTCTTAAACTTGTGATCCTCCTGCCTGAGTTTTGGGGTTACAGGTGTGCGGCACCATGACTGACTATGTACAACATTTTAAAAACTTCCCAGGTGATTCCAAAGCACAGCCAGGTTGGAGAACCAGTGTTTAAGGCCATGTTCGTCATTTCTTCTGTTCCTAGGAATCACAGAGAGCTTTACAAATTGTAGGTGCTGACTCAGTAGACACATGGTGGGG
The DNA here is from genome assembly GCF_000276665.1 of Chinchilla lanigera. Lineage (NCBI taxonomy): Eukaryota > Metazoa > Chordata > Mammalia > Rodentia > Chinchillidae > Chinchilla > Chinchilla lanigera. The sequence continues at coordinate 18,503,272 of NW_004955443.1, read as the reverse complement.
CCGAGCTTCCACGCTGCTAACAAGTTCCCAGACAGCAAATGCTGCTGGTCCAGGGACTGTCTGGAGTAGATTGAAACTATCTGGACTTCCTTTTACAATGTCAGTAAGTACAAGTAGTGCAGAAGCAAGGTAAGCCTTGTCCTATTTGATAACTGTAAGTGAGAAGAAACAATTCTAAGAGACAGAGGAGAATTCTGCAAGCACTTGTGTAACCCTCTTGGTGTAACTGAGCAGTTAAAGTGGACCTTAAAAATTAGGATTTTTTAAAAAGATAAGCTGTCTCCAAGTTTCCTTCTACTGAGTATATAAACTGCTAACTCCAGCCCTGAGGATAAGGAGGACTCAATATTATCACCTCTCAGAGATAAAGCTCAGCTAAATGTACATATGGATATAACCTGGCTTTTGTTCTAACACTTTATATCTTAGAGTGCTTCTGTGCATTCAAAGGGTGGTGGATTAATTGCCCTCTCCAATTTTGCCAAATTGTGAATAAACGCATCTTTTCATTTTTGTGGGCTTTTCTTGTACATGGTTAAATGAACACAATAACCCAGACAAGCCAAGACCCAGATGTGTGCTGCTCTGACCAATAACACAGGGATGTGTGTGTGTGTGTGTGTGTGTGTGTGTGTGTGTGTGTGATGGTTGTGTCTGGATGTCCTCCCAAAGCCTCATGTAGTCATGGGGCAGGCTTCTAGAGTTTATGATTGATTCATGGTCCTGTGTTGGGATTATGGGTGTGAGTGCTACATCCGCCCCGGGGCAGATAGTTTGCATACAATGTAAAGGAGAGAAAGAGGCTGCTTGCCTCTGCTGCTCCTCCCTTTTGCTCTTGTTGCTTTTGCTGTCTTCCACAGCCATAAACTGTTGCCCTCTGCCATGTGCTACTCTGCCTCAGAGCCAGCTGAGTATGGACTAAAACCTCCACAAACAGTGAGCTAAATAAACCTTTTCTTCCTTAATAGTGGACATCAGGTATTTTGCCTCAGCAACAAGAGAAAAGTAATCAAGACAGTGTGGTACTGGGGATTGAACCTAGGGAGTTCACACTGAGCTATATTCTTAGCCCTTTTCCTTAGAGAATTTTTTTTGAGAGGGTCTCATTAAATTGCTAAGCTGAAAACACTGGGCTTAAAGTTGGGCTATTCCAGCCTCAGCCTCCCAGAGTGTTGACATGGTAGTTCTTACCCGGTGCTGGGTTGTGCAGACCCTCAGTCTGGATGGGTCTCTGATTCCTGGGGCTGAGTCAGTCAGGCAGGATCAGGCTGGTACATGCAGCTCCAGGGCAAGAGTTCTTGCAAGCATATACAGCACTTCATTCTTGCTGCCTTCACCTTGTCTACTTCTTCTTTCCCTGGTGGATCCTCTTACTTTTCCCTGCTTTCCTGAATCCAGGCCTCCCAGCAGTACTTGCAGCACTTGCTTTGCTCCTCTGGACTAAGTCAAAACGGCAAAGTCTTGGTGGCAGCGTTAAGTAACTCAAGCCAGGAGCACAAGAAGGAATGTGGAGACGAGTGCCTAAGAGGCACAACGTGTCAGAACTTGATTTACTTTTCACCCTGACTCTGCTCACGGTGTGCAAGATATAATCTGACAATATAATGCAGCAGGGCTTAACATGCACTGTTCTCACTTCAGCCCATAATTTATATGTCTTCCCCTTTGGCAAGACCCAAGCAACTGTCATCAGTAGGTTGTGAGGGACTTGCCTAGTGTGAGGCTGTGGGTTCCAAGTTGGGTTCAGCTGTGGCCCAGGGTTCTGCTCAAGTACCCTTACCCACAATGTGGGGAGTCTTGGTGGTGAACCAACAAGCAGAGGAGCCCTGCCCCTGGGGTTTGCTGCTGCCGAGGAATCCCCCTGACAGCGTTCACTGGCCATGGCTGAGGCGGTGGAACACTTGCTTAGAATTGCACAGGTCCAAGAGTTCACCTTTACAGCAGAGCAAACAAATTCACTTTCTCTAGGATTGCTAGAAAGGAGACGAGAGGAAAGGAAGAAAGCAACCAAGACCTTAGGGCGTTACCATGAAGGCAACCAAGTAGGGAGTCCTTTATATCTTGCTTTCTTGCTTGAGATCATTCCACATTTTCCACTCAGCTTTATTTGTTCATTGACATTTTCTAAGCCCTATTCATCTACCATGTAGTGAAATGCTTTGCGAAATTGTTCATCCAAACATACCCAGTTTACCCTCCCAAGTAACCCCTCTGCTGCAGATTCTTCGACTCTCTTTAATTTCCTGACAGTTTCAACTGTTCAGAGAAAGTCATTCTGGGATCTAAATGAGATAATGTAGCTCAGAAACAAAGCAGGTGTCTCCTCTCTACCAAGAACATCAAACAATAATGAATCCTCTTTTTGTTCCCTAAGGACAGCTGAGGCAAAGTTTCCTTACCCAGCTGAGATGGTTCAACAACCGCTTCAACATCCCCATCCCAGCTAGCAAGTGGCCAAATACCCACCGTGCAACCTGTTCAGCCTCGAGGGAGAAGCTGCTGGTCTCCTGTGACCGGTCTAAGCAGGCTGAGTTCCTCCCTTCACTTCCCCCAGCCTCACAGCACCTCCCTTGAGAGCATTATTTAACCTGAAGCTTTGGAGGACTGAAATAAGAAGATATTTCCTGGGCCCTTCGTGAGTAATTTGCCTAGTGAAACCTCATTTAAAGGGTAGTAATTAGCCAATAGGAGACCCAGGAGGAAGCCAAGCAACTCTGGAGAGAAGCCCATGACAGAGAGTGCAGACTGCAGTCTCTGAGAACAGAGGTTCAGTGTGTGTTTGCAAGCCCTCTGGCTGCCGGGATCCAGGCCTTGGAAAGCCCCACAGGTTAGGACTTTGCTTTTACCAGCTGGTAGTAGGTGTTCCCTGGAAGGCAGTTCAGCATCTTCTGGGAGCCTGTCAGAAATAATCGTCAGACACTGTCTCAGACTACTGAGTTGGAATCTTGGGTGATAGATACAACCTGTGTTAATAAGCTCTCTGTGCGATTCTGGAGCAGGCTCGAGTTTGCGGACCACTGCTCCAGTGAAGTCACCATCTTTTTGTTCAGTCCTTTGCAATCAGGCTGAACCAGGGTCCTCCAGAGCCAAGCAGGGTTGGGTCCCCAAGTGGGCTGTCAAGTCAGATGGCCAGGTAATAAATACTGGTTCTGCAAATTTCTGGTTGTGCATCCTGGTACATTAGTCCCTTCAGTTCTGAGGTGGAGAAAATAAAGCCTTTCCCACACGGAAAAGAACATTAGTAATCTCTCCCCCACCCGCATCTACCTAAAAGGAAGTTTGCAGAACAGAGCCTACTGTCCTAGAGTAAAAATCTGCAGAACAAGGGATGGCCACGTACACGATGCTGCTGTTAATACGTTTTTAATTAACATTTTTAAGTGCTCTTAGGTCTGAATGAGTTCAGTTCAGCCTTTGAATCCTGAGCAATAACACTTTTATTTTTTCTTTTTTTTTAAAGCAGATGTTTTTCAATGCTGACTTTCATCCAAATAGTTTCAAAGATTAGATTAAAACTTTCTCAAAAAGTGAAACTTCGTGCAGTTATGGTTCATTTTACTCATTTATTTTCTTTCTTGGAGAGAAAAAGATTATGTAAGCCTTTATCTTTTGTGGGTTTTTCTTTTGTATTTGTAATTCAGAATTAGATAAATTTAACAAAACTAATCAAAATGGCTTGTGCATTTTCCTTGCTGCTTACTTAATGCGGAGCAGTTTTTACTCCGATCGCGTTACATTGCTTTTTGCTTATTAAAAATATGTATCTTTAGCAGACATTTGAGAAGATACAGAGAAAATTTTTTAAAAACACTCAAAGAAAATCACTGCTAACATTTCATTAAAATTTTGTGAGTTTTTTTCCTGCTTACTTGTACATTTTTCACAATTTGGTGCGGTCGTACCGTGATCACCCTACAGGAGAAAGATGTACACTTCCCACCAAAAATGTGGTACGTACGTCAAAACTAGGGCATGGGATTACTCATTAATGAGGTTTTCTGGGCAGAGCAGGGCAGGACCCAAAGACAATCCAAACAGGGCTTGAGACAGTGGGGAAGGGAGACTGGCTTATGGTTTCACTGTGGTTAGAAGGCAGTGCTGGGGCGAGGGCCCAGTGCACAGCCGTGCGGAGCGGCCTGGCGTGGCTTGAAGTTCACTACTGCTGACAGTGCTGCGCCTGGACTTTCTTAGCTTGTCCAGGGGCAGGGCCAAAGGGAAAGGCAGGGGTAGACTTAAGACTTTTCAGTAGCCAAACATCAAAACTGGGCTCCTACTCTTCATTCCAAGCCCGGTTTTCTGTCTCTTTCTTAAAATTTGCATTGTCTATTTTATGCTCAAGGGAAAAAGCTCAAACCGAAAGCTTTCTTGTCAAGCTAAATTTCTTTTGACATTGGCATCTTGTGGCTATGCCAGTGCTCCTTGTAAGTGATTACTTATTTGTTCATATTCTGGAGAAAAAGGATATGTGGACTAAAAACATTTTTTTTCTTATAAAACAAACTAAAGGTCATCGAAGAATAAAATACAACGTCTGAAGACAGTGCCTCAGCAAACTTTCCCTGGGAAAAAAAATACAGCTTTCTCGGGAGAGAGAGTATGGAGAGTTTTCTTGTGTGTGAGTATCTATGAAGTTTTTAAAGCTCACACTTAACTCTCAATTATACTGTCAATTATGCCTACATAAAGTGTGAGTCATATGTAATCTGCTTTTAGATATTGGTCGTAAAGAAAAAAGTACTTCTGATCCTAGAGTTGGAGGCCATACCTTGTGACAACAAAAGACAGCTCAAGTCAGCTTCAAACACATATCCTAACTAACCACAGAGCTGTTTGTTCCATCCGTAATAAAGAATGTTCCAAGATCTTTAATGACCGAAGATAATCCTCTGCCGTCATCTTGTGCATCCAGGTTATAAAAATATATACAGTCCTTTGAAGAAAGGTTCTGGTCCACTGATGTCAACTGGAGGTCGGATTATGGAAAACTGGCATTGCTACAACAAGAAATGAAGCCTGCTTGTGTTTTCTCATGCTATTTTGAAGACAGACTCTCACTGCGTAGTTTCCAATTTGAAGATTTAATTAAAGACGTGACGAGTGATTGAGTTTAAGTGCTGTTCACTGAATGTCTGCGCATTAGAGGAACACCTTCTGTGGAAACATGTGAGGCAAAATGCTGGGTTTCGTTCTGAAGGTCTCCTGACAGACACTGTGGAAAGTTTAGAACAATTTGGAACGTCTTAGTCCAAGATAAAATAGCACTTTTAATGAACAACTATATGGGAAATACATTTGCCAAACCTACTTTTCATCTTTTATTAAAAAAAAAACAAACTTGTCTTCTCTGAGAAATAAAATGGGTACGCTTTCTGAACTGAAGTATAGATTGGCAGTGCAATGTCAAAAGAAGAGCTAGCAGAGTGGGGTGGGGTACAAGACGGGAGGATGAATAAATAGAGAAGGCATGCGCTTCACAGCTCTGCATTTAGAAGAATGGGGGCTGCTCACATTCCCCAGAGAGGGGCGGCTAGAGCAGCCATGGAAGAAACGGTCCCATAGCACACTTCTGGGGGTTGCCAGCTCCAGAAGGCTTTCCTCAATAGCTTCTGTCCTGGTCACCTGGGAACTGCTCAGAGCTGAGCTCACACTGGTGCTTCCAGGGAACCCTGCATGCTAACCCAGCTGAGACTGCAGTCACAGCATGGCCTTGGCTTTAAATTGCCTCTGCAGCTTTTTACTCTCAATAAGAACTCCTTCCTTATCTGGTACAGAAAGCCCCCTGAGTGCAGATGGAGAGACAGAACCGGCCCCTTCCCTTCCATCCAGGCTTCTGTGCGACTGACAGCATGTGAGCAAGGGTAACCAGGAGTCCCAGGAGAGTGCCCTGGGCTTCTGCAGGTAGGCTACCTGGGGAAGAATCATGCAGACTGGGTCTCTGCTACCATCTCTGTGCTCTGTAATCCGACATCGGGAAGGCAGTGAGAGACTAAAGGTCATTATCTAAACCTCTTATCTCCCAGGCCCACTGACGTCTTGTGGCCGCCCAAGGCCCTTGGCCTCCGGTCTTAGGCTGTGGCTGGCCTTATCCTCATCTCGCCTCTCAAGGCTACCAGCAGGTACTAGCAAATACATGAGCAAACCACTCAGGAGCAACTGAAGCACAGCAGGAGCCTTCGTCGGGGGAAGCCTCCAGTCACTTTAGCGTTTGTCGTTGAGGTGCACAGGAGACATTCCCAAGGGCTGTCCTTCACCTGCAGAGTGTCTCCAGGTGCTTGGAGCCCAGACTCTGGGTGACCTGCTCGCTCCAGCCTCTGAGCATGAGTCTTGGTGGAGCCCAAAGTGGGTCTCACGAATCTTCTCAAAGTAACAACCACTTTCCAAATGTATGAGAGGAGAAATAGTCCTCTGCATTGGGGAACATTGGCGAATTATTTTCAGAGAATCAAGAATATCATTAACATAAAAGTCAAACTAAACTCCAGGCTGAATTGCTCTCTAGTAGTAAAGGATGCATATTGACCATGAAGAAAATAGCAACAATAGTCATGTTTTAATAAACTACTTCTCACCACACACCACACTAAACACTGTACCTCTAGCTTTCCTAGTTCTCCCAGCACAACAAGAGAAAGGAATCCCATCCTGACTTCACATGTGTTAAAATGAGACTCAGCATGGCAAAGGGGACTTACTTGAGGTCACACAGATTGATAAAAGTCATTCCAGGCCCAGGGCTGTCTGCCTTTTATCTCCACACTCCCCCTAGCTATGCTTTTGACACACAATTGGCAATCTTCACAGTTTAGTTCAGAAAGTTTGTTTCTCAGAGATGACAAATTCTTTTGTACTAAAGGGGGAAAATGATATTAGGGTTGCCTAATAGCTCTGCCAAACAGGTTTATTTTAGGGGTGGGGCGCCTTGACATACGATAGACTTGGACTCCAGAGTGTAAAACAGCACCTAATAAATGTCAGAGCACCTGTCTGCCAGGATTGGTGTGACAGGATCAAGTGCAGTGATGCCCATAGGACAGGTGACATGGTGACTCCTAGAGTTAACTCTGCAAAATGTTAACTGTCACCACCATGACAACAAAATGGCTACTGCTCTCCAGAAGTTCTCGTACCACGGAGGAAGCACTCAAGTAAACAGGTGATCATGGTACAGTTCAGTAAGACTGAGGCACAAGACGTGACCAGGACTAGAGCAAGGAAACAGCCTCGACGGGCCTGGGTGTGCTGGGCACCGAGCCTCCTAACACCGAGATGTGCAATGTGTCTGCCTGAGTGCCGTCTGTGGCCCATCCGTGGACATGAACAATTCAAGTTTAGACAATGGCTGCTTTCATCACCACCCCCCTTTTTAATGCAGCGTAACACTGGGGCCCCAAGAGCTTTTTGTTTGTTTGTTTTGTTTTGATTTTTTCATTTGTTCGTTGAGATAGAGTCTTGCTATGTAGTTCAGGTTAAATAAGAACTCACTACGCGGTGGTCCTCCAGCCCTCAGCCACCTGAATGCTGGGATCACAGGTGCACACCACCACACTCAGCTTCCAGGAATTTTTTAAAAATAACACTTAGGATGCTGTTGAAGCATATTTTAGATTTGTATTCCAGGCATTAGAGACCTCACTGTAATATAAAAGGGTAGACAGGCAGGGTGGAAGGAGAAACAAAAAAAAAGAATTACGGTTGCTGAGGAAACTGAACAGTACATTTCCTGTGATTACAATCTCAAGGCTAAAGTTCCACGCTCATAGCAAGCTATTTTGACAGCAGTATTTCCCTGTTAAAAGGTTTTTGAAAAAGTTTTAAATGAGGGTTTCTTTGAGTTCAGGAAAACCCTGGTCCAGGATAGGCAAGAGGCGCCTCATCTCCTGACCTTTCTTAAATGGCTTTCCCTAGATCTGGCTGTCTGATGCCATTTTGTCCTGGTTTGGGGACATGGCTGCCCGAAACCACCCAGAGGGGGTGCTCAATCACTCTGCAGTTGTTAGTGAACCTCTAATCTCAGGAAGGCACAGGGCTAGCGAGGCTTTTCAAAAGTCACCTATTCTTTGAGGTCTGGTTAAAGAAGTAATGCCTCGCTAGGAAAGAAGAATGTGCCATGCCCTGCCATAGCACAGGGTTTGGGAGGAGGGAAAGAGCAGGTACTGGGGGAGATGCAAATATTGTAGATGGGTGTGGTCAGTTGGATGCCTGGTAAGCATGTGTGGATGGGGGCATGAATGTAGCCGCACAGCACAGAGGCTTTGAGGTCAATTAGGCAGGAGTTGCTGATCTGTCACTTGGTGGTTACCTGACTTTAGGAAGGAGGGACAGAGACAGACGGGGAGGAGGAGAAGCATGCTAAGCTGTGCCTGGAAAGGCGGAGGCCCCTTCAGGTTCACTATGAGGCTCCTCGAGGCGCAGGTTCAATTTGGGGCCTGGGTGTAGAGGCCCTGTGTACTCAGGACGGCTGTCTTTCCGTGGAGGTCAGCAGGGATTGCTGAAAGTTCAGAAGGATGTAGGAAGTCTCCCTCCGGGCGCCCTTTCCTCTGCAGCCTGACCTTGACAACATCTGGACTTCCTCTGAACTTGGAAGCTCCCGTTTTTGAATAGTATTTTTAGTTCTTCTTACCTTTTACATGTGGCTGAGGACTTCCTGTGTCCAGGACAGCTGCAGGGCTCTGGCAGCCAGCTTTCCTGTCCCCCACCCCCAGGGAGATGCTGAAAGGCTACTGCGGGCAGAACCTCAGAGGACTGTTAAGAAGCAAGTGATTTGGAAAGATTAGGTGGTACAAAGGGAAACAAGGCCCTTAAGCCGCCTCTGTCAAGTAAATGCTACCCGTGAATGTGCAGGGCTCTGCCCTGCCGGGCGGTGACTCACCCGCTCGCAGGGGGGCTCTGCAGTGAGTGCCAGCAGCCGGCTGATCTGGGCGGCTGATCTGGGCGCAAGGTTCCAGGCAGCTGTGGGCTCTGGGGCCCTGGCCTTGGGACAGGGAGGGGCTGTGATTTCTGACCTTGCAACAGCAGGGAGGCTGGTGGGAAGCAGAGGTGCCCGGACCACTCCCTTCCTAGGAGGCAGCAGAGTCCAAGGGAGTGATTCTTCATTCAGTGCCTGTGGAAGAATGAGCACTGGCTCAAAGTGACGGAGTCCACCTAATCGTAATGGATCCTCATCAGGAAGTCTGCAAACTTCTGCAAAATGAGGACAGCGTGTTCTTTTTGTTGGGAGAGGACCCATAGTTTTAATCAGACACGTTGGGTTTTAAGTCCCCCGCGTGTGATCAAAAAAATATTCTGAGTGTTTAAATTGAAAAATTGATTCCAGTAAAAGATATGTTGGCATCAATCCTCCTCAGAATATTCCCCCTCTCTTCAAAAACGTATCCCTTCCTCTTTGCCACTTTCTGGAACATTCTGGAAGTCCTCTCTCCTGAGTGTCTTTAAGTTGTGCCGTCACGGCTGTTTCATGTCCTGAATCAATGGAAATCTTTTACTTTTCATGGTCTGTTTGACTTTGGGGAAGAGACAAAAGTCTGTGTTTGAAGAGAGGAGTATTTGAGGGGGCTTAAGGGCAATGTGTCTTTTGCTGTGATAATTCTTAAACATTTAAATATGAACTGTATTTGTCCATCACTCTTTGCATCTCTGACATGGTCTCAACCTAGTGATCAGTTCAAAGTCACACTGCCAGAGAGAGCAAAGTCCTCAGGGCCCTTTCTGCTGCCCTACCCCATTAGCCCACAATAAGTGACCTTCTGTGACACTCTGAATGTGACCCCTTAGACAGAAATTGAAATGTGTCATTGAGGACTACTTTGAAAGCCCTCACGCCACCAGCCTCCCTCCTCCTTTAGCTAACCTCTCAGCCCCTCCTATCACGCTGACTTCCTGCTAAGAGGACGGCATGTTCTTGGTGACAGACTTTGGAAACTGGGGGATCACTGAAGCTCTTGCTAATTACCCGGCACTTAGGAGGGTGGGGCTGCAAAGCTCCTGGCCTCTTTTTTTTTTTTTTTTTTTGGTTTTTCTCCGGTACCGGGAACTGAACTCACGACCTTGCGCTTGCCAGGCAGGCGCTTTTGCCGCTGAGCTAAATCCCCAGCCCGCTCCTGGCCTCTTGAGTGCTCCTGTAGAGGGAAGAGCAGACTGGGGGAAGCAGGAACATGGGAGCGTCCTGAGGGGTCTGAGGGTCACGCTTGCTTTTTTCCTCTTTCATTTATTTGCATCATCAGTTGTCATCTCAGGCTGAGTGTGCAGACCTTCACCGTAGTTGCTGTGATGAAGCACCTATATTCTGGGGATGGACAGCTTTGCTCTATCACCTGTACTGATTTTCCTGCAGGCAAGTTTATTCATCTTCTGCACTTGGTTTTACCCAGTGTAAAACAGAAAGCTAGTACCCTGCCTTTGGCAGAGATTTCTATGACCCAACCCTGGGCACGCAGCCAGCTGTTCTTCCCAGCCCAGCCTTCCTTGCAGTTGGGTTCACTGTGTGATTGAATTTTCTAGCCAGTGGCATATGAGGAAATGTGATGCGTCACTTCCTAGGCATGGGCCTTAAAAATTTCCAGGCTGATCCTCCATGTGTTCCTTATCCACATGCTGGCTGAAGGGGCCTCAGAGAACTCAGGGTTTGGGGGTTCTTGCAGGATGATAGAGCCGCCACCACATGGAAGGAGTCTGGGCCCTTGAATCACTTGAGGAAGGCTGCTGCTAACACCTCTACAAAAGTATTGAGTAAAAGCAAACTTTTATTAGAGTTAGATACTGAAACTTTAGGGAGGATTTTTACAGCAGATTTCCTCCTTTTGAGGTTGTTGTAAGAGTTAAATAAATTGGACCAGGGATATAGCTCAGTGGCACAGCACCTGCCTGGCAAGCACAAGGGCCTGAGTTCAATTCCCGTTACCAAGAGAAAGAAGAATTAAATAAATTAACATGTGAAGCACTCCGAACACTGTCTGGGATATATAAATGAGCTAAATACATAGTTGCTACTCTCATGGTAGATAAATATTGAGAGAGAATTATTTTTAGGAGGTGCAAAGGCAGTTGATCACAGTCTTATTTGTTACATCACCATGTAACCATGTAAGTAAAAACATTAAAAATGTTTTTACTGTGTAGTCTGCATTTAGGGCGTAAAAGATGGCATTAGAGTAAGATATGTGAGTCATTTATTAGTGTATCCCTGTGTTCCTTAAAGAAAAATACAAGCCCGCCATTTTCCTCAAAGAGAGATATTTCTGGATATACCCCTTAAACATTTTTTCCAACCAAATGTGGTATTTGCACAAAAATAATTTCCACTTTTCCACTTAAATATAAAATACTTAATTGGGAAAAAGTGGGTGAATGAGGTGGGCGACTGAGCCTCCCTCTGTAGTGCTTGTGCTCTGGATGCTGGCGATTGTCTTGCAGTTTTCTTTCTGGCCCAGTCACCAAGGTGTAGCCTCCAGAGTCATCTTTAGCTATTGTCTTGGCACCCAAAATGGCCTCCTATGGCCAACCTGCTGCCAGGACCCTTATCCTCCTGCCCCCTTAAGCACCCTCCCCACCGGCCTTCCCAGAACAATCGCTCCAGTTCCCACCCTTGTCCCTGATTTCTTCCCCACCCCAACCCCTGCGTGGCTTTTGGTTGCTTCCCACAGAGAATCTCAGGCTTTTCTAGAAAAGGGTTGCAGTGGTGGGGGAGAACACACTGCTGGTGCTCATTCTTCAATCGTTAATTCAATTGATTTAAACATTTTTAAGTACCTGTTACAAACCAAGAGATAAAATGGTGGTCAAAAGAAGCAAAAAAAAAAAAAAAAAAAAAAAAAAATCATTCTTAAAGCTTACATTAAGACAAAGGAATCTGGATAATAAATTATTAAAAATTGTGTTGTATTAAGTGGTGGTGACTTTAAGTAAAAAATAAATGAGAGAACAGTAATAGTAGGTATCAGGAGTAGGTTAGGAAGATGAAATCTTGAAGAGCAGGCTCCTGTATATGAGGTGTAGCAAGGAGCCCAGTGTGGCTGGTGTGCAAAGGGTAAAAAGAGTCCAGATCAATGGAGGCTTTGGGGACAATTGTGTGAAGATTGGCTTTTAACGTGAGAGTTGCGAAGCCATTGGAGGATTCCAAGCAGAGGACCAGCGTGGTCTGACATATTATTGAAGGGACTACTCTAGCTTCTAGGTTGATGATGGCCTAGGTAGACAAAGCAGAAGCCAGGAGACAAAGACAAGAGATGATAGAGGCTGGCAACTTGGGCTAGGCTGGTACCTGTGGCAGGGATGTCTGCATGTATTTGAGATATAAAGCCAGAGGATTTTCTGACAACTGGAAATCAGGTCTAAGAGTACAAGGGGAATCAACGATGACTCCATGTTTGAAGACTAAAAACATAAAAGAGTTGTCATCTACTGAGGTGGGACAGAGCTGTCTGATCAAGGGAAGATGAGGAGTTTCTTTCCTGTGTGTGCTAAGTCTGAGATGCATGTTAGACATCCGAGAGGAGATGGGAAGAATGCGGTTGGAATTCAGGGGAAAGGTCCAGGGCAGAGATATAAATTTGGAGGGCGTCAGCATATAGATGGTATTTAAAGCTATGAGACTGGCTGAGATCACAGCCCAGAAAATGTGAAGAGAACAGACATCAAGTAACTGATCTGGAAATGAGGAAACCCAACCAAGGAGACTGCAAAGGAGATGCTGGCAGAATGTGGGCCCTGGGAGACCAGGGGAAGAGAGCGTTTCCAGAAGAGGTTGATAAACTATGTAAGAGGCTGATAAACTGTCAGATTCTGCAGAGGCCGAATAAGCTGAAGGAAAAAAATTGGTCCTCGGATTTAGTGACATGGAAACTACTGGGGCTGTAACGGAGCAAACTAGGAGCGAAAGATGGATAGGAGTGGGTTTAAGAAACAATCGGGTAAGAAGGAGGTACAGAAGTTTAAACACTAGCTGTTGAATGGGTTGTGCTATAAAGAAGCCAATTAAACAGACATAGCCAGAGGGGGAAATGGGATGAAGGGAAGGATGTCCTTGAGTGGGAAACCTGACAACATGACAGTGTCACCAGAAAATCTGGAATGCATTGCCATAGCAGCCTGCCACAGCATAAATTTTCTTTGAATTCTTAAAGATACACATGGATTTTCCTTTCTGTCCTTGAAGAATATCTGTTTGAATTTACAAATAGTGTATTTTCCCCTCAATCTTTGAGTAAAATTAGTATTTCAGGAAATGCTGTATTTGTCCTACTTCCCTGCGAGTCCTACAAAGGCTGTGCATGCCCTACTTGAAGACACCGACTTTAGTTTCAGGCCTGGCTGCTTAGCCCTGCCTTCCTGGCCTCCGAGCCCAGAACGCAGCTGCTTTGTTAGCCACCTCCGCCTGCTCCCCTGGCACAGTCCTTCTTCACGGCTAACCTGGTCTCTCTGCAGCCTCCCTGCCTTCTTAAGCAAATGGGCCCATTGAGGAAGTGGTCCTGTCACCAAAAAATTAAGCAATCTTTCCTTTCTTCAAAGTCAGAAAGCTCAATCTTGAGATAGTTGCTTTTCTTTTTCTTTTTCTTTTTCTTTCTTTCTTCTTTATCTTTCCTTCCTTCCTTCCTTCCTTCCTTCCTTCCTTCCTTCCTTCCTTCCTTCCTTCATTCTGTGCTTCCTTCTCTCTTTCCCTCCTTCCTTCTCTCTTTCCCTCTTTCCCAGCACTAGGGATGGAACACAAGGACTCATGCATGCTTGGCAAGTGCTTTGCCACTGAGCTACAGTACATCCCCAACCTTCCAGAAGTCCTTACATAAAAATTGTTTAGGACTGTTTTGTTTCAGTTTGTTACTTTTCTTTTTCTTGTTATCTTTAACACCCTCATTTAATAGATGACCAGGCAATTTGCAGAACCAAAAATGTGGAAGTTAGAGTATTAAAATGGCCCAGGAAGGGTTGCTTTCAAGAAGGAAGGAATTGGGAGCAATGAGGGCTGCATCTGGGAAAGCCAGAGAATTGAAGCCTCAAATAACGTGATCCTCTCTCCCAAGAGACCTGCTTCCTATGGAAAACAACACCATGTAGTCTGTGTTGGTCAGAATTTACCCTGTGATGTGGGACAGAAGCCCAACTCAAACTCATTGAACAGAAGTGGAAATTTACTCACACAATGAGAATATTCAAGCAGTGAATCAGTTCCAGACACAGTGAGCAGTAGTATAACTTAGGTCATTAAGAATCCATGTCGTTGTGTTTCTCTGTGTTAGCTTTGGTCTCAGGCTGGCTTCCTAGTGGCATCAGAGGCTGTGGCAGCTCCAAATAATCTTACTGCATTGTACTAAAAATCTCAGAAGGACAGAGCCTCTTTCCCAATAATACTAGCAAGTCCTGAGAGGAAGTTTGATTGGCCTATTTTGTGTCATGTGTCTACTTCTGGGCCAATCACTGAACAGATACAGACTGGGTGGGCCAGAGTCATGGGCCAGTACTTTGGGCATGGGCGTGGGATCGTGTAGACTCAGGATGTGGGAGCAGGTACCACAAAGAGGAATCAATGTTCTGTTACCAAAAAGGACAGGGATGCATATTGCAGGAGCAACAGGGAGTATAGATGTGCATCCCAAACTACTAATTTCAGTTTGCTACTAAGGGAAAAATTCACATTTAATAAAGAATTATTGTTGTTATTTTGAATTTTAAGGTTTATTTTGTTAATTCTTTCTAACAAAATTGAATTTTTAAAAAGTAAGAAAATAAGCCAAAAGAAACTAGGATGATGAGAATAATAGATGAAAGCTAATATTATTAAAATAGCAAGCAATAAAAATAATAAAAGAAGAAAAAATCCAAATTTTAATTATTTGAAAGGATTAAAAATATATTACATGAGCTCTATGAAAGATAAAGAGCAACAGCATATAAGTTTAAAAATAAAAAAGAAGGCTCAACCACAGATATACAGAAGAATTTAAAGTCATCAGTGATATACAGTTGAAAAGCATAATGTATATGAAGGCATCCATATCTGTTTGAATGTACAAATAATCTACTTTTCCGATATCTTTTAGTAAAATTAGTACTTCAGGAAATGTTACATTTGTCTTATTTTCCTACAGGTACTGCAAAGGATATACATGCCTGAGTCTGAGAAGCCAAGTAAAAAAATGTACAACATATCAGAAGTAATCATAAATGAACAAAAAAATCAAATAAACATTAATTACTCTAGAGGATATGGAAAAGGTGACTTTAAAAGCAACATTGAAATAAACTAGTATCAAGTAGTATCACAGGTGAGTTTTAACTTTTATGTATGGATAATCAAAATGTTGCTTAAATAATTCTAGGCCATGGAAAAATAGAAATAGTTCCGTAATTCAATATTTGAAGAGAAAAATCAATCAATTAATTATAAATACAAAAATAAGAAATCAGTCAACAGACTCCAGCAATGAGTTAAACATATAAAAACCTCGTATAATTTTAGGATTCATTCCAAAATTCACAAGTAGTTTAGTATCCAAAAATCTAGTAATATGATTCACTATTAAAGTATTTTTCCAATGGTTTATTTTTTGCATTGCAAATGACCCTAAAGCTTGCTGGCTTAAATCAGTGACAAGGATTCCTTATGGTTCTATGGTTTGGCTGGGCTCAGTTGAGCAGTTCTTCTCCAAATGTCATAACTGAGTCACCTATGTGATTCTATTAATATTATAGCAAGGGCTAGAAGATCCAAGACGGCCTCTCATAACTAAGTAAACTATCCCAAGCTTTAATACTGCACAGAACTAGGCTTGAAGGCCGGGGGTGGGTGGTGGTCCTCCCAAAAAGTTCAATTCTACCATGCAAGTATTTATCAAGGTATGATTGTGTCACACTTAGTCAATGTTCACTTGGCTGAAGTCATGTGCATGTCCCAAATCAGAGAAATACTTGAGTTGTAATACATGGAAGTATAGTTCTTTGGAGTCACTGATATAACAGTATACAATCATATTAAAAGAATCATAGGCACCTGTGATAAAATTTAGCCATACTTAATAAAATTTAGCAGGTATTTCAAATAAAAATGTTCCATAAAATAGGTATGGAAGCCAAGAGCAAGCATTTATACAGAATCAGATGAAAAAACCCTGTGTTCAGCTCTTTTACACCTATAAGAGTACAATTTCATTTGGCTCAACCTAATATTAACCTAAGTGGCAAAATATTTAGGTTATAGAATAGAAAACCAGTTCTATTAAAATCAGGAACTTAAAGCTCATAATTGTTATTTAATATTGTCTTGGTGTTCTAATAAATCCACTGATGCAAGAATATAAAATAACTGCTACAACAATTGAAAGAATCTAAACTATACTGATGACATGGTTATATACCTAGAAAATACAAGATCATCTTAGAAAACACTATGCAAAGTAATAGAACTGAATGCATTCCAGCAGTCAGCAGCACCTGGAAAAGAGAATGGGAAATATGTTTCATTCACAAGAAAGAATATTTTTACCAGGAATAAATTTAACACAAACACAAAATTATAACATCAAAGATCTAGAGCAAGATCTTAATAGATAGAAACATATTCCTGTCTTGCTTAAGAAGACAATATAACTTTTAAAATTCCCACTCTACCAAAATTATGATGATATAAATGCAACACAACTACCATTGGAATTCCAGCAGTGTTGGGAAGCCAAAAATTGGACATTTGCTACAAAACATATGGAAGCACGAATGTCTGAGAAAAACAGAGAAAAATCTGAAAAAGTATAAATTTTTTATAGTATTAAACTTCAAAAAAAAGGATACAGTGAAAATATTTCTTCCATCTATGTCCTGCATCTGCTTTGTTCTCTCTCATGTATACCTTTCCAGGGTTTCTTTTAAGCAAGATACAAATACAGAATCCCATTTTTCCATATTTTTATATAGACGATAGCATATATCACTCTGAATCTTGTTTCTACGTAAGTCTCTGCAACAGTGCTAAGCACAAAAAGAGCTTTCTTGTTATCTACTGTATAACTGCTTAAGGCTTCTATGTTATGAATTTAACTAATCTATTGTTGGATATTAAAGTTATTTTTAATATTTTGTTACTACATACAGTGTTGCAAAAATATATATCTTTTAATCTTTAACAAAAAATATATCTGTAAAAAAATTTCCCCAAAATAGAACCACTGGGAATACACATTTGAAATTTTGCCAAGCTGCCTTATGTAGGGGCCAGCCTGAGGGGTTATGGTCTTACCAGCAATGAATAAGAATGTGTTCACTCAAAGCTTCCTCAACAGAGTGTGTTATGAAATTCTGGGTTACTGCCAACTTAAGAGGCAAAAAAAAATCTTAACAGCTTTCATTTGTACTATTTTCTCCTATTAAGAGTGAGGTTGAGCATCACTTAGGAACTATTTGCATTTTCTTTTTAAAAGCTCTTCATATTCTTGGTTCATATTAGGTTGCAGGATAGATAAGTGAATCAATGGAACAAACTAGAGAATGCTGAACAGAGCTGTTTATAGTTTCAAGCAGGACAAAAATGAATTTTTTGTATCTAGAAAAGGCAAATTCAGAGACACAGAGAGCAACTATGTGCTTGGCTAGGCTGGAGAGTAAAGAGGCAAAAGAATTTTTCGAGGTGATAAAAATGTTCTAAAATGATAAAAATGTTCTAAAAAAATGTTCGAGGTGATAAAAATGGTCACAAACTATGAGCTTACTAAAATCACTCAACAAAGGTGACATTATATATAAATTATTCCTTAATAAAAGTGTTTTTAAAATTATTTTTCCTGGTGGATGCTTTCATGCACCTGTAGTTTCAGCTACTAGAGATGATGAGGCAGGAGGATAATATAAGCACATATGCAGGCCAGCCTGGACTATAGCTCCCTGGAGAAGAATGAGGTATTACTTTAGAATGATAGAATGACTAATTGGCTAGTCAGCAAGTGATAAATTCTAGGTGAGTTAAAGACCTACATACAAACGTTATCATGGACTTGTCCTAGCTCCAATTTCCCAAAATAAGCATACAGTGAATCGCTTAAATAGATACAATTGGTATGGTTTTAGAGACTCCAGGAAGTTTAAAACTCTCTGGGAGAAAAGACTAGCTTCTCCAGACAGCCCATATTTATTTAGTTTTCAAGCAAAAGAAGGGGATACTGAGGCAAGGCGGGAACTGAGCAGGACCTTGGGAAGTTAGTTCAATGCTTTCTCCAAGTGGTAAATTTTACCAAGTAAGAGGATGGTTTGATCTCTAAGGTTGGCAGTTTTATTGCTCTGGTATAGGGAGCATCCTCATCCCATGGCTTTAGTGTTATCTTGACTTCAGAGCACTGTAAACATGAGCTTTTTCAACACAGTCAGAGGACCCTTTATGGTCAGCAAGTCAGTTGTTACCTAGTCCTATCTCTGACAAATGTAAACAACAGTAACACTTCTCAGAATATCACAAAACCTAAGGTAAATCAGAGCTTTTTAATTGACCAGAAATTTTGAAGCTGTGTAGGATAGATACACATATACCTATTTTATATACATAAAAATAAAATTTTTGTGTTTGGAAAAGATTCCAGAAAGTAAATGCTATGCTCTGAATGTATCTGTCATCCCCCAAAATTATATGTTGGCATCTATCCCCACAAGGTGACAGTAGTAAGAGATGGGACATTTAGAAGGTAATCAAGCCACGAGGCTCGATCTTCGTGAATGGAATTAGTGCCTATATAAAAGAGGGCTGAGGGAGCTGTCCACCCCTTCACCATGTGAGGACACAGAAGAACTCATCAATGAGGAACAGGCCCTTGCCAGACATCAAATCTGCTGCCATCTGGATCCTGGACTTCTCAGACTACAAATCTGTGAACACTAAATTTTGGTTGCTTATAAGTTACCCAGTCTAAGGTCTTTTGTTATAGTAGCAACCAAACAGATGAAGACACTGAGTCAACAGATAAACACTAGATTGGCAAGCAGGGGAAGACTGCTGACCCAGAGATTAGACACAGCATGAGTAGCCATAACATTTAAAAAATCTTACAAAACAAACAAACAAATGAGACAGAGACAAACACCGTGACAGAAAACTGAGCCAACAGATCTGAACAGACAATTTGCAGAAAAGCAATTACACGTGGCCAACACAGTATGAAAAGAGGCTAAGACTGTGTGCAGAGAGGCTGCTCATAAAGTTACAATGATACATCAGTTTACTCTGATCAGATGAAAACCGAGACGGACAACCACTATTGCTAAAGAGAACATGGGGACCTTTGTCCATTTCTGGTTGGAAATATGTAATTAAGCTGTTTCTTGAGAAAGCAATAAGGCCACATTTTTATGGTTAAAATACACACATATGTGATCCAAAAATCTCCCCCCCACTGGGAATCTATCCCTAAGGATGCGTTTACACAGACACGTATTATATTGTAAATCATGGCAAACGTGAATCATAGATATGGGAGTAGTTTAACAAATTCTGGTACAGCTTCACCATAGTTAGAAGTTAGGCCAATAAAAAGAACAAATTGGAACTCAACTAGGTAACTTAACAGTGATTCCAGCGGGTGTTGAAGACAAAAGAAAATTTAAAATATACATATATGACTACGACAAACACCTTATTATATGTCTTTGTCGATGTACATTGACATTTACACATGACCACATGAATGTAGAGAGAAAGAGTAGGTAGTGTCTTAGGCAGCTTGTATTGCTCTGATACCACAGACTGGGTGGCTTAAATGACAGGCGTTTATTTCCCACAGTTCTGGAGGCTGGATGTCCAAGATGAAGGTACTGGCAGATTTGAGGTCTGGGGCTCCATTTGTTCTCTTTCTTTCTGATACTGACTGTTCTAGCTTACAGAACGCTGCCTTCACAGTGAATCCTCATGTGGCAGCCAGAGAAGCACTGGTGTCTCCTTCTCTTTTTACACAGGTAAGGTCTCTAGCCTCATGATCTGATTACTTTTTAAATGTTCTACACCCTAACATCACCATTTTGGGGGTTAGGGCTTCATCATGTGAATTTGGGGGGACATATATTTTGGTCTGTAGTAGACTAGTACTAAGTCCCCTATACAGGATTCGTGGGTACCAAGGATCATTGGGGGTACTACTGAATTAACTAAAAAGGTAAGGAAGGAAAGAAGATAGATGCTCATCCTTGATGAGCAGATTTCAGTGTATCTGACAAATAGCTCTTGCCTGGAAGACGTCTCCCTGTTTTTAAAATGGAGAAATGCAGGCTCAGAAAGGATTATTTCCTGAGCCAGGGCCCCACAGCTAGGCAATTACTGAACCATAAATACCACCCAAGCCTCCTGACTTTCCCATGCCTTGAATCGGAACCATTCCCAGATAAATATAACTAAGTCATGGGCGTAAAATCGATGAGCCCACAAACGTGCAGATGACAAAGGCTGGGCTTCACGGACGGCAACTTTGGAAATAACCCTGAGACCAGAGTTCTTAAGTGTAGCTTTGCTGGGTAGAATGAAAGCGGCTGCCTCTCTGCACTTCAGAAGAAACAGAACAAACTGAGTGGCCAGAGCCACAGGCATCAGGTCTGTGGTGTCGCTTCCAGTTGTCCCTTGCCCGTTTGTGGAAAACAGTGCGTTTGGAGGGATTAGCAGGGAGTAGGAGTGGGTGAACAGATGCAACAGATTAGAGAGGAAATCTGTTCCTGGGTGGCTCTTGGCAAGCCAGCAGGGCTGCTGGCAGAACAGGGAGGAGAGAGGACGGCTGGGGAAAGGATAGGGAACGGTTGCTTTTCCATTTCAGATTTTGCAGGGCCTTCAGAGCAAGAATCTTTACTTCTGCATGTCTGGGTAGACTCTAGCTAAACTACACGCAAAGAAATGAGAGGAGAAGAATGGGAATAGGAAAGACAGAGTTTTCCAGAAAACAAGTGGCATTCATTCAGTGGGCAGGCCGACTTAGCGTTTTCTATTCCTCATTCACTGGACTTGTCTCTGAGGGCCCAGGATGTAACTCAAAAAGAAAAAAAGGGAAGAGGAGGAAAAGGGGGAGGCAAGAAAAGAAAAAGAGCAGCTGCACTGTTCTGTTATTAAAGAGTAGAGGATCTTGGCTCGTGGGCACTGACCCCCACATCTGGAAGTCTTTCTGGGATGTGACTCAGTATACATCCTCTCACCTGGAAGGAGACAGGTGGACCCCAGCCAAACAAAAATATGAAGGCTCTGGGGAGCACCTGGGTTCCCTGCAAGAGCCCGCGCTCCAACGCGGCCTGACAGCCAGGTGCAGCGGGGCTGTCAGCTCCTAGCCCTACTCACCCCGGATGCCATACATGGAGCTGTCAAAGAAACGGGAAGCAGCACAGTCCAGAAGGCGAGATTTATTTTTATTTAGAAAGGTTGAAGAGGAAAACTTTAAAGTCAGTTTAAATATTTATTCAAAGAGGAGATGGACCGACAGCTGAAACATTCTAACCTACGCTCAGGACAAGAAGGGAAAGGCTGCTTTTCTGAAGCAAGCCAGGGGCAGTAAAGAAATAAATCTCCGGATGCAAAGACGGAAAGAAAGTGGATGAAGACTTGGGAGATTTCTGGACTTGACTCAGGGCTTCAGGTCGCGTGGTCCAGTTCCTCCTGCCACGAGGCTGACAAGTCACTCGGCTGCTCTCAGCTTCACGTCTTCATCTGTAATGCGGGGCAGAAATGTTCCCACCTCAAGGAATGCTCATGAAATTAAAGTGAGGTAAAGTGCCAGCCCTTCGTAAAATAAGCTATCATTTCTTTATGCAGGGACAGTGCTGAAACAATAGGTCCCTGGACCCCCTTGTGTGAAGAATCAGGACCCAACACAAGGCCTAGGAATCTGTGTTTTGAACACACTGTGTAGGAGTTTCCCCAGGGCAGCCAGGTCTGGAACTGATGTCCTAGGGCTTCATGCACCAGTGGCCAGTGGGACTCACAGCCTGGTTCAGAGCCACGGCTGCCCAGCAGGCACAGTGCGCGTACCCCTTCCTCCTGCCACCCCTCCTGTGCTGTGTCATCGCGCCAGCCTCCCCAAGAGGCATCCTATGCCACCCTGGCTGTCAGTGGAAGGGAGAGATGACTCTGCACTCTCATACCCATCAGCAAGTGCTGGTGGCAGCACCCCAAGCCCAGCCTGTCCTCCCAATCTCTGCCCACACCCACTGCTGTCCCCTTCTCTGTTCATAGCCACAGAGATCCAAGAAAGAATAAATCACATCCCAGGGCTCCACTGCTTACAAGGCGTTTGAATTTTAAGAGTCAGATGCAAATTCCTCAGCACCCTCAGGCCCTCCATCTCCCACCTCAGCGGGCTCCCAGAGGCCTTGCTTTGAGCTCAGCCAAAGCAGCTCCTTCCTCGCTTGAGTCACGCTGAGCTTGTGCCTGATGCAGGACCTCGGCACTGCTTTTGCTTCTCCCTGGGACACTTGTCTTCACTCCAACTGCCTTGCCGCTTCCCGTAGCTGCAGCTTTCTCCAGGTCTAAGTTTCTCCTCAGATGCCACCTCCTCAGAGAGGCGGGCACTGACTCTAGGCCAGAAGAACTGGCTCTGGGACCTATAGCACATTACTTGTTTTTCTCTGAACTCACTCCCCTAGTCTGTAAAGTGGGGGTGATAATAATAGTACCCACCCCTCACAGTTGTGAGGGTTATTGGCACTTTAATGGTCGGTAAATGTGAGGAGCTCCCTCGCGTGTATCTCAGGGAATCGCAGTGATTGGCACGTGTTTCTATCTCGCCAGGAGACTGTGAGATTGGACGAGTCTTACTCATCTTTGTACCCAGCCAGCTGGCAAATGTGCCTAGCTGGAGGAGTCACCTGTACGGGGTTGAACTGTGTCCTTCCCGCCAAATTCATGTCCACACAGAACCTCAGAATGTGTCCTTATTTGGAAACAGAGTCCACAGATGCAGCTGGTTAAGGTGAGGTCATACGCGATGAGGTCGGCCGTACAGCCTGTGACGGTGCCCTGGTGAGAGCCTGTGTGCAGACAAGGAAAGAAGGCCACATGACAGCGATGACCGAGGCCCAGACTGAAGCCACACAGCTGCCGCCCAAGGAGCCACCAACTGCCTGCAAAATGCACGATCATCCCCGAGAGCCTGCAGAGTGTGCTCCTGCCAACGATTTGATTTCGAACTCCATCTTCTGGGACTGAGAGAGAATAAATTTTCTGTTGTTTAAGCCACACCATTTGCAGCCCTTTGTTTTGGCAGCCCTGGGAAACTAGTATTTAAACACCCAGTAATTGGTGAGTGAGAGAGTGAGTAAATAAATCGAAGATGCCTTGCACTGTGCTCTGACTCCCGGGACCAGGCAAATGTTTTCCTTCTCCATTACCAGGGAGCACATCAGGGGTGTTGGCAAATAGGATCCCTTGGGAGGGAGGGGATCCAGAGCTGTCCCGCTATACATCTAGAGTAGCTGCCCTGCCTCAGCCACAATCAGCTCAACATGACCTAAGTTTCAAGACCCACGTGTCCCAGGAGGGAGGGAGGTCCTTCATGGCCCGAGTCCTGTAGACCCGTCCATGGTGTGGACAACCCTGCCTGCGCACTTGGCCAGGGAGCCCCATTGCCCCTGCTCTGGGGAAACTCTCACTTCCTCTTCAATCCTTGGCTATTTACATTTGCTGTATATTGAACTGCTTAATTTTCCCAAGGGGGTCATTTGCAAAGACAAAAATGGCTCAAAGAAACCACAGGCCAAAATAGTTTCTGACGAGAACCACTCACCCCTCAATGTGCCACTTACTCGGTGAATTCCTTGTGTCCTATCCGCATGTGACATTATTAGTTCACCCAGTTACAGAAGCACCTCCCCACCCCTCAATTCTTGGCCAGGCTTTGGGTCCGGGATGATAGGACAATGCAGACTAATGAAAATAGTGGCAGCTGGTCTTGCCAGGTACCATTAACTTTACAGTCCTAAAGGTAAAGACTACTAGTAAATAATCTGGTGAAGGGGAAACCGAGGAGCAGGGAACTGATGAACTTGTTCCGGGTAACTTGGTGAATAAGTGACAAGCGAGAGGCTGAAGCCAGGCTGTCTAGTCCCAGAGCCTGGGCTCTCAGCCACAACGACAGTAAAGCTGAAGGGCACTTCTGTGCAAGAAGCATCACCATGCTGCCATCAGGGCCCTAGCGTGATTCCTCTGTGTGTGTTTATCCTTCTTTGTTGTGTTTCTAATAATAATTCCATGGGTTTTCTGAGAAAGAATGCATTAGAAACCTTTATTGAAGTAAGGGAATGTGGAATTTGCAGTCCTTAAGACATGAAACGCATTCTTGGCTCTGTCCTGAGCACTGTGTAAGCTGGAGCAATTCACTCATCCTCTCTGGGCCCTGTCTGATTTCTCCACCTGTGATGAGGGAACATGCATACATTACCTCATGTGGAGTAAATGGTCAACAGTTTCAAACCATCCACTCCCCTCTGCCTAAGTAGATTTTACATGAAGCTCCACGGTTAAGTAGATACAATATTCCCACCTTAGGTCACATCTAAAGTCACACATTAAGTCAGATCATTATTAAGAAGTTTGAAACAAAATGGTACTTCCAGAAGTCAAGGAGTCTGGCGGCTGACTCCAAGGACCAACTATCCCAAAGATGTTATGGTAAAAACGACTAACTTGGCCACCACTGGGCACCAATTACTTCTTATTTGTTGGAAAGACATGATGTACTGAGCACCGGACTTTGATTGCAAAAATAAGATTTGGAACTCTGGCTCCATAGACCGTGAATCTTAGCACTTGCTCTGCCCAACCAATCCAGTTATTCTGAGGCCAAAGGAGACAAGATCATGGGCAAGTGATCATAAACGGTGAGGAGCTTGCATACACAAGCCATTGTTGGGTAACACTGCGCCCTGTCACCAGGCATTGGCTTTTCTGGCTCTGTAGATACCTGTCCGGGCAGAGCAGGCCAGAAGCCTAGTGTGAGAGGGGTGCTAGATCTTCCCTGCCCTGCCAAGAGCACTGCCCTTATCTCTCTGCTCTGTGCCTGGGAGATGCTCCTCTGGGACTAGCCATGTCCCGGGCTTCCTTGTCTTCTAGCATTTAGATCCCATGGTTGGGGAATTGGACGAGGAAAGGGACACAATGTTTCTGCTTCCAGCTTCCTGCCAAGCAAGCTTTAACTTGGCAGGGCTGCAATTTTTTGCCGAAGATGACACTCCTGTTTAGCAACCTCTTTCCCTTGACTCCAGCTCTCTCCCTATGCCACCAAGTAGGACAGCTGGGAGCGGATCCCAAGGACTGTTTAGGGGTGTACAGACACTCCCCATTTAAAGACCAAGCTGTGTTCCTGTGAATAGGTCATTAAATGAATTGGTTACTAAGGGAGGAATTGTATATAGTATGTACATTCCAATCTTCAGAACAAAGAAATGGTCAAAGAAAACTCCAACGTGATGACTTTGCTTTTATTTGCATAACTTACATGCATTACGTAATATACAACCGAACATAAAACTACCGTACTGTACAGTACAATCAGCAAAAATCACTGCACTGCAGAGGAAGCCACCACTAAGCCCGCACTGCTGCTGTTCTTGCACTATAAGTCTCAACGCAGGTTCTAAGTCTGAGCAGTTGTTAACCAGGTGAGTCGTTAAACAAGGAATCTCTGCGCTGAAGTGGGCCGGGGAAAGGAGGGCAGCCAGGACAAGGCGCTGATGGGCAGGTTGCACAGATAAGCAAGCCAGCTCAGATCTCTGGAAAACAATGGGGCACGTGCTCGGAGCTGTCCCACCTGAGGGGAGGAGGCGCACTGCCTGGCCCCACTGATGCTGGCTCCTAGGGCTTCCCCTGCCCTGCCCATACTCTGTAAACTGTGCCTTCATCAAACCCTCTCCACTTCCCCCCTTGAGTGCCATCTGTCGGGCCCCCAGTCATAAAAGAGCAAGGAGCAAATGCCACCACGTTTTCCGAACTTACTCTGTCTGAATACCCGGATGTAGCAGATGCTTGAGTCACACCCATGCCCTATCACCCTCGTCCTTATACATGACCACTGTGCTTTCAAGCCCCTGGGGCTGTAGGCTTGAAGGGTTTCCTACTCCTTCCTTCACCCAGGCCACACTGACAGGGAGTCAACACCCTGAAAGCAGCCCGTAAGTAACAGCTGAGGAAGCCGGTGGATGTACCCGGCCTTCTCAGTCCTCAGCTGGGGTGGTTCCAAAGCATGTTCTACATTTTCCAGAGCTGCTCACAGCAGTGACATGCTTATCAGTGGACCCTGTGTTGTCTGCCTTCCTTTTCCTGACCCATTTCCTGAACTACCTCCCTGCTGCATTAGTCAGCTTGGCATTGCTACAGAGAAATACCTGATGCATGTGGGATACTTAAAAAAGAATTTAGCTCATCATTCTAGAGGTTCAAATCCAAGACTGGGCAACCCATTGCTTTGAGCCTCTGATGAGGGTGCCAGGTGCCTGGAGCATGTCAGACTGAGGGGTCACATCATGAGCTAAAGAGAGGAGAGCCAGGTACTGCAATGCCCTTGGAAGGCAGCCTCCAGTGACTGCAGACTTCCCACAAGGCCCCTCCTCTTAAAGCTCTAGGGAGCCTCCCAGGGCTGCCATTCTGGGGATCAAACTTTTACATACGGGCCTTTGGGGGATGCTCACCCAAACCATAGCACACAGTCCCCTACCAGTTCTTCCAAAGATCACTTCCTAGTGAGTCTATGTCAGTTTAAAATTTGTCCTAGAATGAGTGAAAACTTAGCCTAAGATACCTAGGACATACTGAGTGCCACTCATGAGGCACCATAGACTAAACAATCTCCACTTCTTAGCAAGGTCTCTAAGGCTCGTCACAGCCAGGCCTCTGCCCACTGCCTGGCTTCACCTTTCTCCGATCCTTTCTCCAGAGCGCTCTTGTTTGAGCTCCATGTGCCAGCCACACCCAGTTATTTGCTGTTCTTGGAACACATTCTGAACTTCCAACTTCTGGCCCTACACCACGCTGTTCTCTGCCAGAAACATCCTTTGCCCACCATGCATTCATCTGCTCCCCTTTGTCTCTGAGGTTCAACCTTCCCTGACTACCTCCCGAACTTGGGTAACAGCTGTCCCTCTTTTGTTCCCTGAGACCACCCTGCTTCGTGACCGCCTATTTCCTCCCACTGAACCGTAAGTGCTGGAACACAGGTTCTCTTACTTATCTTTAGGTTCCCAAGCTTAGCACTGCACTATAGAAAGTAGGTATTTTTAAAAAATAAGTGCTTAATGAATGAATGGGTTGCGGGGAAAGCAGACAATGAACAAAACATTTGTTGTTTTGTAAAGGGAATATGGCAGTTCCTATAATACAAGATAGAATATGGTGGGCATCCTGAGGAAAGTCTAAGCCACTTTGGGGGCTGTTGGAGTGGAAAGAGAGCAGTAATTACTCCCTTGCCAATGAGGTGCGTTGACTTGGGAGGGGGTGCAGGGCCTGAGAGTTGAGTCAAGCAATTGGAGGTGATGAGGAACAAGGGAAGGAAGCGTTCCTGTGGGGGCTGGGCCCCCAGAGCACATGTCCCGAGGCACGACATTCTCTGAGGCAGCCTAAAAACTAGGAGCATCTCATTAATCCTCAGAGGACCAAGGGAGGGTGAGGTGCAATGCTTCCCCAGCATGGTAGACAGAGTCCCAAGGCTGTGTGTGACTTTGCTTATTGTTTACTGGACTCCCACCCCCAGCACTGCCATCTTTCCTTCCTTCCTCAGCTTCCTCTGGTACTGGGTGAGGCTTCCTGTTAAGTTGTCCTGAGAACTGTACTTTTTAGAACTTTGGAGACCACGAATGCCTGCCAGCAAAATTACCACCAAGATCCCCACAGAATTCCAAGAAGCCTTTCCTCCCCCTGCTAAACCTAGGCATTCCAGACAGTGCTGCCCCTTCCAGGGGATGGAGGCGGAGGTGGAGGCAGAGAGGGTTCTCTTTGCTTTCAGGGGCCCGCCTTTGACACAGATTCCAGATCACTCAGGAAAAGTAGTGGGTAATTTTTTTTTTTTTACCTCTGAGCCAAATTGTAACTACCAGGATGCTTGCTATTTAAAGGAATCCTGCTGTGAATCATTTCCAGGACAAAGACTTGCTGCAAAGCGAATTGGCATCCTCTTTTCTCTTTAAGTTAATACTTTCTTAAAGTAAATAAGGTAAATTTCCATTGTCTAGAATTCAGAAAAAATATTTATATATAGATAGCTCAATAGTGCAAGAAAAACTATACAAGGGCAAACAACTTTCTCTGGAATGCCACAATGGCCCAGAATTGCTTCTCTCACAAAATAACACAATGGCTCAGAATGGCTTCTGGAACTCAAACTATTGCCCTATAATCCTCTCTCCATAATCCCCAAATCGTAAACACTTTGAAACTGAATTTTTTGGAGAATGTCTTAGTTACTTTCCTCATTGCTGAGACAGAATACCCAACACCCAACCTTAAGGGAGGAAAGATTTATTTAGCTCAGTTTGCAGAGGTTTCAGTCCATAATCAGCTGACTCCAAGGCAGGGTGGCCTGGCAGAGGGGTGGTGGAAGATACCAAAAGCAACAAGAGGAAAAAAAGGGGGAAAACAAGTCTCTTTCTGCCCCTTTTATCTGGGCTTAAGGGGGTGCCAAGCCAATCAGTAGACGGATCCAGCAACCTCCCAGCTGTAATTCTAGCACCCCTAATCCCAGTATTGCACTATGAATCAGTCACAAACTCTAGATGCAGTTACTTCTGAAAAATCCTACCCCCATGGCTGCATGAGGCTTTGGGAGGACATCTAGACACAAAGCATAACAGAGGGTAAGTTTAGTACTAAAATTCATGTGGTAGCAAACAGGACCAGAAGCAATGAGAAGTTAGTGATAGCCCCTATTTACCTTAGAGCAAACCTTCCTACAGCTGTTCTGCAGAAGTGTGAAAATGCTTTGTTACAGGGTTCTGCCCTCGACTGTATTGGGGAACATCTTATAACATATAGTTTTTGCACATTATACATTATTTATATCCTTCTGGAGTATAAAACCTTTGGAATTATAGACTGAATCTGTACCAGAGGGCCTCAGATAAGGTTTTACGGGCTGACCTTGTATAAACTGTGTTCAGATTTAATGTTGGCATCATTTTGTAGGATATTCCACCTTCTGAAGGTTGGAGTTCTAGCTGTTCCCGTTTATTGCCCTGATCCTTCCACAGCACTCCCTCCTCCTGCTCTGTGCTCCATGGGCTACCGTCACCCACAAGCACCTGTGCGTACAGCCTCAATCTGGTGGCTCCTTGGGGAGCCCGGGGCAGGCACTCACTGGACAGCTGGGGGCCAGGAGAGGAGGAAGCGCAATGTTCCTTCCCACTTCTTTCTCTCTTTAGTGCCCGTCACTGGCACCGCCTACGTCTTGCCTCACATCAGCTCCTCCAGGCACCCGGCTCTCAGCCCCTTCGCTCAGCGAGCCCCGGAACACTGTACCCTCTACCCTCGCTCTCTGCCACCTGCTCTTGGGGTGCTAACTGTTCCCCATTATTGCAGGTCTCTGAGTGGCTCCACCTCTGAGTGTCTGCCGTCTGTCCCTTGCCTGCACCTGGTGGACTGCCCTGTCACGAGTCTCCCCCTCTGATCCACCTGCAGTGAACTCTATTGCCAGCTGCTGTGGACTAAGGTGATGAGTCAGGGGCCCTTGGAGTGTGCTGGAAATGCCCTCATCTCAGAGCCAGAGGCCCACATTTGAAGATTGGCTCACTTTGGTCAAGTCATTTCACTTTTCTGCTCCTTGATTTTCCTACCTATAAGAGGGGACCAAGAATACTTGCTTCAGAATACTCTGTGATCGTAAAACAAATCAATGGGTGTGAATGAAAATGTCTAGGAAACTCTAAAGGGACACAAGGAATTCAAGAATTCTTAAGAAAGTAGAATATCACCAGGTGTGGTGGTGCACACCTGTAATCCCAGCATTTGGGAGGCTGAGGCGGGAGGATCACTGTGAGTTTGAGGGCATTCTAGGCTACATAAGCAAGTCAAGGCCAACCTGCACTATATAGTGAGACCCTGCCCCCCAAAAAGAGAAAGTATTTAAGTATTCCAAATACCCAACCCTCAATTCTTCTGTATAAAAGGGCATTTGCTTGTTTAAAGCAAAATAGTCCAGTGTCCTGTGCTAGGGCTGGAGGGGACTCCAGGTGATAAAAGAAAGGCTCATGGCCAGCTTCCCTCCTTCCTATTTGTCTCCATCAGGACGCTGCCATCCTTCGCTGCCTGTACAAAATTTCTTTCCTCCTCCTCGGAGTCCCAAGTGTGGGCAGAGGCTTCTGTGCCTGAATCTCACCCTGGCCAACCTACTTTGCCTCTTGCATCTTCGGCCATCCCGTAATCATTTGGAGTTTCGTGTTTATATTCTGCCAAATCCTCCCCATTCTGTCTCAGGCTTGGGGACCTTTACCTGCTTTAAAGTCACAGGCTTTTCAAGAGTTTCATGCTTTTTAATAAGAACTCTGTCACCACTAACATTCTTTACACCTCCTTATCCCAACAGTGTCTCAAATAGGATTCTCCCATGGATGGCTTTTGTCCATAGGAAATGGCTTCTCTAGCTTTAGAAAAAACTCAGATTGAGGTTTTTGTGGCCAAAATTCACCAGAAAAAGACTTAACACTCTCCTCTACTTTGATCATACAAGCCTGGCTGCACAACTGGGTCTTTCCTGGAGCTGCTCCTTCCGGCACCACATGGGTGTGCCTGCCTCATCACAGAGAACAATCAACAAGACCCAGCGACTCCTTAATTGATTTTCCAGAACTTCCTCTTCTATCACAAAACAGCTCTCTGAGCAGCACCTTCACTGTAGCCTAATCCAGCCAGGGAGCTTTAGCGAACCAGATACGTTCTGGAAATAAAAATTATTTCACGTGCAAATGGATAATTGATACTTTTACCCTCCCAATAATCCTTATTATTTTCTTTCCCAACCCTGATGCCAAAACGGGTTTTGTGTTCATGTTACCTACTCTGAGAATTATTCAAATTCTTTTGATCCGTGGATTTCTGTTGTATCAAATGCACGCTAGAAATAACATGGACATTCTATACAGGTTGGCATTACTTTGATACACAAAGATTTTGGTCAGGTTAATTATGGTAGTTGTACTTAATTACTGTAATGTGGTACAATTTTCTTTCTTCTCGATAGTATATAGTTACAATACACCAAAACTTATCTCTTTTAACTGAGAGACAGCATGACACCTCTATGGTGTGTGGTAGCCTAACAGGAAAGGCCTATGAACTAGATTGTGGTTAAGGAACACACTTGACTTTGGGTCTCCTCGCTCCCCACAAGGCCTGCAAAGGAGATGGAAGTCCCTATGTGTGAGTTAAACAGAACTGAAGTTTAATTCAGCACAGTGCTGTCCACAGGCCTTTTATCAAGGGCCAGCAAACATTTCCCTGAAAGGGCCAAGCAGTACATGTGTGAGATTCTGTGGGTCATATGTTCCTAGTTGTATCTTTCCCACTGCTGTTGCCATGTAGAAGCAGTCACAGATTAAAGTAAGCAAACGGGCAGGACCATGTTCCAACAAAACTACTTACAAAAACAGTAGGTAGACTTGACCCGGGAGCTGTCCCTTGCTAATCCCTGCTTTAATTTTTCATAGAGCCAGTTGCTACATTGTGCTGTAGTTGTCTATAACTTGCCTGGCTCCTCCATAAATACATGGACTTGGTCTAATCAAGACTCTCCACTGTTGCGCATTTTCAAAGTCCAGTCTGTCAGAAAAATAACTGATTCAGGCAAGAGTCATCCCTGGATACTAAAATATGTGGGAGAGTTTAATGAAAAACAGGATATTTGCCTAGTCTCTAAATACTTCCCTACAATATGTTTATTACTTGCAAAGAAGAAAATGAAGACTTTTTAGGGGCAAAAACTTGTCAGAAACCCCCTTGATCAAGGGATCAAATACACTTCATCAAGTGATAAATCAATGCCACCTGTGATAGGCCCGGCAAAAATAATATGAATCCAACCATGGAAACACATCAAGCAAACCCACACCGAGGCACAAGATGCATATTATTTCTATAGCATTCCTATATTCTTCACCAACATCAGTGTCATGAAAGGTAAGGGTTGGGTAACAGGTCCAGACTGAAGAATAGAAAGGAAATGTGACAAGTGAATGCCATGCACACTCTGAGTTTGTCTTTACAAAGCACATTGTTGGTAAGATTGGGAAAATCTGAGTTAGATCTGTAGCTTGAATAGTATTTTAGGTCAACATTAATTTCTGGATGTTGATCATTATATGGTGGTTATATTCTTTTTTTTTTTTAGTACAGACACACACATGGGCATTTTGGTTGCATCAGCAGTAACTATTTTGCTTTGCCTGGGATTGATGAGGTTACCAAATACAGAATTTTTGACGTTAAAATAAGGGAAGTCCCAGGAGAAGTGAGAAGAATTGATAATAGTAGCAGCAACTGACTCTCATCAAAGTTTAGGACATGTGTGTGTGTAAAATAAATGTAATTGTTAACATTTGGGGAATGTGAGTAAAATATCTACATTATTCTTGTAGCTTTCATATGCCTGAAGTTACATCAGAATTAAAAATGCAAATGAAAACGGTCTGACCCAACTTGAAGAAATGTCCTTCATTTTAAATGTCTTTAGTGTGTCGTGGCAGTAAGTGGCCAGAGGAGGCGCCACACTGGTCCGGGTCCCTGGGTGGTAGAGGCTCATTTCCTTGACAGTCCCGGCTCCCACAGGCCACACTCCTACAGTTTCTAGCTGGAACACCGGAAGCTTTTCCTGCAACACCTTATTTTCAGAACTTCAAGTGTGAGGCCAGTCAGAAGGTGACTGAAAGTCCATCATTCTGATTCTGTGTTGGACGCTTTTTCTTAGGTAAACTCACAACTACCTCAGATCAGCTGCGTGGCAACCTCACCTTACAGAGGCAGAGGAAAAGAAAGCCATAACTTGACCGAGGGCGTGCAGGTGCAGAGTGGACAAGGTGAGATCCAGAAGCAGCCCCAAATAACCTGAGATGATACAAATGCGTATCAACTGACTTAGTTCAATAGCACACTTTTTCCCATATGTGAAATATTAAGTAACTGTTTAAAAGTAGGAGATAGTGTATCTGCTGACAGGGAACGTTATCAATGATACACTGTTGAGTCAAAACCAAGTGACATTCAGTGTGTGTTTTATGAATCCTTTGTGCCTGTGAGTATGTGTCTAATTTCTGGAAAGGTATGTGTGCGCAAAACTCTATGCAAATACACGGGCTTTTCATTCATGGAAAGGTCCAGGAGAAGAGGTCTTTCAAACCACACAGTGACTGAGAACCGCCTGCAGATCTTGTTAAACTCAAGTATCAAGGACAGGGGATCTCTGAGCACTTAAATCTGGATGTCCAGAGAGAAAGCTACTTCTGGTGTTTCACCTTAGAGAGTGGGGATTATTACTTTTAACGTTTATGTAATTTCATACTGAATGGGTATTTTTGAATAGGCATATGTTCCTTTTAGACTATTCAAATGTGAGGGTTGTGTGTGTGTGTGTGTGTGTGTGTGTGTGTTTTGGTGCTGGGGATCAAACTCAGGGCCTTGTGCATGCTAAGCAATCATTGTACTGCTGAGCTACACTCCCAACCCTAAAATGCACTTTTCTCCCCTACCTCATACCAGTCCCATGGCTGCCTGGGGTGTCCTGGAGAGCACTGGGCCCCACAGAAGCAGCATGTGCAAGGCCTCTGTGAAAGTGTGTCCTCCCCGAAGTCAGGCTCAAGGCGAAAGCCAGGGCTAAGATCATGTGTATGAAATCCTGGGTGCCTGGTGTGGTGGTGCAGGCCTGTAATCCCAGTACTTGGGAGGCTGAGGCAGGAGGATTGCCGCAAGTTGGAGGCCAGCCTGGGCTACATAGTGAGTTCAGGGGCAGCCTGAACTATAGGCAGTGAGACCCTGTCTCAAAGAAAAAAAAAAAAAAAAAAAAGAGAGAGAAGAGAAGAGAAGAGAAGAGAAGAAAATCGTGGGTGCTTCTGGAAACAATGGCTGTGGGATCCCCACAGAAATGAATGTCAGGGACACTGACCCTTAGCAGGCACAGCCCGAGATCCCCTGAGACAGCTATGGGAAGTGAGGGCAGTGAAAGCCCAGCACTCGACGGCTTCAAGTTTGTTTCACCGCAGTGTGTGTGAGCAGCTTGTTTCAGTGGTCGGCAGCTCTCTCTCAGGACAGCAGCCCCGGAGGCCAGGCGTTCAGGAAGGACATGGGAGGTCTGCTGGAGTGGCAGTGACCAGGAGACCTGGACTCCTGGAGTGCTCTGTGCAGCTCTGAGGCTGACCTGCTTCTACTTCTGAATGCAGCGAGGGATGGAAGATAGAGGAGGGGAGGCATCTGCACAGCAACCAGGAAGAATTGAGAGACTCATTGAATCCAGTATCTTATTATTTGAAGCACCTGCAGCACCTGCCCCAGCCCTGCTCCAAACCACCATTCCATCTCACCTGGATGGTTGCAGCAGCCATAGCTGTGGTCACGGCGATATGAAACAGTTTTCCCGCCTTCTGCTCCTGCCACCTTTGGCTTGAGCTCAACACTGCAGGCATAGCAATCCTGCTAACCTAGGAATCAGACCCTGCCACACCTTTGCTTCCTGTAGCTCCCCATCTTACGCAGAATAAAGTCCAAATTCCTTACAGTGTCGCAGCCCGTCGGGCTCCCAGACACCTCTCTTACCTTTTCTCCTCCGGAAAGGCGCTGTCCTGCCCTGCTCTCTTGCTGTTTCCCAGGCTACGAATATCTCACAGCTGAGAGCCACTGTGTTTTCCTTTTCCTCTGCCTGGAATGTTTTTCCCTCAGATTCCTTCATGACTTCCTCACTGACTTCGGTTCTTTGCTCACTGAGACCTTTCCCGGCTACTGTGTCTGACATTCCAGCCCTGGTCATTTTCCCTCTCTCTGCTCTGCTTTTCACCTCGGCATACTCTCCATCTTACACAGTCCGTGTTTGACTTGCTTGATGACCGTCTCCGCCGCCCATGAGACTGTAAATGCCAGCAGTACAGAGATGTATTCCTTCTCCCTGCTCCATTTTCAGTGCCCAAAACATCTGGAATACAGTAGACTCATAAGTATCTGTTGATGGGCCCCTAAATTGACTGGAATCCTTCTACTCAGATGTCCCTCAGCCAGGGCCCCTGTTTTGCATTCGAGGTGGGGATGCTCAGGTCCCAGTGTGATGCAAAAGCAAGGACCTTTATAACAAAGCACGCATGAAGTAAACAATCTCCATTTCCAGCGTGGAAAGATTTTTGTGTCTCTTGAAGTTCTCCCTTCACGTCTTAGCAAAGTTATTTAAATGTGCTTACCTTCCACATGAATCATAATCTGGGCTGAAATTTTTTCAAAGGAAAATTAAAATTCTGCTTGTGAAATCCTTTGGCAGTGAGTGACTCATTCAATTTACAACTGGCTCTGGTTCTCAGCAGTCCTCATACACACTTGGGAACTCTTAAAGTGAAACGAAATCTAACCTTAAAATTGTTTTCAAATGTAATGAAATTTTTACGAGCAATCAATTCAACAGTTAATGAAATGGATCTAATTCTGTTTCATGCTTATTTATTTAAGCACTTATTAACTTAGATTTTTGTAGTGCTCTTCTGTAGCTCAGAACAAGAATTGTTTGTTTTGAGGCTCGAGGATATTCATGGGTTTCTGGAATCTCACATGACGTGCACCTTGGACTTAGAAGATCTGGCGGGTAAACTAGTCCTGGTGAGAATCAGATTAGAAAAGTGAAGTCCTGCTTTCCTGCCCATTCATGCAGGTCCTGGGCCGGCGTGGGGTTGCTGGGACACCCTGTGAGTGTGGTGATCGGAGCTCACCGCAGTGGTGCTGGACGTCCTTGTCCCCCTTTGCTCTTGCTGAACAGGCCACCTGGGTGCTCGTTCTCCACGTGTGGCAGGAGGACCATTTTCCTTCCTCCTTTCCCCCTCTCTCCTTCCACCCTCATCCTCCCGTGGGCCCAGGTGGCAGAAATGTGTCCAGAATGAGCACCCAGGTGGCCTGTGGAGGACGAGCAAAGGGGGACAAAGACTTCCCGCACCACTCCGATGAGAAATGTGTCCACTGACATTTTATGACACTTCTGCAGATTTCCGTTGACTCATGTGAGACAAGATGGGGAACTTTTCTGCAGCAGTTGCCACGTGGGAAAGCAGAGCAGTTAGTCACATCGCACGCCAAGTCTCGCGGTCTGTGCACGGCATGTGCAAGCACAGAAGCTTCAAAGCTGCTCCTCAGTGGCAGTGACATTAGCCTTGGTGCTTTCCCCCTCCCTTGAACTGTCAGCTGCTGAGGTTTTCTTGTTGCTTTCTCTGGGGGGGGACTTTCATGTACCACCGAAGAGGCCGGCTCTGACAGGATCCTTCCAAATTTCTTCTAGAGATGGAAAGAAAACATCTCATTACTAGCTAGTGCCATCTACGGAAAACCTTTTGAAACCAAAAGCTAGCGACTCTCCCATTGGACAGATGTCACCCGGAGCAGAGCCGGATCATTTTATTTGTTTTTCTTTCTAACTCAACATGACTTTGAACCCACTCTGTAAACAAAAGAGACGGGAGCACAAAACTCTTTCCCTGTCCTGCTTTCCTTCCTGCGTGCTGACATTTCACAGCTCCATATGTTTCCCTAAGCAAAGTGTCATGAAAATACATTTTTAAAAAAGCTGTTTTCAGGTTACAAAAACCCAAGAGAAGAGAGGTGGCCAGCGGACTGTAGGGGTTCTTTTCAGGAGCTGATGGTTTCTGCCCCTCTTTGAAACAGTAGCCCTCTGATAAGGCTGAAAATTGACATGTCTCTGAAGACCTGTGCTAAATTTACACTTCCTTCAGTCACAGAAGTTGGCAAGGATGTGCAACACCAGAAACACACTGAGCCGTGGTGAGCAGAAATTTTCATAAACACTTCCCATTCAGAAGTGAACAATAGTGAGAGATTAAAGCATGTGGCCTGCCTCTAGAGTTGGGGTGTACATCTGTTGGTTCTCCCTGCCACACGGTTCTCCTTTGCCACCTGGCTTTTCCTTAGGAACTCACCCCTCTTCCGCGCTCATTGGTGGTCTAGATGGAGCTGGTGTGGCCCAGAAATGGACGCTAGCTCATTCAAGCCAACCAACATAGCTTATTACTCAAGCCTGCCGCATGGGGTGCACTTGTGATCTAATTGGGCTAATAGCAGAGATGGCAATCACAAGGGCTTCTACAGAAAACACCAAGACAGTCTCTTTTCGTGGGTCGCATTTGGTGAGACGCAGGGATGTGAGGGTTGTGACTGTCAGAGCAATTTGCTACCATGGAGAGATGGAGCCTAGTTTTTTACCAGGGGTCTTTGAGTGGAGGCTGGAGCGGGAGCCATCACTACCTCAGGTAGGAAGGGACAGATTCTGAATGGCTTACGCTCACTGGAAGCCGTCTCTACCTCTGGACTTTAAGTTGTGTGAGTTAATAAATTATCCTTGTTTCCGTCACTTGGGACCATGAGGGGTTTAAATGATTCAAGGCAGGGAGACTGTGTTCCTCAGGCAGCACCCAAAGAGACAGAAACCTTGTGGTCCGCGCTCTTTCGTTTCTCTGTGGCTGTGCTGTGTCTCCCCCTGGCGGTCCTCCCCTCTGGTGTTTCATGGAGCCCCCCTGACTTCCCCGGCAGAGTCCTCATCCCCTTCTACCCCAGTGCCGTTGTGCCATCCCCGCAACACCCCCTCCTGGCTCTAGCCATGGGAGAGTGGCTCAGGCACAACCAGCCAGGGCATCCCACCCACAGGGCCATTTCACTGGATCTGGGCTAGGTCCAGGACCCCAGGAGGGCCCATGAAAATAAGACCCAGGGTGTTAGGTCATACTGAAAAGGCTGGGCTTGCTGAGGGAGGAGGACAGAAATGTCTCTGTGGACATGTTTCCATCGTATGGGAAGAAGTTTCCTGAAAATGCAGCAATGGAAAAGAAAAGCAGGTAAGAAACAGAGATGGTGAGAGAAGGATGAAGTCCTAACAATACCGCATGGGGCCTGGATCAAGCCATGCCTGAAGCATGCAGAGCAGTAACTAACTGAGACATTTTGAGCTGGGTTTTCTGAGACCACACATTTCTAATAACAGGGAAATTTAATTCCTACCTTACATGGAACTTCCTGCTTTGCCTGTCCATCATTTGTAGTTTAGAATCTTATCTAATACAGATGTGAAATATTTTTTCACACTAACATAAACATTTCTATTTATCATAATAGTTATCTTTTTCTGATACTGTACCAATGACTGCTCAATGAAAAGAATCTAGAAAACACGGGAAAACCCCCCCAAAATAAAGCAAAACTCACTTTTAATCTCAAAACTATTCACACGACCCTAGGTATAAAAAGTTCCTCATGAGGTTTCTTCAAATATTTAATTTACATAATGTTTAAGGGAACATTCTTTCATGTAGAATAAACTTCCAGAAGTAGAATTGCTCAGGAGAAAGAATGTTTGTGAATGCTTTTTTTTAATTTTAAAGAGAAAAAAGATAAAGCAAAATTTCAAAACAAGATAATAGGAGGGTAACGATGGTTAATACATTGCATATTGTTATCTTTAAATTAGTTACTCAAAGAACAAGATATAGGCATTTAATTGTCCAAACAATATTAGCACAAATCTTCTTTTCCATGAACTAAGAGAAATCAGTAGTATAACTATATTAACTATTTTTTGTATGTGTATATATATATATATATATATTTAGTTTCCCTTCCTTCTTTTCTCCTTTCCCCCATCCCAGCTTTTCGTTCCTTTTGAACAGTTTCTTCCCATTTCACAATATCTATTGTACATTTTGGATCTTACTTACTCTTTCAGCTCCTCACATCAGGGAGACCATACGTGTTTACACAGGTGAGTCTGTTGTGAATGCTATTGATGGACATTGCAAAATTGCCCTGCACAAGGTTATTTGAATTTGTACTGAATTGACTCGTCCACACAGATATAGGATGTTATGGTTGCTCACTTACTAATCAAGATGAACATTTCTGAGTATGTTGTGGCTATTTACATAGTAATATTTTGATTAACCTCTTTAAGTCCAAAGATGGGATTCTTTTGCTTTTCTCCTGGGAGGGGTTGGGTCCACTCATACAAGTGCGTGTGTGCCTCATTATTTGTTTCTATTATTCTTCCAATGGTGTTTACTGTTTGTGAAAAAAGAAAAGAAAAAGGCAAGCCCTGATTAGAAACACCTGTTGCCATTGTTTGGAATTTTTGCAGATAATTTTCTGAATCACTGACCTGACCTGCCATGAGTTAAATAAAATGACCTAAGAGATACCATTGTGTTGT
This sequence comes from Chinchilla lanigera, assembly GCF_000276665.1. Taxonomy (NCBI): domain Eukaryota; kingdom Metazoa; phylum Chordata; class Mammalia; order Rodentia; family Chinchillidae; genus Chinchilla; species Chinchilla lanigera. Next base: position 18,463,925 of record NW_004955443.1, on the reverse strand, counting down.
TATAATAACTAAGCACAGGGGGTTTGGACCCAGAGTTTCTCCGATCAAATCTCAATCCTACAGCTGTGTGACAACTGCATAGAAATGCTTAAAAATCTGTGCCTCATTTAGTAAAATTGTGTCTCAAAATAAAAAAATTAAAAGCATTGGGGGTGTAGCACAGAGCAAAAGCCTTGGGTTAAATCTCTAGTACTACAGATGAAAGAAGATCTCTGTCTTAGTTTCCTCATCCAGCAAATGGAAATAAAAGTGCCTACATCATAAGATTTTTATATTAGTGAGATGAGAAAAGTCCTTGTAACAGGGCCTGATATGAGCTAAGTCCTCAGTAGGCATTAACCGTTAGTAATAGAATATAACTGTTAAAACAAGTTGAATGTTTGCTGCGGTAAAAATGATACCAATGTCCATTTGCTCTTCAACAACTCTAAATCAGCTGTTTTTGTGTAAGTCAACTTATAAATGAGGAAACTAAGGCTCCTCTAGGGGAATGGGCCTAAGTTCACCAATACTGCCTGTGGGAAGCGTGTTTGCCTCTTTGTTTACTGGGAGACCACACATTTCTAATAACAGGGAAATTTAATTCCTACCTTACATGGGACTTCCTGCTTTGCCTGTCCATCCTTTACACTCACCTTTAAGGCGAGATAAGAGAAATAAAGATAGGTCAGAAGGAGACAAGGAAAATCATAACTAATTTCTACTTTTAAAAAGACTACAACTTCCAGGACCCAGTCAAAGTTACCCAAGGCGATCCATGTCAGCGTTCTCTTGGTTAAATGCAGGTTTTTTTCCCTCCCCAAATTCCACAGAAATACTGAAAGTCCATAAATTAGTTTAATTAAAAAAGTAAAGAGCAGGTACCTGATCCTAAAATGAAGGAACATTTGAGAGAATCCAAAGAATGTTTAACTTACCTATCTGAAAAATAAAATAATAAAAGTTGGCCTATGCCTGTAAAATGAGCTAGTACCTTTTTGGGGATGGGCCACATTTTTCTGGGGTTTCCACCCCTCAAAAGAAGCATAGATGTTCCCTCTTCCAGGAAATAAGGTGCCTCTCTTTCTCTTGAGGACCTGCACTCTATTCCTTTGAGAGCATACTTTTGTATCTGCCTAATAAAATTCTGTCCATGGCTCTTACTGATTGACTAGTCCTGAAAACTGTTTTCTGCGATGACAGTTAGCAAACCTGCAATGGTATTGGGTATTGTGGTGGGTTAATTAATGGGCAACTTGTAACATCAGCTGAACTGAATCAGCATGGTGCTGGTGTGGAAGGCCCACCTGAGGATTGTTGCCAATAGCATAAAAAGAGGACTGGAGGGGAAGATGATGTGCTGTTGGTTCTCCTGGAGAATCTCGTCAGGCTGGTTTTTCTCATTTAAATTCAGCTGTTCTCATCATTGGAGAAGCTCTGGTCCTCACTGTCACTGAGGATGCCTGGGGCTCTCTTCAGTGGAGCTCCGGTCCTTACCTGGAGCGTTACTTCCTGGCTCCATGCAGATCCCTCAGCTGGCTGGCACAGACCCTTCATCCCGCTGGCATAGACTTTCTAGCTTCCACCACTGGCCATTAGGCCTTCCCAGTGCAGATGTTTCAGACAGATTTGCATGATACATTGGCTGTATGAAAAACTGTGCTCTAGGCTCTAGGCCTCCAGCTGGACTCATGGAAGACGTTGCCATGGGCTCTAGGTCTTCAGCTGGACTCATGCAGAACATTGCTGTGGAATCCAGGCCCTCAGCTAGCTTCTTGGGGTCACTAGTGTGTAGACAGATCTCTTGAAACCTTTTGCATTTGACTCTTTGGGTGAATATTGTAAAATAATCATGTAAGTTATGTATCCTGTATTAAATCTTTTCCCTTGTAAACCTTACAATAGGTATTCTCTGAGTATCCCTATCCAGTGACATCTTCTCTTGAGCCATCAACAAGAGGAAGAAAGTCATCAGGCAGGCAGACTACAGTTTTGGTGAATCCAGCCAAAGGCGTTTCCCTTTTATTCTTCTCTACTTCCCTCAACTCCTTGCTCTCTGAAGTGTAGCTGATTTCTTCTTTTTTGGGTGGGGAGGTGTTCCTCTTTCCCTTTCTGCAAATCTCTGCAGCCTCATGGTTTCCCTTTCCTGCATTAGAGACTCCCGGGTCCCTAAATAAATGGGTGGTTGTATATAAAAACACCAAAGACAAGAGGCACTGGTTTCCACTAAGCAGAAGTGGGGAAAGGTGTATAGAATAGCAGTCGGTGATGTGTGACACCCTCATCAGGTACTCCCACAGTCAACATCCCCCTATTCTTGGGTAGATGAAAGTAAAGCTTGCTCACCAAGGAGACACATATGAGGATCGGCCAATCCAGTTTTTCATATGGCCAGCAGGGAAACCTAATCCTGAGACACCATGGAAAGGTCCCACCTGTGGGGTGATGCCCACGGAAGCAATCTGCTTAAATCGTACATGTCTTTGGGTCCTCAACACTTTAGATAAATAGAGATCCTCTCAGTTACTCTTTTAATCCTCTCTCTCTTCCTCCTCATCTCCCACACTCAAAACTCCAGAGCATAAGTTTGGTCTGCTTGATGCCTTGGACTCCTCTTCAGTGGCTAAGAACACATCTTAAACCACACCAGTGGTCATTCAACTGTGACAACTGACCTTAGGAAACTGGTAGGGTCTATGGACTCAAACCAAGAAGGAGCCCACTGGTTTTCTTTTTGCGTCTTCTCCAACAGGACAAAACGCAACACAACACAAATCCTTTCTTGACCCTTCTCTCCCATTCTGGGGCTTTCAGCTGTTGGAAAACACAGGTCCTTTAACGTGTTCTGATGCTAGTAGTAGAGAGAAGCAGGGTGCTGGAGGGTGGAGGGGGAGCAGTCAGAGCCAGGGCAGGGGAAGGCATCGTTTCTGCACTTTTCCTTAGGTAAGAAAGGCCCACAGGTCCTTGGGAAGGGCACCATTGCAGCTCTCCTAGCTCTCTACCAGGATCTTCCTAGGTCCTGGAGCTGCGGGAGGGGGCTTACGGAATCTCTTTAAAGCTGGCTTGCTTCCTCCCTTCACCAAATTTGGCTTTGGTATTCCTATGAGAATCTTAGCCTCTAGTTCTTCCCCCTGCCTACAATGGTTAGTGATTTGTAGTTGCTAAGTGACATCTCTAGACCTTTTAAATCCTCTGAATCTTACTTACGTTACACATCCCTAAGATATATAGATCTTTGGGGTGAATTTTTGTGTAAACTTCAGCTGCTGTGTACAGCCTCTTTTGCCTTTCTGATCTCCTGATGAAGGCTGAAGTAACTGTAGGCTAGGAACAAGGGTGCTTGTCCAGGACATGTACAAAAAGAGGCTCCAAACTCTACACCGGCCCCTCTGGCAGTCTCCAGCAGTTCCTTAACTTACAACCGTAGATCATGTTGATTCCCAGTCCCACTACCTATTCCAAAAACATCTTTCAGCCTCTCTTAGGATATTTCCATTCTGTTATTTCAGAGTACTATCAAATACTCTCAGGTAATGATTTAGCTTCTTATATAGGTCTATCTATAGGATAAAAATGGCAATACACATGTTCTAGCTAGTAAAATTTGTTACCTTTGTGGTGTAAACTAACTTTCCACTGTCTACTTCAGACTTCGTATGCTTATATTATCTACAGCTGGCCATTACAAAAGGTCTTCAAGTCTACACAATAGAGCCACATAGTAAAAATTTTAATGGCCCAATGGTTAAAAAAAAAGATATTTTTATTTAGCGTATTATTTCTGAATCATTATAATTAAAATACAAAATACAAAACATTAGATTATTTTGGCAGACAGGAAAGAGTGAGAATGCTCATTAACTGTACCTGTTGCTTTTGGGTTAACACCTCAAATTGAGTAGAGGTTAATATTATGGATAAAAGGCTTGTGTCAAATGCTACTGACTTCTACCACTTTTCTTTTTTTGAGTCACTACTCATTGATATTCTACTGCTAATTTCTGGCCCCAACTTGTCCAACACGGTCACAAAGCATCAGTGACTTGCTAATGTCTGTCTTCTCTTTTTCAGACCATCAAAGGTGATAGTTCACCAGCAAAGCCCATCTTCCTTTGTCTTCTTTAGAGCAGTCAAGGTGAGACTTTTGATCCCTGGCTAGGCAAGATCAACACTGCTCCTCAGCCTACAACAGTGATGAAATGATGGACCCTCAGCCCTTCGGTAGCCTTTAAGAATAAGGGATCAAAGTCTCATGTGTGGGGAGTGGGTGAGGTAGGATAGAAGAAATAAAGATGGGTGAAAAGGGAACAAGGAAAATCATAACTAAATTTGTACTTTTAAAAAGACTACAACTTCCAGGGCCCAGTCAGATTTACCCAAGGTGATCCATGTCAGTGTTCCCTTGATTAAATATAGGTTCTTTTCCTTCCAGACAGGTCACACCCAAAATTCCTCAGGAATACTGAAAGTCCATAAATGTCTTTAATTAAAGGTGTAAAGAACAGGAACCTGATCCTAAGGTAAAGGAAGAGGTTGACAGAATCCAAATACTATTTAAATTACCTATCTGAAAAAAAAAGACTGGGCCATACTAGTAAAATGGGCTAGTACTTCCAGGGGTGGGCCACATTTTCCTGGCATGTCTACCCCTCAAGAGAAGTATAAATATCCCCTGTTCCAGGAAATAGTGCTCTTTCTCTTGAAGACTTGCACTCTATTTCTTTCAGTGCATACTTTTAAATTTCTGCCTAATAAAACCCTCCTCATGCCTCTTATTGATGAGACCTGAAAACTGTTTTTCTGCAAGGGTGGTCAGCAAACCTACAAACCTATTCTACAAGCGGGGCCGGTTAGGTTCCTTTTCTCAGCTTCGGGAATCTCCTCTGTCACCGGAACAGCATTAGAGAATTCTTCCCTCGCTACTTAATGCATGTTTAATGGCAGCAATAATTATGAAAATCAGGCTTTTTACAACAATTTAAGATATACATGTATATATATATATATATATATATATATATATTTACTTCCAGCTTATATCATGTGAATATTACTTAGAGAAAAGCGAATAGCGTCACTTCTCACCATGTTTTAAATTCTAAACAAGTGACAGGCCTGAAGATATCAGAATTGTTACAACTCTAAGTACTTCTTGGGTCTCCCTTCAATATACCTTTCAAAATTCTCACTTTGAGAGTCATGATTAGAGTTGATGTGATCATATGTTTTGTTAGATTGGGTTCCCCTAGAGATCCAGCAACGCCAACAACCACATTCAGAAAGCTGGGTGTACTGACGCCTCAACGTTTATAGTCCTGTTGGTAGGCAGCAGAGAGGACTGTTTTCATTGCATGAAGGTTAGCGCCGTTGCAGGTGGCGAGTGGATGTTTATAATGGTTTTGGGTGTGGGTAGTGACGAAGACCGAGAGACTGGAGGGAGAGCGAACTGTTACCAGCAATAAAATACAAACCCTTCCAGAGAAATAATTGTTATCGCACAGGAAAGAACCTCCCAGCCTGCAGTTCAGCCCCCTGCTGAGCGCTTACATAATGTTTTGTTTCCTTAGGAGGTTTCACAACCTCTTTTATGAACTGTTAATGTGCTTATTCAGGCGTATCGTGGGGAAAGGTAACTAACTTTTGACTTTTGGCTGGGAGAGCTTGGCTTTTCCCTGATCCCCGTGGGGAGCCAGCTGCAGATTCACCCCATTTCTTTTGCTCCTCATCAGATCCCATCATGGTACATGCTAAATACTCAGAGATCCAAAATGCTTTATTTTCACTTTTCCTTAGTTTAAGACATCTGTCCCCGCGAGTTATTGCAGTCTCAAGGATCTTTCTTGTTCACCAAGCCCATCGCTTGCGTCACAAACATGCAGCTGACATCCACAAGCTCAGCTCTACATTTAAGCAAGTATTTCTGAGGCTGGAACCGTTTTACTGGCTTTTCAGATGAACAGAGGCCACTCAACAAATCCATATCAGAAGATTTTATGAAGAAACAACTTTACAGTGGTTCCTGGGGGATCTGGGTGGGCAGATACACTGATGGGGCGGGATCACAGGGCAAGATGGAAAGTGCCCAGGGTTCAAAGCCAGAGTTCCCCGGCCCTGGGCCTGGCTCCTATCCCAGGAGAGTTGTCAGGTGCCCTGAGCCTCCGTTTCCGCTTCTGTAAAATGGGCTTGGCAGAGGCCCAGCAGCTATGTGTGAGAACACAAGGGATACTCACACGGACGGGAGTTCCTGGGTAGAAAACAGACATCAACAGGGGACATTCATTTCCACCTCCTAGAGTCCAGCCTTGACAGCCTGTCGCTCTGACCCTGACCTGTTCACAGTTGGCTCCTCTAGTAGCTTTCTTGACAATCCATTATGGTGGCAGAGATGAAAAGAAAGTACTGAAACAACTTAGGCAACTTCATATAATTTTGGAACTAGTAGTTTTTTATTGAAAGATTATCAAATGGAAATCATTTTGCCATTTGCAAATCATCTTTGATTGCCGCCTTCTTAGACGGCAGATACTTGATGAAGTAACATTTTAGAAATTTGTCTTGGAAGATATTGCTCCCCAACTCTGTGTCTGCCTGAGTGTGATGCAGTGGAACAAAGTGATGGGTTCTGGTTCCTCCCCATCTTCGAATCTGCTCCTGCCTCTTCCTGGCTGTGGGACCTTGAACAAATCATTTAACCTCTCTGTTTCCCCCTCGGTAAGCAGGGGTAATGAAACTACTTACGTGAATTTAGGGATAATTTGATAACTTAGCAAACATAAAGGACGCAGAACAGTGCCTGGCATGTCATAAGTGCTGCATTTGGCAGGCACTAAGTAACGGGCACTTTTACATGTCTGCTTTAGAGGAGGGAGGCTGTGATGGGAAGACCTCAGAAGGGAGACGAGGACAAATCCACTTAGCTCATACCCCTCAGTCATTATATTTACAAACTTTATCGAACCAATTTTCTTTCTTGAGAGCTATGGACTTTGCCTGGGCTTCCCCAGCTGCCCAGAATTGAAGCCTGGAAGGAAACAGGAAGCTCAACTAACAAGTAATTAGAAGGAGCTCACTTTGAAAAATAGGTTTGCTTTTAGATGGAGCTTTAAATGCGCTCCTGGGAAGTTTATTATCAAATGCTTGCCTGTTCCAAATGCCTTAATGGAAAAAGCCTTATTGCAGTTCAGTTGTTTAAGTAATACACAGGCCTCATCCTCCAGGGTCTCGCTGTGTGGGAGTCAGAGGATCTCTGAATGTCCCAAGGAATCCCAAAACAAGCCCCACATCACATTTTAGAGTGGGAAGAGAATTGAAAAGCCTCTCACGCTAAGCATGCTTTCTATAGTTGAAGAAATAAGCCCAAGTGGGTTCAGTGATTCACCTGCTACTGCTTACTTAGCAACCGGCTGAGCTCAAGTCAATGCTCCAGTTCTTTAACTCCTGGTCAGTGCCCTTCCCTCAAATTCATCTTCTGCTCTCCAGAGGAATGGGACAGGGAAAGAAAGCAGCCACGTACAGAGGCAGAATTTTCCAGCTTTCTCCCTTTTCTCACACAGAAATATGGATAAACTGATCACATACCTATGGAAACAAATATTATTTAGCAGAGAAAGTATCTAGGCAAAGCAATGAATCACCAAGTGCTTGAGGTATAATTTTATTGGAGGCAGGGATGATTTTCCCTATTTTTACTTCTCAGGACTCTATCCTGCTTCTTTGTTGAATCCTGGTTGCATTTGGACAAAGTATGCCCAAGTATCCAGTAGGTGGGACTTTGCACTTGGAATTATATTAGTAACCCATGTAACCTGATGCAGGTGGCAGCTCAGCATGTTCTGATAAGACAGGGTTCTGGCTTATCTTTTGGCACCCACACCTTCCACACCTCTAGGATAGAACAGGAGCCACTCTGGAACTGGATTTGAGGGATGATTTGGCCATTCCACCCAGTTTGTGCTTTCTGGCCCACAGTGGCCATGGTCCAGAAAAGAGATTTTTGCAAGAAGTTGAGGCTACCAGAGCAGCACTAATCTCACATTTGAAATTGGAGGGAAGATTGCATAACTGTTTACTCAACTTGACAGGTCCTTGCAAATCACCTGCTCTATTGCTCTCTGAATAAACAATGCTGTTGGCAAATGACAACGCCCTTGTTTGACCAGAACTCCAGAGCATTGTGGTCAGCAATTCAGAGACCTTACCAGAGGGCTTACAAGAGGGCTCCCCATCAGTCTTTAACTTGCCTGAGTTATCTTTTCTGTACTTCAGTTACTTTAAGTGTAAGTGACATCCTACCTCTGAAAACCAGGCAGTTCTCCAGAACTAACTTTCGCCATGCACCAGTAGGGAGACAGGACTGAAATGGATCAGATATAGATAAATACTTATAGTTAGGGCCCTCCCAGGGCAGGTGCAGTGCTTGCATATTTCCAGGCTATTTGTCACCTCTGACTTCTGCAGTCTCATCCTATGAATGAGCATCCCTGGCCCTAATTGCAGCTTCTGCAGTTCAGAGGATTTCTTTCATTTGCGCCTAAGATCACGCAGGATCAGGACCCAAGACCCTTTCTGGCTAAAAATCCTTTAAGACTTCAGATTTTATAAAATAACATGACCACCTGTGGGGTGTTCTGAGCCGTATCTTAAAAGTTTAAAGATGCTATTGAATGAAAACCACCAGGCTCACATATCTGCCAGGTGCACGACTTCTACTAACTTCAAGTTACTTTGCAAAAACAATGTGCCTGATCATGTCACACTGTTGGCGGTTGTGGCATTACAATGAATGCAATTTTCACAAATATTTCTACATGCTAGACAAGTTTTGGGGGATGTTTAACACTGAACAGTAAAATGAAGAGCTCTACAGGCTGTATTTTTTAGGGCATAAGACAAAAATAAAATTGGATTCTTTAAAGCACAATTTATCTTTCCATGGAACGCAAGGAAATGAGATTTTTGGCAAATGATTCAGGCAAAACAATACTTTTATCCTAAAGTGTCACTCCAGGTGGGGAATCCCTCCCTGATCCTCCACAGGTAGATTTCTATTTTTTCTAGAAACCTAATATCTTTAGAATCACAGGCTCTGATACTGCAAACAAGAGAAGGTCATGCTTACCAAGTTTCAGGCTGCTGCTTGTCCAACTGGGGAGAAAAGAAATGACAATGCCCTAGAAGCCTACAGTTTCTTTCCTTCCCAGGGCTAAAAGCTACAAAATCTGGCCCTCTTTTTATTCTCTACATTTGAAATAACTAGAAGAATTATCTTCCTATTTGATACCTACTTTCACATGCTAACTGAAAGCTTTAAAATCACTCAGCTGTGCCATGTGCTCTTGATTCTTAGTAGACAGCTGGTTAAAAGCCACCAACAATGCCCATTCTGTGGCCTCATTGTTGGGCTGTCTTGAAATTGCCTCCGCCAGATTAATCAGTATACATTCTTCATCAAAGTCTCCCATGAAGTCTCAGGACATGAGCAAAATATAGACATTTCACCAGACTATATAACAGATATGGTCGAATGTCCAACTGCCAACTGATTCCTTCTTCCCAACTGAAATCTCTTGAGTCTGTTTTTTTTACCATCTGCATTATTGTCAGCATTCTGGTCTTCTGACTTCTGACCAGAATCTCCCATCAAGCTTGGCTCACAATATTCTAGGGCTACTTCTCCAGTTAGCATCTTCAAACCTTTCCAAATTTCCCCCATGAACCAATGCTCAGTTAGCATCACAGCAACAACCTCACTCCTGGTATCAAAATTTGTCTTAGTTACTTTTTTCATTGTTTAGACACAGTATCCAACACCAAAAATTAAAGGAGGAGGAGTTTATCCTGGCCATTCCTTGCCCTTGGCAATCACTGGCCCTCTAGTTTCTCCTTTTCCAGAATATCAGAGAAGTAGAATTGTACAGTCTATACCAACAAAGGTAAGATTTTTTACAGTGCTGAGGATTGAGAACAAGGATGCTCTACAATTGAGCTGCACCCTGCCAACCCTTTCTATTTTAACACAAGTCACTAAGTTGCCCAGGCTGGCCTGGAACTTGTGATCCTTCTGCCTCAGTCTCCAGGGTAGCTCACATTCCAGACATGTATCCCATGTCTGGCTTTAAAGGTGAAATTTTAATGTCAAGAAAAGTTTTTCAGAAATGAAGTATCTCTACAGCCTTTTCAGGCTGACAGAACAGTTGGTAAAGGACTATTAAAAAGTGCCAGGTTAATGAATTCATGAAGACTTTTGCACATAAAATGTCACCAAATAGTCTGTTGCCTGTTGTTGGCCAGGCAGGGACTACCCAAATCCTCAGCAATAGATGAGTCCATGGAGATTTCCTGAATGGCTGCCTTGTGCCTGGAAGAGTACAGGGCAGGCTCTGAACTGCAACTGTAGAATAGCAGACATTTTTTGAGCCATCTGCATAGCCTACTTGCATTCTGTGTAACATCTTCTGAATGCAGAGCTGTTTCCCAGAACCACGCTGGTACTTTGTGATGTTCACTGATAATAGGTTGGATGATAAGGGAATCTCCAACTTAAATATTCATTCATTCAACAAATACTAATTAAGGGCCTACTATGTGCCTATGAGGTTAGATCAATACTTACACTCAAATTGGGGGCAGCTGACTATGTCTTCCAGAATTTTAAACTAGGAATAAGAGATAGCTATCAGTCTTGGCTGGGGTGTAGGGAGTACACACACAGTGCATGCACCAGCATAGTGAAGGGCTGGTTTGAGAGAAGCTGTCTAAAGAGGGAACAAAACTACCCCTACTTCTAGTGTCCTACTTGTGAAAGCTCATTTTTATTCTCTTTCATAGGCTCTTTTCTGCTCATTACTAACATTATTTTTCAAGGCCTTGAGCCTTCTTTTCTTTTCAGTATTACATTTTATCAAGGTGACATCGTCCATTGCTATGATTCTAATACTGTCTATATTTTGGTGAGTCTCACATTTAGATGACCAGGATCTGGCCCAATACTCTGCTTTCTATTTAGCATCATCACTTGGATATACCATCATTACCAAGCTCCTCACATGGAAAACTGAACTTGAATTTTTGCTGTCACTCCCAGTGGTAGGCAGAGTAATGGCTCCCAAAGAGGTCCACATCTTAATCCTTGAAACCTACAAATATATTATTTTGAGTAGCAAAAGGGTCTTTTGATATGTGAGCCTGAGGTGGGAAGATGATCCCGAATTCTGGGAGAGAGGTCAATGACACCATAACAACCCTTACAAGGGTTAGGTAGAGTCATGGAGAGAGATTTGAAGATGCTATTCATCTGGCTTTAAAGACAGAGGAAAGGTAGCCTGCAGATACTGCAGAAGGTGAGGAAATGGATTCTACCCAGAGCCTGTGTCATTGTAGCCATGTGAGATCCACATGAACATCTGACCTGCAGACTGATAAGATAATAAATTCGTGTGGCTTTGAGTCTCTAAATTTATGATAATTTGTTATTGCAGCAATGGGGATGAACACACTCCCAGAACATCACACCCTTCTGTTTTCTCTCTCTCTCTCTGTGGTGTCACTTCCATCCTTGCAGTTGTTCCAAGTCAGGCAGACTTGTACGAACAGTTTTTGACCCCCCACCTGCTTATATCAACTATTTCCTGTGTCTCTTTTGAATCCACACATTTCTTGCTAATACCATAAGGTAGTCTCAGCCACTATTTTTTCTCTCTCTAACAGATTCCTAAAAGTTTCCCTGCTTTCTTCATGCTGTGCTCTGCTCTGAAGTCAATATGAGCTACCTAAAATAAATACCTAATCATGTCATCCCATCAACCTTCAATGGCTCCCCACTGTCCTTAGGATAAAGTCCAAACTCTTTAATGTGGCTTGCCAGCCTCTGCCTTCTGTGACAACTACTACCTTATCCCTACACCTCTTCAGTCAATGCTTTTTCTTTCTTCCCTTCAAAATGTGCACGACCTGCTGGCTGTACTATGTTCTGGTTCCTACACAAGGAGTTCTCCCCCGGTCCCATTCGAGGGCCTTTGTACATGATTTTCTTCCTATCAATAGCGTTTTTTCCTGGCCTCCACCTTTTTGGCTTCAGACTTTGGCTTCCTCTGGAAGCACTTCCCGATTTTCCTAGTGTGGTCTAAACATGATTCTTTGTGCTCTGACACTTGCACTTCCTCTATTTTAGTGCTTAGCAAACTGCACACTTCATCGTGTCTCCTCAGCCACACCTTCAACCCTATGCAGCTCCAGAGGAACAAAAGCCAAGTCTGTCTCACTCACAGTTGTGTTTTTAGCACCTTGCACAGTGCTTGGCACAAAGTGATTCCTTAAATCATGTCAAAGAGACCTACAGACAAAACTCAGAAGAGGAGAAAGTTTAGTTTCCTTTAGCCGGGACTGTTGGAGGGGTGAGAAGAGGTGAGGCATCAAGAAGAACTTTAGGAAGTATGTGGTGTTTGTGTTGGTCCTTGTCTAGTTTTTGCCTTCTGTCTTGCCTATATTCTGTTGTAGAGAGGCAGGGCTAGCTGTCTGAAAACTACATGTCCTAGGTTCCTTTGTCAGCTGAGACCAGTGCAGCATCCAACAGCAACAGAAAGAACTCTTGCTTTGAGATGCTCAGGTTTGCCAGTAGTTGCTGGAGTGGAGACAGATGGGGCAGAGGTGATGGGGATGCAGGCTGAGGCAGCTCAGCAGCACAGCACCTCTTCAGCAGCTCCAGCCTGCTCTGGGGAGGACTCCTTCGGCACATCTAGAACTGAGAAGAAGTGTAAATTTAGGGTTTTTAGTCCATGGGTACTTTGATGTGGCTTCAGTTTTTGCTCCTTTGCTTTTTTTGTTCTTTCTGTCCTTTCAGCACCTTCTAGTACTTGAGTTTGAAACACCTACAGTGGCTTCCATTCTCCTGTCTGCCCCTGACCACTGTCATCTTCAAGGTGGGGTAGAAAGAGAGACAGAAGAAGAGACTACCATGAGCAGATGTCCGCAGGTGGGAGCATTCATAAGGGTTTTTGGAGAGGGGAAACCATCCAGATTTCCTGGAGCACAGTGATTGCATAGAAGGGTAGCATACAAGGTTGATATTGTGCAGGAATTCAAATGCTGGGTAGAAATTGTGTGCTCATTTTGATAAACAATACACATTTACTGAAATCTTAAAGTCAAGTGCTGTGGTTAGAAGTAGGTACAAGAAGACCTTTCCTAGGTCTTTCCACTATACTTCTCATGGGCATTGGCCTATAAGTGGGCAAAGAGGTGGAGTGTATGAAACATGATTTGGGAGTTATCTGCATAGAAGAGGGAACCAAAACTGTGACACTGGATGAGCTCTGTGAGGCTGAGAGGAGAGGAGCCAAGCTTACAAGTTCTCATGCGGCAAGAAAGGTTAGGAGGATGAGGGGTTGCAGGCAAGAGGAAAGCTGGTTGGAAACAGCAGAACCAAAGCAGTTCTGTGCCAGCTAAGCCAAGGGCAAAGGAGAGTTCGTGAGGAATGAGACTTGCCAAGACTGTCTCAGGCTGCCAAGGGTTAAGGAGAAGAAAGTTTGAAGAAAAATCCACCAGGTTTGGAGATAGCAATCTCAGTGATTTAGTGGGGAGAGAGTCTATATTTCTCTTGGTTGAAAAGTGGTTAAACAGAGAGGATAGGAGATGGTAAGTGGGGCCTATTTCCCCATCTGTTTGGCCCCTTTGCCATGGATTTCCCCTGCCCATTACCCAGTCTGTCTCCCAACTCTCTTAGCACAGTTACTTACATATCCCCCGTGCCACCTTCCTTCACGTCTAGGCTGGACAGCTTGTTGGACCCCTGACTTGCAAGTGTGAACCTCGTGTAGACAAGATCTTTGTGACCAGGGTTGGCTTATTGTGCAAGCTGAAGTTATGTATCAGAATCAACATTTGGTGCTTTAAGTTGTAGACATTGGCTCAAGGATTTTTCTTAAAGACAAGCACAAATTAGAAAATGATACAAGCAGGGCAGGGTGACACATGCCTAGAATCCTGATTCTTGGGAGTCTGAGCCAAGAGGATGGAGAGTTTGAGGCCAGCCTGGACTGTGTAGTGAGGCACAGGCTCAAAATGAATGAATGAATGAATGAATGAATGAATGAATAAGATACGGTTTTCTTCTTCTTCTTTTTTTTTTTTTTATAACTGTAGCCTGCCTCATATAGTTGACTTTCACTCAGTCTCAGAATCACAACATATACCTTTAAGCATGAAAGATACATATCTCACATGCCCCTGGCGAACTCTGCAGACCACATTTTGAACAGTTGGTGAGAGGCGGCCTCACGGGGAGGGGCATGCTTCCTGTGCTTTGACAGATGAGCGGAAGCCAGAGTTATAATCTGACTTGCTTGCAAGGATTCTAAAACCAGTTCTAAAGCACCTCTCAGAATCTCTTTAGAAATCAAAGAGCATTTCCAGTAGCATCATGCAAGAGGCACAGAAACTTCACAATTCTGGTAAGTTTCACTTTGGACCTGAGGTGTGCATGACCAAGAAAAAAAATAAAAAAATAAAATAAAATGCAGAGCCTGCTAAATCCAAACCTAAATGTGTTCATAAATAAAATGTCAACCCTTCAAATTACATTCTGAGTGAACAGGCAAGCCTGGAAAACATTGAAACAACGGTGTAGTAGGTGGAAACAGATGTCATCGCTTATTTTTAAGATTAGTTTATTCAACAATTGAATGGGACATGTTTATTCTACACAAACGTTAGAATCTGAGTAGTTTACCTGTTGTTAAAAAAAATAAATAAGACTGGCGAAAACTTTTCTGATTTTTAAAGTAGTAACTCTGTTTCCACAATGTAAATAAAACAGGTTTTTCCTAAAACTTGCCAGAAATAAACTATGTTGTCATAGGATAAAAATTTTAAAGTAGCTTAAAACAAATTAAAAACCTCTGAGTTAATATGAGTCTATTTTAATTTTCCTAACCACCAAACCAACAACAATAAAATATTTGGTTCTCTGTATCTTGGGTTCCACATCTTCAGATTCAACAGGGATTGAAAATTGGGGGGAAATGTACAGACACAAAAACTATTAAATAGCATTGATGCTGGGTGTGGCGGGGCATGCCTCTAATCCCAGCACTTGGGAGGCTGTGACAGAAGGATTGCTGTGAGTTCAAGCCCAGCCTGGGCTACAAAGTGAGTTCAAGGACAGTTAGGCCAGCTTGAAGAACTGCACAGTGAAACCCTGTCTCAAATAAATAAATAGCACTGATGACATAGTGAGTATTATAAGTGACCTAGAGCTGATTTAATGTGAATAGATTACATGCAAACACTATACCCACTTCACCCACCAACTGGGAATGGAACTGAAGACATTCTACCACTGAGCTACATCCTCAACCATTTTCATTTTGCTTTTAATTTTTTTTTTTTTTTTTGGTTTTTCTCTGGTACCGGGAACCGAACTCACAACCTTGCGCTTGCCAGGCAGGCGCTTTGCCGCTGAGCTAAATCCCCAGCCCTGCTTTTAATATTTTGAAACAGAGTTTTACAAAGATGTCTGGGTGGGACTCAAACTTTCAGTCCTCCTGCCTCAGCCTCCTTTAGAGCTGGGATTACAAACATGTACCATCAAGCCTGGCTATATGTTACACGCTGGCCTCCTGCCCCCCAAACACTGGGGATCGAACCCAGAACATTTGCACTGAGCTAAGTTTCCCCTGCCTTTTATTTGTTTGAGACAAGGTCTGGCTAAATTACTGTTCCCCAAACTGGGCTTTAACTTACCATCCTCCCGTCTCAGCCTACCTTGGGGCTGGGACTACAGGCATGCACCGCCTTCCCCCAGCTTTATTGCAGTGTTTTGCCCAAGGGACTTGAGTATTTGAGGAGCTCCAAGGGTCCCTGAACTAATCCCCTAGAATGGTGAGGAATTACTACACTCACAATTGATATCTTTGAGTGTGACATTTTGATTGGGAACAGTAAAATCCCAGTTAATTTCCACTTCTGGTCTGAAATTAATTTTTCCTCTAAAGTGTAGAGTTTCTAAGGAAGATCTTGCTTCAGTTCTTTATTTAGTCATAGGAGGTGTGTGGGAAGAGCGTGGGGGAGGATTGGGATAACTGGGGGGGGTTCGATCTACTTTTCCATCATCCTCTTTTATGACAAAAAGTATGCATGAAAAATTAGTCTGTACCCCTGCTGTCTCCACTTCATCACCTCCCGTTCACTGCTCAGCCCACCGCCATCTGGCTCCCATCCCGAATCTCCATTCAGACCGTGCTCATGCAGATCACTGATGTTTCCTTACTTGCCAGGTCCAGTGACCTATTTTTAGGTCCCCTTCTAGGTGACCTTTTTTGCAGCGCTGGCCACACTATGCGGACCCAGTTCCAACCGCACATGCCGGCAGCCAGCCCGGTCTACTCCACTCAGCTGTGCGCAGCGTACCTGCCCAGGCAGATGCCAGTGAGTCACGGGACGCCCGTGTCAAGGGGCCCTGCTACGGGAGCAGCTGCTGCTCTTCTGCGGTTGATTTTAACCGTGGAGGAATGTGGACATCTTTTCTTTTTTTTTTTTTTTTTCTTTTTTTGGGTAAAGAAATGCTTCGTTTTTATGAGAATGTTTCTAATTTCTAGATATTGGTTCAAATTTTCAAAATGCTCCTGGGATAAGTAAACATATCTGGAGACCTTGGAGGAGAGGCCTGTGCTGTAGATAATTCCCTGCTTCTCTTGGCTTCTAGGTTTAGTTCTCTCTCCCTTCTGCTTGCTCATTTCTGAGTGTTGTAGCCACCCTCAAGCTCTCTCGTGGTGGGGCCCCCCAGTGTACCTTGGTTCTCTTGGGCCATGGTGCAGACCAACACCAGCTTCACAGCCTTGCAACTTGTGCAGTTGCCCAGGGCCCCACATGCAGAAGGACTCCATGCCTCGGCTTTGATGCTGCGCAGCTGCTGGCTTGAAATTCTTCTCATATTATCTCTGAATTTGCATTTTGTGAGAGAAGTTATGGGTCAACAGAACACGTGCTGCAACTTAACATTTCAACTGTAGTGCAGTCCCTCTTCTGGCTGCCCCCCTCCCCCGCCCCCCGGGAAAGGCTCTTGACCACTCGTTCTACTCTTCCCACTCTGGGTGCTGCTGCCCTCCTCTTCTGCTTACCTTCTTAACACTTCTTAACAACTTCTGGAAGAATTCCTCCACTCTGGCAGGGATGTAAGTACAGAGGCAGAAAGTTTGGGGCTCTTTACCTGCACCCAAATGGCCCCTCTGGGAAGGGCCAGGCAGTGAAGGCATCTCCACCCCAGGCAGGCTGGATTCTTCTACATCTTTAACTTGGACCCAACATCTCCTTGCTAAACCCACCTGTCTGAGGCCACAGAGACCCGTGTACGTGGACAGTTTGCAGGCAACACAAATGCAGCTTGTTCACATAGGAGCTCATCCTCCCTGTCTGCTTCTTCCCTTATATTTGTCTTTGCTCCTAATGAAATATCACATAAGCACTTCTTGTAATATATTGGTTGCTGAAGCCTTGGATGAATGAATGAAATCTTAGAAACATTTCAATTATCTCATGGTCTTACAGTTTCCCATATCCAACTGTCCCTAGGTTCTACCAAACACTCCCTGCTTTCTCATTTTCCTGGGCTCGGAATGAGTCTCTAGCCAAGCAGGGCTTGTCTTTGACTTGCTCATAGTCTGCTTGGGAGACAAACATATAAGTGAATAATTACAATGCAGCATTATAAGTGTTGTCATTGCAGGCGGCAGGATCACAGGGAAAAGAATGACTAATTCTGCTTAGGCAACTATGAAAGGACTTCAGGAAAGAGACAGTACATGACCTGGGTTTTGAAAAATGAACAGGAATTTCAGGCATCATATATAAAGAATGATCTAAAAATATGGTGAATGTTTAAATTTTTAAAAATTTACTACAGTAAAAGACATATTCAAAATACTCCCTCTTAAAGAAGGAGAAATTTTGTATGTATATATATACAGGATAGTTAACATAGTTGTTCTACTGTCTTCTATTTCTTTGCTGAAAGAAACTGTCAATAAGTCCTTGATTGATCAATATTGCATGTCTCTATCTGTTTTCATGAGAAACCACTTTGAAGATATCAATATGTAATACAACAAGCATTGTTAATTTCCCACCACTTTGTTTGTAACTCTGTATTGTCTGTACTGTTCTTTTGCTATTTCGTAAAAGGTTGTCTGTCTGTTAATGTTTTCCTCCTTTTATTTTTAAAATAAAACAACAACAACAAAACCCAAAATACTCCCTCTTTCTTTGAACACATGTATCCCATTCTTTTTGCCACTTATGAAGCCATCCTGGAAGTCCTCTTTTGTGAGGGTCTTTAGTTGCGCTATTGTGGCTGCCCTGATATCCTAAATTGTTTGAAAACATTTATCTTTCATGGTCATTTTAATTTGTGGAAGAGCCGGAATTCACACAGTGCCAGATCTGGTGAATAAGGTGGATGAAGACATACTGTAGTGTTTTTTACAAGGCTGCCTTTCCGTTAATGGCACTCGGCTGAGGCATTTGCTGTAATTTTTTTTTAAATCACATCTTGTAAAGATACTCACCAAAGGACTTCCAGAGCTGCTTCAGAAAGTAGCAAATTGTGGGATAAGTGTGTTTAAAATGAGTGGGAGTGTTCTGAGGTGGCTTAATGGCAACGTACCTTTTACTTTAATACATTTTTTATTGAATTTTTTCTGTGTATTTTGATTGCACCACAAATGGCCTGCTTCTAGGGCTAGCTGTGTGGCTAGAGGTTCATTTTGAGCCTATACTTGTCATGGAAAATAAAACAGGAAAGGAGAAGTTGGAAAAAATTCTTTTACTGGCAGAAACACGATATAGTGCAAGTTCATAAATCGAGAAATAACTCCTGCTTTTAAATTTTTCAAAGGGAAATTGCTAACATAATACTTTTTTATAGCTTTACGCTTATCTAATTTGGTACAGTCAGGGAGAAAAAACAGCAAAGACATGTCCACATCTGTATCTTCCCAACTTTGCAGGCATGCCATCCATTTGATGAAGACTGCATACTTTTCCCTGTGTCTTACAAATAAGCCACTTTTTTGGTCCGCATGCCAGATGTTGGGATTAAACATCTCAAGGAGTCAGAAAGGAAAGATGGTGTCAGAGGACCCTAGTAACAATAGCCCCATAAAATGTGCCGATGCCAGATATGCTCAGGAGCGTTTACTATTTTACATTCTTATCAACATTAAATATGAAATCTGAGATAAAGTTGTAACCAAAGCTTTATTTAAAACTATATTAATAGCAGAGAAGGAGTCTTTAAAAGTTAAAAATAGAATCATACAATCTTGGTAAAGTTAGTACTGGTGTAAACCTCAACTTCCGTAGAAATTCAGAGGCTTCTTATGGGACCTTTAGTATTTTCCTTACTAAGAAATGAAGCTACCTGCCTCTTCGTAGGTATGCTCTGAGCTCGAGGCTTGGTAAAACACAGAACTCTTTAGCGGCTCCTATAGTCAGTCTTTGTAGGTCACTTCCACTGTTTCAGAACATCTAGAACAAATTATCTGGTGTGTCTGTTAACAATGTCAGTCTTGGCGGTGTTGCTCAGTGGTAAAACACATGCTTAACAAACACAAGGCCCTGACTTTGATCCACAACACCAAAGAAGAAATACCAGATCTTAAATTCCATCCCAGACTCACTGGACGAAGGGCTGGAGGGAACTGACCCACGCCTGGTTCTCTCCTCTGCATTCCAGTTCCTTGAAAAACTCAGTTTCCAACACACATGTAAGAATTTTAGATTGTCAAATGAAAGCAATTTTCATTTGTCTTTAACAACATTGCAAAAATGAGGAATTCCAGCTAAGTGAAATTTCTAAAAGAATTCCAGCTTTCCCCTTCTAAAACCTACAACTTTTAAATATTTTAAACATTTTAATGAAAATCCTCTTAAACTGTGTTATATAATGCGTGATGTTCTCAAGCAGAATATATTGTACAAACTGAACATTTTTATTTGTGACTCAGAATCATTATTACAAATATCTATTATTACAAGAATAGCTTAAAAAGTTATTCAGGTTTGTAAAACTACACTAAATAGCTTCAGCGCACTGTGGTTTATGGGTGCTGCAGCTGCTTTTGTGCATTGCTTAAATAATTTTCTTGTCTTTTCCCTTGCTGTTCGGTAATTCCCTATTAATTGTAGCTCTACTTTTCTTTTTCTTTTCCATTTTCTGCTTTTTGCTTTAATAAGCCCTGGGAAAGGATGAGGAGCTCTTTATGAGTACAATTCTTGTGTAGGTGGCAGGATCACTTAGAATGCTTTCAGGTGTAATAAGCCACAACTCAGATAGGTTTAAACAATAAAGGGATTCATTATTTCACCTAATGAGAAGCCTTGTTTTACATAACTGAAATCAAATTGCAAGTTTTATCCTGCGTTTTTATTCACTTATTGAATCAAATCTCCTTCCTATGTCATTAAAATCCTTTATAAACACACTTGTACACAGCATTTCACTGTATTAATTAATAGAAGCATCCGTTGCATGCTGTCTAGGTGCCAAGTACAGGAGGAGAGTGGAGATAAAATGGAAAGCAAGAAGAAACAAGGTCTCTGGTGTCCTGGAGCTGCCAGTTGGGTGGGAGTGCATCATGGGTTTTTGACCATTCTTTTGTTTGCAAGAGTTGTTTTGCAATAGACGACATTCTGATACACATCTTTGCTTACATTTTGGTTTGTTTTCACAAGAATACCTTCTTAAAAAATGGAATTACCAGGTTGGTCTAAACTTCATGTATTTTTTCAGATATTCTTTACTGTGCTAGAATATATATAATATAAAAATGGCCAATTAAGTACGTGCAATCTACCGTTAACCACACTGACGTGGGATGCATTCTCAGCGGTGGCATTCGTCACCACTCTCCATTTTCAGAACTTTTTCATCATCCCAATTGGAAATTCTACCCACTAACCAGGACTCCCCACTTCTCCCCTCTCCAAGACTCTCATTCCACTTTCTCCTCAAATTTGACTGCCTTAGACACTGCGTATAAGTGGAATCATACAATGTTTGTCTTTTCTTTTTGGTATGGGTTATTCCTTTTAGCAGGATGTCCTCGATGTTCATTCATGTTATAGCTTGTACCCCAGTTTGATTCCTTTTAAGGCTGAATACTGTCCCATTGTATAAACCATGTTTTCTTTATCTGTGCATCTATTGACAGGCACTTGGATGACTTCCACCTTTTGGTTATTGTGAACAATTTATATTTTTAATTAGTTTCTGACATAGAATATAGTTTTTGTTTATTCTTTGGATTTGGTTTTGGTTTTGGTTTTTTGAGACATGTGTCTTGCTATGTAGTAAGGGCTGACCTTGAACTCACTATGTATCCCAGGCTGGCCTCAAACTCACAGTGATCCTCCTGCCTCAAACTCACAGTGATCCTTCTGCCTCAGCCTCCCAAGTGCTGATATATATATATATATATATATATATATATATATATATATATGTGTGTGTGTGTGTGTGTGTGTGTGTATACATATATATGTGTGTATATATATGTATATATATATACATATATATATCCACCGAGGATCTTTGTACTGAACTATATCCCCAATTCATTGTTTGAACAGGGTCTCATCAAGTTGCTAGGGTCTCATTGAGTTTTTTAATTGCCTACGTTGTTTGAATTTGCCATCCTCCTGCTTCAGCCTCCCAGAGTGCTGGGATTACATGTATGTAGTTATAATACACCACAGCTGGCTGTATTATATATTACAAATTATATATTTTATCCTATTAATAGGATAAATTAATAGGAGAGAAAACTTTATCATTTTTAATTGGCGTTTCTTCATTTATTAGCCAGGAAGATTATTTTTCAACTGTTTATTTTTTACTTTGTGAAATATCTCATATTTTGCAACTTCTGTGTCATGACTTTTTCTTATGGTAAATTTTTTACATAAAAATTTCTTCTTATTGGTAAATTTGTTACATATATTTTCCCAGTTTATTTTAGTATTTTCATTTTAATGGAGCTCCTTTTTGATATAGAGAATACTTCTCATTTTAATGGTCACTTTACTTTATCAGTACATTTGTAAATTATATAATTTAACATAAAAAGTATTTTCCATAAAATATTTTTTTTCTCTGAAATTTTACATTCAACACTTTACCAATCTGGAGTTGGATTTATGATGTAAGGTACTTTACATTTTTTTTCCACACAACTAAGCAACATCTATGTGTATTTCCATATGCAGCATCCACAAAAAATGTATACACGCCTCAGGAAAAGAAAAACAGTATGATATTCTTTCAACAGATGCTATTACTCTTCTTTGAGGGATCCTAGAGGATGTCATATATCTCAGAAAACCCAC
This sequence comes from Chinchilla lanigera, assembly GCF_000276665.1. NCBI lineage: Eukaryota > Metazoa > Chordata > Mammalia > Rodentia > Chinchillidae > Chinchilla > Chinchilla lanigera. The sequence continues at coordinate 18,441,569 of NW_004955443.1, read as the reverse complement.
TGGACTGTTGGCCTGTAGAGAAGAAATTGAAAATGAATGTACAACAATCTCAATGACCATGATTACCCAAGCAGCAGTTCGCTGAAGTGGTATTTGGATGTCTTTCTCTCTGTCTACAGATAGATAGATAGACAGATAGATTTTCTTTCTGCTGCATTTGACACTGCTAAGCATAGCTTTTGAAGTTATTTACTCTTCAACATCTATAGGTAATTGGTTGTAAATTCATTCTTGGATGTTCAAGTCCCTTTTAGAAAATGGCATAGTATTTGTATATAACCAGTGCATATCATATAATTTAAATCACCTCTAGGTTACTTATAATGTAATGTAGATGCTATGTAAATAGTTCCTATACTGCATTGTTTAGGGAATAGTAACAAAAAAAGTACTCTGTTCGTGTTCTGTACATACACAGTTTTTTACCTTTACAGTTTGGGTCAGCAGTTGGTTGAATCCATGGATGTCAAACCCACAGATATGCAACTCATGGATGTGGAGAGCTGAGTATACTTTTTGCATTTTATTATTTGCTTTTTGTTTTTTGTACCTCTTGCTTGGTCATTTTCTACTGGTTCTTCTAGACCCTTGTTGATGATTTTCAGCTTCCTCCACTGTACTCTTTACCTGCTCCTAAGATTGATTCTACCCTCAATTCTTTCCATTTTCACATTTGATCTCAATCATTTCCCCCTTCCTCACAGTTCCCCCTTACAGCCAGATGTAAATGACAGCTTTCAAAAAAAATCTTTGGGAGAAGCCCCTACTTAGGTTCCAGATCTGCATGTTCAGTCCTGACTCACTCAATACCTACCTAGTATTAACTGAGCACCAGGCACCCTTCTAGGTCAGGGTGTATAAAGCCTACACTTGTGGAACTTACATTCTCTTTGGGAGACTGACAGTGCTGTCAGTACATGCAATCTATATTTTAGGTAGTGATGAGAGCTATGGAAAAAATCTAATTCAGGCAAGCAAGAAAGTTAAAAAGTATCCGTGGGTGGATATGAAGGTTGCAATTTTAAATTGAGTCATCAGAGAAGACCCCACTGAAAGGGGAGACATTTGGACAAAGAACTGAAGGAGAAGGGTGGAAAGGCAACCAGTGTAGATATCTGTGAGAAGAACATTCCAAGCAGAGAGGAAGGCAACTGTAAAGACCCTGAGGCAAAGTCGTGCCTGTTTTTCTCTAGAGCAGCAAAGAGGCTGAAAGGCTCCAGCGGGGTGAACGAAGAGGAGAGCAACAGGAAATGAGGTTGGAGAGGTAATGGGTGCCAGATCATGTAGGACCTTGCTGATATTTCATTGCTTTCAGTCCAAGGATTTGCAGGGCTTTAAGGAGACCATTAGCAAGACCTCTGGCAGCTATGTCAAGAATAGACACTGAAGGACTTGGGCAAAACATAGAAACTAGTTAGACAGAAAGTGGCATAACCCAGGCATGCAATAATAGTTGCTTGCATCCCCAGGGTGGTAGCCTTAAAGTAGTAAGTCCAATGGTAAGTATTTCTCTATTTTGAGGCAGAGTCCACAGGACTTGCTGAGTGATCTGACATGAAAACAGGAGGAAGGATGAAATGGTCATTGACTGAAATGGAGACTAAAAGGGAAATGGATGCTGGGGAGGCTATCAGGAGCATCTTTTCATATGTGTGTTAGGCAACTTTCTGTTACTATAGCAGATGCCTAAAACAATCACCTTATGAAGACAAAAGATTTATTTTGCCTTTCAGTTTTAGAGCTTCATTCTATAACTGGTTGGCCCCATTGTTTTGAGCCTGTGCAAAGACAGTGCAATCTGGCCTGAGTGTGTGGTGGGGCCCTTACTGCATGACTAAGAATCAAAAAAGGGAGAGAAAGGGTCTGGGTTCCAGTCTCCTTTAAGACACAACTCCAATGATCTAAGGACACACAACTCCATGATCTAAGGAGCTCCCATTAGGTAGCACTGACCCTGGAGACCAAAATTTTAGCATATGGGTCTTTGGGTGACATTCAACATCCAAACTATACAGCAAATGCTAATTAATTTCCACACAACCAAGTGGAAATGTCAGTATGGGGCTTCAATTCACAAAAGTGCAAAAATAAATTTGGGAGTCAATAAAATATGGTATAGTGGTTAATTTTATGTGTCAACCAGGTCACAGGCTGCCTAGATATTTGGTCAAACATTTCTGCATATGTCTGTGTGGGTGATTCTGAATGTGCTTAGCATCTGAATTGGTAGCCTAAGTAAAGACTATTGCTCTCCCTATAGTACATGGGCGTCATCCAATCTGTCAAGGCCCCAAATGGAACAAAAGTTGAAGAAAGGGAGAATTCACTCTCTCTCAGTATGCCCCTTGAGCTGAGCCATTTGGCTTCTCCTTCTCTCAGACTGGACTATACCACTGGCTCTCCTGGGACTCCAGCTTGCTGACTACAGATCATGGGACTTCTCAATCTCCAGAATCTTTTGAGTCACTTCCTTGTACTAAACATACCATATATATCAATATATTAAATATATAGATATATTCCCATATATAAATATACATATATATGTATTCCCCCATATATATGGGGAATATTTATATTCCACTGTTCATATATATGTTTCACTCCTATCTATCTAGCATCATCTAGCATCTATCTATCTATCATCTATCATCTATCTATCATCTATCCATCTATCATCTATCTATCTATCATCATCATTGTTGATATCTGTTGGAATCTAGATATTGCTATCTCCACTAACATAGATCTATGTGTGTTTATATATGTCTGCTCCTCTGGGCAACCCTAATGTCACACATGGCATTTTGAACCAAGGGATTGGATGAAATTACCAAGGTGTAAGTACAATTTATTATTAAAATTGCATAGCAAATTTAGCTGGAGCTTTCTGGCATCCAAAGAATGAATGTCACTTGAGGAATTTTCGGAAGCCTCATTTCCATTGTTACTTCTTCCACAGCCTTTGGTTTTCTTTTTCTTTTTTTTTTCAGTACCGGGGATTAAACTTAGGGCTTTGCAGATGCTAAGTAAGTTTTCTACTGGTGCACCACACCCCAACCCCACTTAGTTTATAAGAGTAAGACACTAGCTTTCCCCAAGAGACTCTTCCATTCATTTCTGCTCTTATGAGGATGCCTTAATGTGACTTTCTTCTATCTGTTTAACCATATGCTTGTTAAGTAGAAATAAGCTTTTAGGTTTAGATCTTTCAAATTATACTATAGTGCACCAAGTACTTTCCAAGTAGTTCAATATTAAAATACACATACCGAAGGCCTCCTAATACTAAGATCTATGATTTGATTATTTAGATGCTAATATTGTGAAAAACATGGTGGTTCTTCAAAGACTGCACACTTATTCTTCTACAAGAAAGTACTTATTTTATCTGTGTAAAAAGACCCCATTGCTATTCCTTTGTTGTTGTTGTTTTTCAGGGCTGGGGATAGAAACATGGGCCTCATGTATGTGAGGCCCCACAGAATTTCTTCTGATTATAATGTCTTTCCTTCCTTTTTGTGTAGTTAACCCTTAATTTGGTAACAGCTTCATGTCCTTCAAAGCTATCTCAACTTATTATCTCCTCTAAGTCTTCCACAGAACTGCGGCTAAACTTGTGGTTAGGTGGCATTCTATTTTTAATGTCAGCATCACTTTTTTACTGTAAGTAGTTAAGTTTGTCTCCATCACTAGGTGGAAAATTTCTTGGGAGCAGGCAGTCAGTCTCTTCAATCTCTGATGTTCAGCAAGCAGTGCAGAGACTGATATTAGTCATCAATTGGGACATACATGGTGAGAGAAGCAATACCTTTTGCAAAGGAAATAGCTTAATTACTGTCCAGGTGATTTATGGTTCTCTTGTCAAATGAACTTCCGAACTGATATTAAATCATCTTCACACCCTAAATTGTTTTCCAAAATTTAGGCTCATCCAAGCACACATGTCTTCCACACTTGCTTGGCTTTATTTATTATTTTTGTAGTCAGTGCATCCTAGTGGAAGGTCTTTCTCAGGACTGTGCTTAAATTACTATTGGTTGTCAACTATGTTTTTGGTCATTCTATAATTTCATTGCCTCCTGTTTGTCAGGTACTACCAGGTACAGAAATTTCACTTTGGGGCTGGGGGGATATAGCTCAGTGGCATAAGCACCTGTCTGGCAAGTGCAAGGTCCTGAATTTGATTCCCGGTACCCCCCCTCCCAAAAAAAAGAAAAGAAAAAAAAAGAAATTTTGCTTTGTTATTTTACAGTGTTAAAGGTTGAATTGTTAGAGGTTGTTAGAGGTTGAATTGTGTCCTCTCTAAATTCATATGTTGAAGTCCTAACTCTACTACCTTGGAATATAACCTTTCATGGAGGTAGGCTGTTTAGGTAGGCTGGTTATTTTGGTAAAGCGAGGTGATTAGGGTGGGCCTTAATCTAATACAACTAGTGTTTTTATATATATAAAAAAGAAATTTTGGAGTAGAAATACAGAGGGGAGATGATATGAAGAGATATAAGGAGATGTTTGTCTACAAACCAAGGAGAGAGGCCTGGTAGAGCTGAAAGAACCAACCCTGCGGACATTTTAATTTTGGACATCCAACTTACCTAACAGTGAGACAATAAATTTTTGTTGTTTAAACCATCTAGTCTGTGGTACTTTTATGGCAGCCTGTAATAGTTAATTTTTGGTGTTGACTTGACTGGATAAGGGCACCCAGGTAGCTAGTGAAACATTCTTTCAGGGACTCACGGACTTACTTCCTCCTAATAAGCCATGCACACCCTTTCCCCCAAGCTTTTCTGGCTGCTGGGATCCCCTCTCCAGATACCTACATCATTATCTGACTTTATTCAGTGTTTTACTGAACAGTCAATTCCTTCATGAGGAAACATGAAGTTTTCCTAACCCTACTGGAGTCTGGAACTCTGGGTTTTCTAAGCTTGGGACTCTTGAATCTGCACCATGGTTTCTCAGGTGTTCAGGCTCTTGGTGTCACATTGTGAATTACACCATCTCCTTCCATGATCCTAAGGCACTCAGATTTAGACTGAGTCATAATACTGCATGTGCATCATGTAGTCAGCCTGTCGTGGGACTTCCCAACCTCCATAATCGTGTAAGTCAATCCTCCTTTTAAGATTCCTTCTTACCTATCTGTCTGGCCATCCATCCATCAATCCATCCATCTATCCATCCATCTATCCATCCATTTATCCATCCATCCATCTATCCATCCATCTATCCATCCATCTATCCATCCATTCATCCATCCATGTATCCATCCATCCATATCCGTCTTGTTGGTTCTTTCTCTCTGGGGAACTGTGATTAATACACAACCCTAGCAAACTAATATAGGCATGTAATTTACTTTCTCCATGGCAGACAGTTGAGAGATGCCAGAATTGATTGGTTTCAAAGACTTTTCTTTTTACTGTGACATATCTCCTTAACATTTTACACTTTGGGTAAGAGAGCCAAGAGTTGTAAACCTAAGCTACCAAATTTCCTTTAATAAACTTATTTTTAATTGTCTGGTCATTAATGAAACTTGTTATTGACATCTGAATAGTGATTCTATGCTACTTGTACACCTAGTGAAATGCATAAATTTGTTCTTTGCTAAGTTCTGTTTCTTTTATTTGCACCTGTTGAAAGTGTGAATACTCTAACAGCTTTAAATGTAATTAATATGCCACTGGCTCCCAAGTTTAAATTTTCAGTGAGCCGTTTCCTCTGAACTCCAGGCCTATCTTTCTAAGAACTCACTGATGTTTGCACGTGGATTCCTACATTTCAGCTTGCACATATCCCAAACAGATTCCAATGTTATACCACCACCTCTGCTCCCAATCAGCTCTTTTAACTGACTTCCCCATCTTAATTGATGGCAGCACCATTCTTCCAATTGAGTAAGGCAAAAATTTCCCAGTAATTTTTTACCTTCCTCTGTCACACATTGTAATCCGTTGATCTACACATCTTGTTAATTCTACTTTTGCAAGTTACTGAGAATTTCATTACTCTTTATCATCACTTCCGACATCAATCTGCTTCAACTCCATCATCTTTGGTCTGCATTGCACTGTAGGCTCCTAACTCCTGTTATGAAACAGCTGAAGTGGCCCTATGACCGCATGCCACATCACTGTGTTCAAAACCTTCCAGAGCCTTTCCAACTCGTCCAGAGGAAAAAGCTAAAGTTCCTACTGCCACCTGTAAGACTCTATTACACTTATCTTATAGCCCTTACTGCTCTCTCCCCTACATGCTCCAGCCACACTTACTTCCTCTTAATAAGTCACGCACACCCTTTCCCCCAAGCTTTTCTGGCTGCTGGGATCCCCTCTCCAGACGCCTACACCATTATCTGACTTCATTCCGTGTTTTACTGAACAGTCAGTTCCCACCTGGGCATGGTGGCACATGCGCACAATCCCAGCATTGAGGGAGGCTAAGGCAGGAAGATTGCAGGTTTGAGTTCTACTTGGACATTTAGTGAGACTTCTCACTAAATTTTTTTAAAAATGAGAATGTAACTCAGTGGTAGAGCACTCCTGGGTTTGATCCCTGGTACTGCAAAAAACAAAAAAGTCACTTTCTTCATCCTTACCCTTCCCTTTCGGTATTTATCACTGTCTAATACATGACATACGCTACAAATTTATCTTTACCTCATATATTTCAACTTTTAAGAAAGTATTTAAATTCCACGAAAGTGTTTTCTTTTCCTATTGCCTCTAAAGAGCCTAATAAAATATGCTAAATAGCATTATTTTGTCCCAGTGGGAGAAACAACTTTGAAATCCCATCTTCTGTCTTTTTCTGGACTTGCCGTAATGCTATGGGAATGTGCACCTCTAAAGGTTGACACCCAATTTTTTAGGCTTTCTGTTTTCCTTCCTTTTCATGTCAGGATGTTCTCCCTCAAAACTCTCCTTTAATCATCCCACTCCCCATTGCAGACACATTTTGGAACATCTTTGTATAAATTTTAATACAGTCAGACAAATTTTAATTTTACCAGTTTCTGACATCTGCATTATGTGAAGTATGAGATTGTCTTAGTCCATTTTCTGTTGTAATAATGTAACACTTGGAACTGGGTAAGTATCAGAGGAAAGAGGCTTTCTTTGGATCATGGCTGTGCCTCAAGATCAAGGGCCACATCTGGCAATGGCCTTTTTCCTGGCTGAGTCCTGAGGGCATCACATGGTGAGAGCCTTGGAAAGACCCAACAGAAACTAGCTCTTACAGCAGATCTACTCTCAAGATGATCCATTAGCTCATTTGCCCATTAATTCACTAATCACACAAATGGATTCATCCATTTTGCAGGGAAGAGCCCTAATCACTTAAGGGTGCCAGCTAGTTAGTGTCTCACAGTGGGGACTAAATTTCCACATGTGTTTTTGAGAGGACGGACCGTATTCAAAAACCATAGCAGAGATCACGTGAAAGTTACTTCATAGCCATCTTTTGAAACAAGGACATATTAAAACAAACTGGTTAGAATGACTTACCTGTCCCAGAAATTGTAAAACCAGTAATTAGTGATGACAGAGAGTATATTTTATTGGTATATGTTTTTGAAACATAGTGATTGCATCTAGCTTGTAGAATTGATACATATACATTTTGCAGCTTGAGCATTTTTACTATCCCAGGTATTATTAAATAACAAAGCATAAATAACTCAATGAAATAAATATCTATCTTCTTATTGCTATCGTGTAAGTTCCTTGGATCTTGGATTAAGGATTATTTTATTCACCTTTGACCTTAGGACCTAAACCCTGACCCCTAAAATGCACGCAGTTTTGATGCAGGAATCATAAAGGGCTTCTCTTAGTTCCCAATCCATTTTATACCCCCCATGTCTTGGCTATGATCATTTTGTTGACTCCCATCTATGTGCTTTTGTGGATTTCCTTGGCCGTAGTTTTCTGTCTGAGCTGTATTACTATTCAGGAACATTATACCACAACAGCATTCTTACAGGTTGCAGAAGGGATGTTTCAGTTATTATCAGACGGGGGCTGATTGAGTGCTATGGCTGCCTTATAGGTGGCGGCCAAGACATTGTGATGCTGTTCCAGATCCCCGTGTTGTTTCTGGACATGACTTTCTAATGCTTGCCTAATATCTTGAATCTCCAGCTTTTTATGTGGGACTTCTCTGTTGTTACAGAGTTGATGGACTCTGTTAGGAAGAAGCAGGAAGTAGGTGGACAGTTGCGGAGCGCTGCTGTCTCCTGTGGACTGACTGGCTTATGGATAAAGGAGCTGCTTTCCAGGGGTCTGTGTTCCTAGGCAGCTGCCGGGAAAGGTAGGTGATGTAATCAAAGAGTGTGGAAGAATTCATGTCTTTTGCCAGAAACTTTGTTTGATGGGAGCCAGGAGCTACAATTCTCTCCCTTCCTCTCCTACTGTTGTAAATATATTGGGCTCCCAAGTCCTCTCATGAGATGTCATGTGAGACTAGGCATCCAGCGAAGCCTTTGTTGCAAAGTTGTGGCTACTTCACAGCTTCATCTCCTTGATTATCTGCCTCCTTCCCTGGCTCATGGCTTCTTTTCTTGTACTCTTGTTTCCTGATCCTATATTCTCTAAGAAATTGCTATTATGTATGCTTTTGCATTAGGTCTTGTTTCCTAGGGAAACTGCACTGAAATATCACCTTTGTTCTTTTAGGCAGATTGCCTGTTATGGTTGGGATCTGAAATATCCCCCACATGCCCATAAGTTAAAGGTCTGGTTTCTAGCCTGTAGGGCTATTGGAAAGTGGTGGAGGGGAACAATTAGGAGGAGGGGACTAGTGGAAGGAAGTTAGGTTGTTGGAAGGTGTGTCCTTGAAGTGGCTATGGGGACTCCAGCCCCTCCTCCCCCTCTCTTTGCTTCCTGGATGCTATGAAATGAACAATCTCCTGCACCATATGCTTCTGTCATGATGATGCATGGTTCTGCCACAGACCCAAAGTAACAAGGTCAAGTGATCATGGACAGCAAGCTCTGAAACTGTGAGCCAAAATAAACCTTTTCCCTTATTAAATTATTTTCTGTTATTTTGTCACAGTGATAGAAAGCAAACACATTGCCCTGTACAGATGTTTGTGTACTTACTTTTATTATATATTCGGTTTCTTGTGTTCTTTCTTTCTGTTTTCCTCTTAGCTGAAAAGCAGATGTTGTCCTTAATCATTAAGGACAAGTTAGCTTGATATATAGCTAACTATATATCAAGTTAGCTTGATATATAGCTAACTATATATCAATTATTATAATAATTTTTATCCCACAGTAACTCTGTGTCTACATGCTGTTATTATTACCTTTATGCAAAGGGGAAAACAGGTCAAAATGTTTGACAATTTGACCTTATAGTTAGTAAATTGCTGGGTGGGGCCCAGAAATTATATTCTCAAAGACCGCATGTTTCAAGTAGGTCCTTAGCAAGGATTTGGCTTCCTTGGAACTGAAATGCATGAGCATCTCTTCTTATGAAAGGTTAGATTCCAAAGGGGTAGTACTTAGAATCATTTTTCTGTGCATCAAATTTAAGAAGGAGTTTAAGTTTGCAGACCCTGATTGGGTTGTCCCCAAATGAAGTGGGAGGAAGGCAGCCCTTTGAAACTTTAAAACAGACTTGCTTTTCTCCTTCTTGCTGGTTATGTACTATGACATCTTTTTTTAAAATAGATGCTTTGCATCCTTTGATATTAAAAGTAGATAATTCCCTTATAGATAATCTTGTCAAGTGTTGTGGGGAGCCCCTAGCAGCTGCCTTATAACTCATGGATATTGTGAGCATTTTAATAATTAATTTTTAATTAGCAAATAATTGTGTATATACTTACCGTGCACAATGTGATGTTTCATCTTTGTATGCATTGTAAACAGATTCAAATGAGCTAACATATTCACTGCCTTACCAACTTATTATTTTTGTGTTTAAAATGTAAAAACCTATAGTTTCAGTAACTTTGAAATATAAGATACATTATTATTAAGTGTGGTCACCAGGAAATCCACTTAAACTTATTCCTCCAGTCTAAATGAAATTTGTACCTTTTGATCAACATCTTCCCTTTCATGGCAAGTAAAATGTGACCTCTTTTTTATTTTATTTCTATGAGATTACTTTTCTAGATTCCATATCTAAGTGAGATCATACTCTATTTGTCTTTAGGTACCTGGTTTAGTTCACTTAGCATACTGTCCTTCAGTTATTTATGTTCTGAATAACAGTATTTCCTCCTTTACAAGAGCTATGTAGTATTCCATTGTGTAAACACACACTATGCATATATTTTCATTATTTATTTATTAATAGATGTTTAGGTTGCTTCCATATCTTTGCTATTATGAAAAATGTTGAAATGAACAAGAGTATATATGTGTCTTTTTGTCAAACTGAGTTCAATTTTTTTTGGATATGGGACCACAAGTGGGATTGGTACATCATATAATAATTTTATTTTTAAGTTTTCTACTTAGGAACCTCCATACTATTTTGCAAAATGATTATGCTGATTCACATGCTCAGCAATAGTGTAAAAGGGTTCCTTTTTTTACAGGTCCTTGCCAACTTTTATTATCCTTCACCTTTTTATAATAGCAATTCTAACAAGTATAAGGTTATAGCATACCATGGTTTTAATTTGCGTTTCCCTGATAATTAGAGATGGGTACTTTATATCCGTAGGCAATTTGTATCTTGTCTTTTGAGAAACAAATGTTCAGATTCTTTGTCCACTTTTAATAGATCTTTTGCTAATCTTACTATGAAGTTCCTTATAAATTTTGGATATTAGCCCTTCTCAGATGTATGGTTTGCAAACATTTTCCCCCAATGTGTAGGTTGTCTATTTGCCCTGTTGTTTCCTTTGCTGTATAGAAGTTTTTTAGTTTGACATAATCCTATTCAACTGTTTTTGTCTTTGCTGCCTGTGTTTTTGGAGTCCTACCCAAGAAATCATTGTCTAGACCAATGTCATGGAAATTTCTTTCATATGTTCTCCTAGTAGCTTTGGTTTTAGGTCTTTCATTTAAGTCTTTCATACATTTTGAGTTGTTCTTTGTGCATGATGTGTGATAAGGATCCATTTTCATTCTTCTGCATACAGACATTCTATTTTCTGATCATTCATTGCAAACTGTTCCCACTTGCTTTGAAACCTTTGCTGAGAATTAACTGACTATAAATAGTATGGTTTATTTCTAGGCATTTTATGCTTTTTCATTGGTTCATGTGTCTATTTTGATGGCAGAGCCATGCTCTTTTTTATTACAACAACTTTACAACATATTTTGAAATCAGGGAATGTGAGGCCTCCGGCTTTTTTCCTTGTGCTAAAGATTGCTTTAGCTTTCCTGCTTCCATACAGATTTTAGGATTATTTTTCTATTTCTGTGAAAAATAACATTGGAATTTTGCTAGGAATTCCATTATAATCTGTAGATCACTCTGGTTAGTTGGGACATTTTAACATTATAATTCTTCTAATTGATGAACATGGACTATCTTTCCATTTCTATCTTTTTCAGTTTATTTTACATCCTTTGTTAAATTTACTACTGTTTCATTAATTTTTTGATGGTATTGTAAATGGGATTGTTTTCTTAATTTATTCTTCAGATAGCTTAGTGCCAGTGTAATTTGGCACTGTAAATCAATTTGTTTATCTCCATATATTATTTGTATTTATTTATTTATTGGTATTGGGGATTGACTTCAGGACCTCTGCTAAGGACTTTACAACTGAGCTAGACCTCAGCCCCTTACTATCAATATTTAAGGGGTACTTTGGACCCAGAGGACCATGTACTGTCTAAAACGTATCTTTACTATCCTATTCTTTAGCTTTAAAATAAACACATGGTTTTATGTGAATTACTATCAGGACAGTAGCCACCAGAATTAGAAGCTTTGTTTCTTGCGTCATAATCAATTTTTTTTCCATTTCCTCAATTGCTGTTTGAGTTTCTCAGTATAAAACACATTAGAATGTCATGTTTTACTTGTTGCATAACTTGCTTTTCACCTTCACAACTATCATTACTACCCAAGAGTGTGTCACTAGACGGGACCTGTTGGGGCCCCCCAAATTGGAGACGAGGGACCTCAACTTGCTCTCCCCATGGAATAGTTAGTAGATTTGTTAGCTTCTGTCACACAAACAGAATTGATAAGGCAAAGAAGTTATTAGAAAAAGGTTTATTAGGCTGTTAGAAAGGAAGAGAGACTAGGAAACGACTCCAGCTAGAGCAACTGAAGGAGGCGAACTCTTATGGACTCAGAATGGTCACTGTGGCGGGCAGGGTTCCACTGACCATTTGTTTGGTTTCCACAGCTGTAGGAACCCTTACAGGTTGAGGGGCAATGTGGTTCCTACAGGCTGATTTAGTTGGGGGTGGGGCTTGCCTCAGTCATGGGGTACTTGCTCCTCCTAGGCAGGAGGTGATTTCATCATGGGTCGTCTGCAAAGCCCTGCTTTTCCTGGAGTACAGGTGACCGATTACAGGTTTGGGGACTTCTAGGTATTGCTCTGGGTAGGTGGATTGTGGAACTGGACATTGTAAAAGCTGGCAATCCCTGTACACCCTGAAAACTACTTCAATTATTCTTGTCTTGGTGTCCTTAAAGGGGATAAGATAAACTGTAAATTTCGGGCTCACAGCCTTTGTAATTCACTACCTGAGTACCAGCCTATCATGCCCAGAGCTGAGCAGGGTTCTGCACTTTAAGGTAATACTGGAGAAAAAAAAAATGCTGTCGGGACTGGGGATTTAGCTGAGCGGCACAGCGCCTGCCTGGCAAGTGCAAGGTTGTGAGTCTGATTCCCGGTACCGGAAAAAACAAACAAACAAACAAACAAACAAAAAAATTGCTGTCATATCTCCTTTCTCCATACATTTATTTCTTTTATTGTATTTCAGAGTTTATTTCTTTTATTGTATTTCAGAGTTATCTGTGTATAAATAAAAGTCCTTATTTCTTCATTATTCGAGACTGTGATTATCTTTACTTTTATCTCCATCACAATTCTATTTTTCCAAGAACTGTCAAACTCCAACTTTTTCAGCACTTACCAGGTACTACATGATTAATAACATTCACACAATAACTCGAATGAAGCAATAACAAAAAACAATTTTAACAGAAATGATCCCACAAACTAACCCACTGGCATTTGGTGGACAAAGTTGTCATGCTTTAACTCTGCGAAGTGGCTTTTAAATAACTATTTTAGTAAGCTAAAAAATTCGAAGGTGTTTTTGATTCCCCACTCTGGATTTAGGATGTTTAAAAAGACTGCCAGAAGATGCAGTGCTTCCCACCTTGACTCGACTACTGAGGACCATCCCATGATTTATAGTGTTTACACAGCAACGGTCTTGCTCTTGAACTACTTTCACTGTCTCTTTTTTCTCCTCCAGTAATTGATTTATTCGACAATTTGGGGCCAGTATTTATAGGCGGAAGCTCCGTTGTTCCACTGCTGCCATCATCTAATTAGCAGATTCTAAAGTTCTCAGGACCTCGACTCTGTTTCCTCCAGGACAACTCTGCATTTTCCCAAAGCTTAAGCCGTCTAACCACGGGCAGCAAGACAAGTGGTCTCGTCCACGGTGCGCGACCAGCCCGGATATTCCGGCTCACAAGGAGTCGAAACCGAGAAGCTGCCCTTGCAGCCCGCCTCCGGGTCGCTGGTACGCGTGGGAGCAGCCGGTGCGGGTTAACCTCGCGCGGAATTCCCCGCGGCGCTGCCTCCAGCCCGAGCCCGCTCTGCGCCCACGGCCACCGCCGTGCCCGCCCACGCGGTGACGTCACCGCGCAGCCTCGGGGGCGCCTGCACGCACCGCCCACGGGGCGAGAGCCGGAACGGCGGGAGCCGCGGCGCGCGCACCTGGAGAGAGCTGGCGGGGCAGTGGGCATGCGCGAGGCGGCTGTTTGGCGCAGGCGCCCAGCTTTGCTCCCGGTCAAGATCCGGTTCATCCGACTTGGAGCTGGCGGCGGATCTCGGGGTGTCCTCCCTGCGTAGTGGCCGGAGAAGAGACAAGAGGAAGCCCGACTCTGGGATGGGCAGGGGCCGGATGCACGGGTCCTGCTGGGCGTCTGTGTTGGGCGCGCCTCAAGGGTTTGGGGTTATTTGCAGGAGGAGGACAGCAAACAGCACCTACGTGCAACGCGTTTGTTCTAAACCAAGAACCTGCAGAGAAAACACGCCCTGAGCCTCGGGCCAGTTCTCCCCTAAGAATGAACAAATGCCTGTGTGCCAGGCACCCAGCAAAGGCTTTCCCTGTTTTACCCTCTTGCTGCCACCAGTGGAGCAAGTATTATTGGGTCCCAAGTTTCAGCGGAGAAATTAATTTGCAATTTAAGTGGGGGAAACGGTTCTTGTCCAAAAGTTACGCAGCTGAAAAGTGGTGGAATTGCTGTTTCTATCCAGTTTTGTCTGATTAACAAAGCTCAGGGCTTCCCATCAGACACGGTGAGGGATAGTGAAGACGTTCTGTAGATGGCAAAACGTGAGGTTTGGGCTTCAAAGGTAGAGGTTCGGCTATAGGCGACAGGCAGTCAAGGTAAAGACGCTTGAGGTACACATTAAGTGGTATTTGGCAAGAGGCAAGGAAAAGGGAAAAGGAAGAGAGTCTGAGAAGGAAGGGAAGCCATTTCCTCAGCCGGAGTCTTCTGTTTCTGCGTGGCTTGCAAAGGTCTAAAACATTCTATGGTTCGGCTTCCTCGCCCCAAAGCAATGGGCGTCCTCTTTTCTGTGCCTCCGTTTATGCTACGATGCACAGTGACACGGTACAGTGTTCAGCAATATGGTGCACACTGGCAGCGCATTTAAACTTATTGCAGGGGCTGGGGATTTAATTCAGCCGTACAGCGCCTGCCTGGCAAGCGGGAGGTCATGAGTTCGATTCCTGTTATTGGAAAAAAACCAAAAAAAAAAAAAAAGAAAGAAAACTCATTGCAAAGATGATCTAAGGCGGAGGATTTATTCCTGGCCCATGACTGAGAGAGGTCTCCAGTAATGTGAGGAATAAACCTTTACAACTCCAATTACACCAAATCCAGTACCTTTCCAGTACCAACTCCCTATCTTTAAAAAAAATGCTGTATCATTTTTGTTTTAAGAAGCATGGCCCTAGTCATTTGTTCATGGTTTATACAGCTGTTGCTATTACAGTTACTACCCACTTTAGCAACTGATTAACTACTACCTTGTATTCGTCTCTAATTGTTTAATGGCTGTAAATTTTATCTCCTAAGCAAGACTGTACGATTCCCAGGCAGGGACTGTAGTTGTCTTAGAGCCTCTCACCGAGTACTGACTTAATTTTTATTCTCTGCTGAATCCCCACTGCCCAGTTTGTTGCTTGGAACATGCCAGGTGCTCAGTAAATAGACAGTGAATGAAATGATGCCTTCTGGAGAGCAGGAATCGAGCCTGTTACTATTATTTTAAAAAATATTTTCCTGCTGTCCTACACAATTGTCTCCTTGTTGTGGATACTCAGCAAATAGATGGCTTTATTGCTGGGCCTTTCAGCAGAGGAAATAGGAACTCCATGTTGCCTTAGAGAGAACTGTCACCTGAACACCATGTCCCGAGAAATCTGTCAAGAAGTAATTGTTGGTAGATTTATTAGTCTCAAAGATACTGTCCATTCTTGTCTGTGTGCACCTGGCCTTCCACAATGAAGGATATTTGTGGTATCTTGGCTAGGCTGCCTAAGAAATTCTTTAGGAGATTGTGTAATTGCAGTCTCTAGACTTCAAAAAGTAACCGAACAGACCAGTAAAAAACAAAATCAAAACCCCATACCCCTGGTAGTCCCAAACAGCACCTTGGTTAAATTAAACAAAATCTTAACTTTGTGTTCCTGGGAAAGACAATGCATGTGTGTGTGTGTGTGTGTGTGTGTGCGCGTGTGTATTCAATGCTTTCTTTTATATTTGAAAGGCAGTGGATTGAAAAATGTGTTGACTTTGAGTGCTGGAGGTGTTGCTCAGTGGTACAGTGCATGCTTAGCATGCTCGGGGCGCTGCGTTCCACCCTCAGCACCGCAACCACCAGCACCACCACCAAAAAACAGAAGAAAGTGTCGGCAATGCTTGGGCTAGAAAGATTCAGCAAAGACTGCAGGACTGGAGGGGGTGAGATGGGGGAAGGCGGTGATGAATTCAGGTAATAATGCCTGAAGATAGGAGAGTAAAAAGTTACAGCAAATTATTTCAGTAGTCCTATTCACTGGCTGCTGCATCTGGCTGTGCGAGCTTGAGGGCAACCCCAGGGACTTAGTTTCCTAAGTGATGAGTGTACTTCTGGAATAACAAGTATATTTCTAAAGCTATTAGACTCAGAGCAGTGGCCGGCAGAATGGCACATACCAAACGCTTTGTGAAGTGTCTGACTAGTAAACCAGATGCGAGGCTGTGTTAACCTGCTCTTGTGCGCAGCTGGACTTGTGAGCACCTCCAATATTGTAGTTTTGGGGACGCCGCTGTCTCTGATTACGGGACTTCTCTGACCTATGAAATCATTTTTGATTCCGTCTACACAGCTGTAAATCGCCCAAGCGATCTGGGATGTTGGTACTCTGCCGAGGTCCCTGATGGCCCCCACAATCGCCTGGCAGGGCGTGAATGGGGGAGGGGACAAGCCCCCGCTCTGTCCCCCTGTCCCCCCCTCGACACGTCCATCCGCCTGGGAACGCCCCGGGGGCGGGGCTGTGTGTCGCTCATGCGCGGTGCGGCAAGCCCGCGCCTGCGTGGTGGCGCCGCTGAGGGAGGCGGGGGATTGGTATGCGAGCGAGTGTGTGAGGGGAGGGAGGCGTCCGGGCCGAGCGTGGTACTACGACGGGCGCGGGCCGAGGGGGCGGGGGGATGCGCCGCGGCGGCGGCGCGGGCGCTGGGGCTGGTGTGCGGCCGCGCCAGAGCAGCGGATCCCGGTCTCGCCGCGGCAGCAGCGCGGGTGTCGCGCACGGCCCGAAGACGCCGTACCTTTCTGTCCCCCACCTTTTTATTTTTAAATAACCGGAACCAATGAACGCAGCCGGGACCAGAGCTCCGGAGGCCCCCGGTGCCGGGGGGACCGGGCTGGCGCCCGGCGGGACCCCGCGTCTGAGGCGGCGGGGGCGGCCC
>NW_004955443.1:18419967-18424084 GCF_000276665.1 Chinchilla lanigera | reverse complement strand
CGGGCGGCTCCCATCCCCGGCCGCGGCGCCGCGGTCCTGCGCTCGGACGCCCTCCCTCCCTCCCACCGCACCCGCCCTCGCGGCCTCTCCCGCAGTCGCTCCCGCCCTGCGGTCGTTTCCCGATCTTCCAACCTGAGCACTGCGGCGGTTTCTCTTTGGTGCTGCAGAAGAGCCACCAGGGTCTGCAGGGTGTTGGGCTGCTTTTTTTTTTTTTTTTTTTTTTTTTTTAAAGCCGCTAGA
Organism: Chinchilla lanigera; assembly: GCF_000276665.1. Taxonomy (NCBI): domain Eukaryota; kingdom Metazoa; phylum Chordata; class Mammalia; order Rodentia; family Chinchillidae; genus Chinchilla; species Chinchilla lanigera. Next base: position 18,423,844 of record NW_004955443.1, on the reverse strand, counting down.
AAAAGTCAGCGGCGGCGGCGGCAGCAGCAGCAATGCGGTATTGAGGCTTCCTCTGATGCTGCTTTTGCAAGGCAGCTGGCAGCGAGTCTCACGGACTGAGAGCCCCGCTGAGCACTGCGCCCCAGAGGAAGCTGCTTAAGGGGATTCTTTTGAGAGGCATAATACCTCATGGTATTAATGGTTCCGTGTTACTGTGTGGAAATGACAGTCTGATAAGTAGTTTTGAGGATGGTTTAAGGAGTGGAGGGTATTTGCTTGTGGGAGCATCCCTCGATGACAAAGGGTGCAAAAAACTCAGCAGGTGACCAGGAATAAATCTAAAATGTACCAAGTACACAGTATTTGGGACTTGCGTTTGAGCAGCGCAGTTCTGATAGATTGCACTAGCACCTTTTAAACGGGAACGTTCTAGCAGTTATTGAAAACTTGCAAATACATTTGGTTAAGGTTAAGTAGAAAAATGTATTATTTTAAAGCCTGCCACTGTCTTGTATGGCTGATTTATTGTGGTGTAAGTAACAATAAACAAGATCGTGAATTTCTTTGGTAAAAGGGATTTCTTTGGTAAAAGTGGCCGGGCTAAAGTAATCCGTATTTTTCTTAGTTCCGTATTTATTTTAAAAGTGGGTGTATAGGTTTTGTGCACTAATGTTACGATCGATGGGGAAGAAGTAGAGTGGAACAAGATGACCCATCATTAATTCAACCTAAGTGATAGTCCAGCAGGCGCCTGCAAGTTCCTAACAGCTGCTCCGAGAAGGGCTGTGGAGCTGTGGTGTTTGCAACTACGCAGCTATTCTCTGGTTTTTATGACCTGATATTTTTTTCTTCTAGAGAGAGGAGAGATGTTGGTAAACTTTGTCAAGCACTTTAGAAGTTTGTAGGGCATTATAGTGCAGAACATAATGATGAACAGGATATTTAACTTAGAAACACGTCAGGCTATGTTTAAATGGGATTTAAACAACAAGCTCTTTGGTGGATGGTTTGGATAAAGGAATACAGAATAATCAGTATTAGGAACACGGCTAAGTTAAGTGAGAGGATAGGTTGGGACAGTTTTATAGTTGAGTAGTTTTCTCCAAACGGAAATGTGGAAAGTAATGTAGTGAGGAATAGTGATTATCAGGAAAGTAGCTAGATAAGACTATGATTTGAAAGTTTAATAGCTCACAGGAAGGGAGGAGGCAGACATATTTTGGCCTCCAGAGCTTATAGATGTGTGGCTTTTGGTTTCTTCAGCAGAAGAGTTTGATTAACAACAAATTGTTAATGCTTTATCAAGATGGAATTGGCACAAAGGCAAGTGACTCAGAGTTGTGGAATTTGTTGACCACCAACAAGCATATATTACACTATATACGTACATCATATCAAGAAAATTACTTCAGATGGAATTTTACTTTAATCAGCTGCTTATAATCCTTTTAAGATTTACTTTTCCCTGTAGTTACTTATGGGATTTTTGAAAGACAAGGCCATTCTTACTGAGGAAAAATCTGATACATCACACCAAATAAATTTGCTCTGTAGTACTTCAAGCTTACTAAAATAATGTTAATCCTTGAATTATTTTAATATTGTTAATAATTTCTTTTGTTAGTATATTGCTTGTAACAAGATTTTCAAGTTAAAGTTTGATTATGATTACACAGTTTGTTGTTGAACTGCAATAATTTTATTAGGTTTATGTAAATATAGTTAATAGCTCTGGTATCTTGGAAAAGGTAAATTGAAAAACCTGATGAAATGAAATATTGCAAATAGCTTTGACCCAGTGGCCTATGTAGGGCTCCTTCACATTTCTTTTTTTTTTATCTTTTTGAAACAGTGCCTCCCTGTGCAGTTCAGGCTGGCCTTGAGCTCACTTTGTAGCCCAGGCTGGTCTCGAACTCACAATGATCCTCCATCCTCAGCCTGCCCGAGTGCTGGGATTACAGGCGTGCGCCACCACGCCCGGCTTCTCCTTCACGTTTTTAAGGTTGTATGAATAGTGCTTTAGTTTATGGTTTCATTTGTAAATGTGCTAAGCCCAGAATGTAATTCATTAGTACTGTGGTACACTTTAGGAGGTAGAACCGTAGACCAAAGTTATAAAATACTGCCATTTCACACTAGGCAGTATTAATGGATAGAAATGGAGCAGAATATCAGTGGTAAGAGATGCGTGGATTTTGAAAATTGAAAATTTGTTAGAATTTTGAGAATTGCTTTCTGTGGCTCCTGATTGGTTGTCCCTTTACCATCTGTATTCTTAATGGCCCCGTAAAATAACAGCCAAAGTCACTGTTTCTATTTTCCTCCCCAGATTGATATTTTTAGTACTTACCTTTACACACTTGAATTTGTCTCTTACTAATAAAAAGCAGAAAACATTTTTTGTCTTCCAAGAGTTTCACTTTAGTGTATTTTAAGAATAAACTGCCTTGGGAGGATTTGTGGTGAGTTTGAGACCAGCCTGGGCTACAAAGTGAGCTCAAGTGCAGCCTGAACTGCATAGTGAGACCCTGTCTCCAAAAAGACCAAAAAAAGAAAGAATAAACTGCCTTTAAATTATATATCTTCTGCTCAGTTTTGAGCAAGAAAACTATTCTTGCAAGGAGGCAATGACAAAGCATCAAAAACAGACTCACTGTCAATTAATTATAGTTATGTTGGTATTTTTTCCTTTTTTATATTACTTTTTCAGAGTTCATTGTGTAAATGTTTTGATAATGTGGAACCAGTATTTGTAATGTTACGTAGTAACAATTTTAAATTGTTAATTTTTTAAAAGAGCTCTTTGAAAGTGATTGAGATTTATTTATTTATTTATGTATGTATGTATGTATTTTTGAGCCAGGGTCTCTCTATGCAGTTCAGGCTGGCCTTGAGCTCACTTTGTAGCCCAGGCTGGCCTTGAACTTGCAACAATCCTCCTGCCTCAGCCTTCTGAATGCTGGGATTACAGGTGTGCGCCACCATCCCCAGCAAGTATGAAATTTAAAGCAAGTTAGGGATTGATAACTGAGATCTTGCTGAGTACAGTCTAAAGAAGTACTTTAATAATTCAAGATACTACTTTTTTCCCTATCAGATATAAGATCAATAGACTGAGCTCATCAGTGGCTTTTTTTTTTTTTTTTTTTTTTTTTTTGATTTTCTCAAATTCCCAGGCTGGCTTCGAACTTTCAATTTTGCCTCAGTCTCCAGAGTATCTGGGATTACAAGCAAATACCATGACATTCAGATTAGACATATTTCTTAAGTACCAAGGTCTATGAGGTTTATCTCTAGAATTAGTAATATGTTATTCCAGCTATTAGAGAGTTTTTAGCCTCTAGGTAAAGATAAGTTGACTTTGTTACTTTTTAGTCTATAAATACACATTTTATGGAAACTTTTATACCCAATGTTAAAACCTTATTGTGCTTTTGGAGATTAGGATGTAATAATTTTGAGAACTTTTATTAGGAAGTTTTTTCAAAGGAGAACCCCAAAACTACTTAGATGTATAAAGGAAAATAAGCCCATTCTCAATGGCAGGAAATCATAGTACACTTCAGTGTATACTTTCAAGAAATATTCAAGCTACACATGAACTAAACTGTAATGATCTCTATAGAAACATAGAAGTAAAGTTTTGAAAATATAACTATACGTTGTCTTAGAGAGGTAGACATAGTCATATATGAAATTTCTCAAAACATTTTCTTAAATTCAATGAAAATATAATTAAAATTCTGAAAGGACTATCTGAAACGACTAAATGGTTCCAAAGATCACTTGTAAGAATACAAAGGCAAGAGCTTGTTAGGAATATCCTAAAATCAAATTAGGGGTGGGACCTGCCCCTGCAGAATTCTACATTATTACGGGGTTTATATCCAGATGTCAC
>NW_004955443.1:18240115-18419867 GCF_000276665.1 Chinchilla lanigera | reverse complement strand
CTTCTCATGAAAACAGATATAGACATGCAATACTGGTCAACCAAAGACTCATTGACAGTTTCTTTCAGCATAGAAACAGCAGGTAGAAGAACAACCATGTTATCTATCCTGTATATAGATACATACTAAATTTTTCCTTCTTTCCCTTCTCTTTTCCCACATCCCAGAAGCCCTTTACTCTTCGGTGGTTTCCTATCATTTCACAGTGTCTATCATACCTCCTCATCAGTGGCTTTTGATTGGTTGTGTCTTTACCATCTGTATTCTTAATGACTCTGTAAAATGACAGCTAAATTTTTTTTTTCTATTTTTCTCTCCAGATTGATATTTTTGATATTTTTAGTAATTACCGTTAGACACTTGAATTTGGTCCCTGGGAAACAGTTTATGATAGGGAAATATTTGTGTAAGTGTGTAAAATGTCTTTTTGTTGTTCTTGTAGCCTGGGGGATCAGACCCAAGGTACTTTGCATGATAGGCTCTACCACTCTACTACTGAGCTCTACCACTGAGCCCAGCATCACACTTCTTTATTCTGGCAAAATATGCAGAATAATTGAAGTATTAAAATTGTTTTCTTGTATGTAGTTGTTTGAGAATATTTATTTATTTATTTATTTATTTTTGGTTTCTTGAGACAGAGTACTTACTTTGTACTTCAGGGTGGCCTTGAACTCACTACGTAGCTTAGGCTAACCTTGAACTCCTGGCAGTTTTCTTGCTTCAGCAAGAGAAGTGTTGGGACTTAAGGCATGTGCCACCTGCAGTGACTCAAAATATTTTAGAACAAGTTTTAGTGTTGAAATATTTGGTTGTATAATTTTTTCCTTAATGAATTAAAGTAACATTCTCTAGTGTCCATATAAGGTTTTATCCAATCATAATACTATTTCACTACTTTGGTATGTTATTAGAGGTATAAAATGCACATTTTAAAGCATATCTTGTAGAAGTTCTAAAATATCAGTGAAAATTTAAAATGTGCTTAGTTCAGGAGTACAATATTGTAAAGTGACAACTAATCAGGAGCCACAGATGGGCTGATGTGCTCAGTCCATTGGTTCTATATCTGACAGGGAAAAAAGGAATATCTTAAATTATTAAAGTACTGCTTTAGATTACAGTCAGCAAGATCTCAGTTACCAATCCCTAACTTGCTTTAAATTTCAGTCACTTTCAAAGAGCTCTTTGAAAAATGAAATAGTATAATATTAAACTCATTATCTGAGTGTTAGCACATGTATTAGTGAGGCTTCCATTCATTTAGATGGAAATATCTCAAATTAGCATCATCTTTGGGAAAATCTTAAGTCATACCTTTAATGATCTCACCTTGCATTCCTAATATTTACCCAGTAAATTTTATGTATTTATATTTAGCTATATTAATCATTAGCTTAATTGTGGCGTATGTATGTTGTTTGGAGTATGACCCATTTGGTGTGTTAATGTTTATGTGTGACAATAAACCCACTGTGTAGCTTACACAATACCAGAAACTTTTGTTTCTCCTTTTGTGAAACTTTGTTTCTCCTTTCTACTCTTCTGAATTGAATTTAGGATTTCCTGATACTGTCTTCTTCCTCCTTGTCTCCTCCTCCTCTTACCCCTGCCTACTCCTCCTCTTTCTCCTCTTTGGATGACAGTCTAACCCAGGGCGTTCTGCATGCTAGGCAAGTACTTTTCCACGGAGCCACATCCCCATCCCTAAAACCTTTTAAATGTTCTGCTGTATCTTCTCTTTCCTTCCATTTAGTTATCATACCAACCCTTTTCTTCACCAGTATTTGGCCATTACTATGAGTTGTTATTACTAACTAAAGGATTAAAGAATCTGCTTGTGTCCCTTTGATGTAGTCTACTTACTGATTTGGAAACATTGCATCCTTTGGTGCTCTCCTCTAGAATTTCATGAACTCTTAGTCTCTGTTAGAGATCTCATAGCACAAGAATAACTCAACAGGCCTGTTGTTCTGTTGGAAATGTGGGTTCAACATTTAGTTTGATTTTATGAAAAGGAGGATCCGCGTGGAAAGTCTTTAATTTGATAAGGATGTGGCTGTATATGTGCCAGTATGTTTAGATTTAGACTTTTTTTTTAAAGGTAACTATATTAAGCATTTTGGATATTGGCCTAGTCCTTGGTAATATGATGTGAGAACTTTAAAAATAATGCTTGGAAATACATGTGTTTATGGTAAAATATAAATTGATCAAGCTAATGTTAAAATTAATAGTTAATAATATGATTAGCTAGCCATTTCTGACATTTTGCTAGACTTTGGACTTTACTTGTTGGGAACTAACCAGGAGATTATTTCTGAATTGATTGTTTCATCAACCATACAGTTACTAAGCACATACAGAATAACATACAGAGAATGAGAAAGAATTTAAAAAATAATAGAGTAAGACATTGGAACTCAAACTAGTGTGAGTTAGGTAGTAATGTTTTCTATGAAACATTAAAGGTATTAAACTATTCCTAGCTGTTAGTATTGTGCTAAATGCTTTATATATTACTGCTTTTGATTTTAAGGCTAATTTTCTTAGTAATTGCTCACATAACTGATGCAGGATGGTCTCAAGTAATTTTCCTGAGGTAACGTCTAGTAAGAGGCAGAGTTAGATGCTGGCCTGGGTTTCTGATTCCATAGCTTTGATTCTTACCCAGTGTGTTATATGCAACTTTAAACACACTACTAAAACACAATATGAGAAAATAGTGGGCAGGGAACTGCTAGTGAAAGGAAGTGGCTGTTGGAGAAAACTGGAGGAGCGTGGGACTTGAAGTGGGTGTTGGTGTATAGATAAGTCTTCATGTGGAAATGGGTGAAAGGGCTTTCTAAGAGGGGCCATTTATATGAACACAGTAAGTTTTCTTAGTTATGCTAAGGTGTATGTAGAATAGTGGGAAATGCGAGGAAAAATGTTTGGGACTAAGACATGAGTGCTTTAATATTCCCTAGTATTCCATATGTATGAAAATGTCAGCACATCTGAAATTCTGATACTTAGCAGTATCCTGGGGAATATGGGGAGCCATAGGAAATATATGGTGTATTTTCTTGGCATATCCATTTTATTAGATTATTTAGAAAAACAATTATTTTACTGATACTAATTTAAAACCATTATAAAGTACTAAACAGATATTATGGAGGATGTAAATTTATCTTAATTTTTGAGGTAAAGCAAAAGACATTTTGAATATGCAGAGAGTTCTGTTCATAAACTCTTGAAATTTGAAATCAATTATCCATCCAGTCACTGGGGGGATGAGAGGTACGGTGATATTTGAACATGAGTGTGGTGTGACCCTGTGTTTGAGAAAGTGAGTTCTGGGTGGACTAAGTCAGGGAGATAGTAGAGATAAGGAAGCCAGTTAGGAAACAGTATAGAAGTAGAGGTATTGAGAATTTAAATTTGCAGTGGCTATGAAACATTTACAGGAAATTTTAGAAAACTTGTTTTATTAGATTAGAAAGGAATCTGTACTTTTATGAGAAGTCTAAGAATAAAAATATCCTTTTACTTTTTAAACATTTAAAAGCTTCTAGCATGATTTAAATTAGTATAAGCCCTTGAAAAACGCAAGAAAAAACATACTATGTACTTTCTAATAAAAAAATCAGTTATTTTTGTATGTGAATGGACTTATCTGATGATTTACAGTTGCTAAGAAAAACAGTTGCAATTGTATTTACCAGTTATTTGACAGACAAAACCCAAAAAGTTGCAGCTAACTATACTGTATTTGCATAAGATGACTATACAAAGCCTGTAGTATCCCATATTTTAAAATGTGTGTTTGTTTTTTTTAACAAAAAATAACCATTTCCAGATTGCACTAATTTGTTATAATAGTTGAGGTATGAGACCTCCCCCTTCCCCGTGGCCCTGTGAATAATAGTATCTGGGTCCTGACCTATTATTTGTTCTAAAATCAACTTTAGAATTTCATTCTTGTATGAATTTCAAGCTAGATGATGTCTAATGCCACATCGAAGTGGTTGGTGCTTTTCCTTATTCATCTAGATGTTTATATTAGTAGGTAGTGGATATTCAGTCTTTCTTGACACTCTCTCTGCAAGTACCAGGCGCTAACAGATTGCGCCACTGGAGCTCCATCTTGACACTTTCTAATGCTGCCTTCAGTAACTGTTTTCCTTGACTGGTTTCTTTGTTACTGATTTTAAGGGCCGGTCTCTCCTCAGTCTCTTCTGCGTCTTATGTTCTGCTAGCTGAACATTTCCTCCTCAGAGAACTTCACTACTAGGAAAGGTCTCAACTGGGGGTAGGGAACCCCAAGCCAATCATTGATTTGACTTTTGGCTTTATTTCATTTGGCTGTGGAAGTGATAGTGCACAATTACCATGACTGCAGTCCTGGGAGTAATTTCCTTCCTGCTGGGCTTTGTTAACCCTATCATTTTTAGTGCAACAACTTCAGGGGCAAGGCTGGGAGCAGTCGTAGGATATTTCATAGCGGCTGTTCAATGTTTTTGTAAAGATAGTAGTATCTTCCCCCTTGCCCACTTCCCCACAGGCCCAGGTAAACTGTTTCTCATCCCTCATCGGGCTAGAACAGTTCACTTGGACTAGCATTCCTTTTAAGACCCAAGTACCAGCACCTAGTACTTCTTTTTGAATATAAATTTACCTTTGTGCTAATAGATGTTGACTTCTGTGCAGTTTTCTGTTTCTACTCTAATCATTTTCACTTTCTCTGCTTCTCTAGTCGATCTTCCTAAATTTGCCGTTATGTTGAAGTGAAACGCTTCAAAAACTATTTTTACTGACTTGAGTGCTGGCTTTTTAATTTTTAAAGTATTTGAAGTGAATTTCAGAGTACTAAACAACTACATCAAAAAACCTTAGAATAATGAAAGTTATTTCTTAGATGATTTTCAGTATATAAAAAAAGTTTTTAAACCTGTAACAGGAAATTTTTATCTGGTACTTAATTAACTTTAACAGATCCAGTTTTTGCTCTCATTTTTTTGTTTCTCTACTGCAGTTTTCCTTTGCTTTTTAAAAGCATCTGATGTTGAATACCAAGATATTCTTCTTAATCCCATGTTCTGCAACAAATACCTGAATTTTTTATTAAAGACGTATGTAATTTTTCTTGTTTCCCACTATCTTGAACCATTGTCGTCTTTAGCTCTTTTTCTCTAGTTTCCTACATATATTTAGACTGTTAATCCTGGCTCTTTCTTTCTTCTGGGTAGCAGCTTAAAGAAAAAAGTCTTTAAATTTTGCCTAACTGCAGTTATGGTATCACATCTTATTTTGGAATTTGCTTTTTAAAATATTGTTTTTTTTTTTTTTCCTGGTACTGGGAATCGAACTTGCGACCTTCTGCTTGCCAGGCACGCGCTGTGCCGCTGAGCTAAATCCCCAGCCCCTTGAAATAATCTGTATGATATGCATTTAGTGTTTGGTTCTAGGTATGTCAATATGGTTCCGAAAACAACTATCAAGATTTAAAGTGAGAACGCTATTGGGGAATATGTGTGTGCATGCATGTAGTTAGTTACAGTTTTGTGCCAGCAGTGATATGAAGAACTGGGACTGTGAAGAAGCTAGCTGCAGTTGTGTTTTAAAAAAATAATTACAGGAATGATGTAAAGTAGAAAACTGCCTTTGAGTGGACTTTTGTAATCTGAAAATGTATACAAATATTTTATGCCTTATCTATTTATTTGCATGGCTGCATTTACAAAAAATATCTTTTGGTGCTGTCTGGTTTGTTGCTATATGGTAAAGAAAATGTGATACACACATGAAATGGAATTCTTAAAATTTTGTTTTATTTTTTGTTTTTTTTTTTGTACCGTGAATTGGTACCAGGCAGGCACTGTGCCACTGAGCTAAATCCTCATCCCTAGAATGGAATATTCTTTAGTCTTAAAAAGAAGGAAATCTTACAATTTGTATCAGTGTAGATGACTGTAGTTAAGTGAGACAACCTAGACATGGAAGATAAATGCTAAATGATCTAAGTTGCATATGGGATCGAAAAATGTCAAGTTTAGAGTGTAGAATGGTGGTTAATGGATTGAGGAGGGGTTACAGGGAGTTACTAGTTAAGGGGTGGAGTTTCATTTATGTAAGATAAATTCTAAAGATGTAATCTATAATACTGTAACTTTAGCTAATGTTATACTTACAGTTTGCTAACAGATCTTTGAGTATTCTCACCACAGTAACAAGGTAAGAAGTAAGATACATTAATTAGCTTGATTGTAGTGAATATTTCACAGTGTATACATATATCAGATAATTAAGTTGGACATCTTAAATATACATACTTGTCAACTATACCTTACTAAAGTTAGAGTATATATTTGAATATTTATTGCTAGTTTGTTAGACATTTGCATTATGAAAAATTAATCTCCTTTGCCCATTCTTCAAAACATAGTGTGATATAAATAAATATAGTTCTTTTTTGTTCACTTGTTTCTACTATTCTTCCTCATTAAACAAACAAGCAAGCAAGCAAGCGAAGAAAACATTTCATTGGGTGCTATGTGCCAGATGCCAGGTAATTGTTTGGAATTTCAAGATCAATAAGATATACACCCTGCACTGTAGTCTACTAAAACTTGTACCCACTTAAAGGTTGATGATACATTATGATGAGGGTGTAAGGGCATAAGGGTACATACTGTGTTTTCCTGAATTGCAAAGATGAAGTTCTGTGGAGAAACCCGTTATTAGTGAGGACTTGTTTTATCCAGGTGTTTGCTGAGAATGTATAAGAGTTTCTTAGATAGGGACGGGCATAGTGTGAAAGTAGTAAGCTGAGTAGGGAATGCATTTATCATAAACATTAGCATTTGAGAATGTTCCATGTGACTGTGAATGGCAAATGCCCAGGTTGACAGTCTGTGGTGAGCCTGCTTGAAGGGCACTAACTTCCGTGTTCGCATGTGTGGTTCAGAACACATACACATGTGTGTGCACTCACACGTACTTATGCCAGGGATCTCGTGTGTTTTATCTTTTTTAATTCTTAGCAAATGCTTGTGAGATTGTTATCCTTATAAGAAATTACTACATATAATGGAGATTTAGAATTGCTGTCAAATAGTTTGCACATTAAAAATCCTCCAGTGGCAAGGATCTTTACGCTAAAGCATAGAGTGTGACTGAAGTTACATCAGGGACTGAGTACACCTCTTGAGTAGTGTTAAGGTCCAGATCTTTATTGCCCAAGAGCCTTATGAATTCATTTCCTGAGATGAACCCTGTCTGACTGTAGTTTGTAATTATGGGTCGGTAACTTAATCTGTCAGTTCCTAAATTTCTTGATCTCTGAAATGGAGCTTTAAGAATCAGTGAGTTAATGTGTAAAGTGCTGAGGACAGAGGCTGGCAAGTGTAAATAATCAGTTTTTGTTAACTTGTTTTTCTTTTTACCCATTGATACAGATGTAGAATAGTTGTAGAAATGTACTGTAATCTATTGAGTATTATTAAACTGCTTTCAGTTTTCTTTTTTTCTTTGATCCTGGGGATTGGACTCTGGGCCTCAGACATGCCAGGCAAGAAGTCTATCACTGAGCTAAACCTGCAGCCCGTTCTGTTGAATTTGAAAAAGTATGATGGCATCATTTGAGTCACTTCTGTGATCCGAATAACCAGATAATTGATGGTCTAAGATTAGTTAAAACTTTACAGAAATATGAAGCTAAATACAGATGGTGAGATTGAGAGGTATGATACTTTTAAAAAGTTTGTCCTTAGCTTAAGTCTTTTCTTGTTTTTTATTATATATTTAACTGAAAGAGTAAAACATTTTGCACTTGAAATGTGAGACTAATTTCTGAGAACAGAAGTTTATTGTAGAAAATCTGGAAAATATAGGAAAGTGAAAGTGGAAAATACATCTACCTCAACATCTAGAAATGACAACTGTAACACCAAAATTTTTTTTCTTTCCTGGGTGTGGTGCTGTGTGCCTATAATCCTACCTACACTTGAGACTAAGGCAGGATTGCAAGTTGAGTCTAGCCTGGGGAATTTAGCAAGGCCCTGTTTAAGAACAAACAAAAAGGGCTGGGCCCAGGCATGATGGGACAGGACTATAATCTCAATTCTCTGGGAAGCTGAGGCAGGAGGATCACAAGTTCAAGCTCAACTTGGACAATTTAGCGACTTAGTGAGACTTTGTCTCAAAATTTTTTTTCTTTACAGTCTTTTAAGGCTATGTGTATACTCATATATATTTAATAGTAGGTTCAAAGAGTAACTTTTTTGGTGCAGGAGATTGAATCCAGGGCTTTACTCATGCTAATGCTCAATAAATATTTGAATGTATATTACTGGCATATCCTGAGTATTGGAGACACTGATGACATGTAAGATTGATGAGGACCTTGTTCCTAGGGAGCCTGCATTTCATTGGTGAAGATAGAAAATGATAAAGTTATAAGAAACATTGTGAAGGAATAAGAGAGAAAACATCACATAGAAAATGTAGATGATGTAGGAGCACTTACTAATTTACCTGGGCTGGTGAGGAGCTTTTTGAGATGGCATCTGATGGCCAGTAAGAAGCCATGTCTCAAAGAGTGGGGAACATTATTCCATATGGGTATTAGCTTGGATAAAGACATTGAGGCAAGAAAAAGATTTGAATTATTTTAAGGGTAAAAGTGTCATTTTTGGGGGGGCGGTGGTATTAGGGATAGAAACCAGTGGTGTTCTACCACTGAGCTACCACTGAGCTACATCCCCAACTCTTTAAAGAGTTTTTATTTTGAGACAGGGTCTCTCAAGTTGCCTTGGCTGGCCTTGAACTTGTAGTCTTCCTGCAGGCAGCCTCCCAAGCAGCTGGGATTACTAGTAGTGCAACATCACTCCTGACTCAGTGTTATTTTGACTGAGAGGAGGGGAGGGGAGGGGAGGGAAGAGCCGCATGAGACCTGAGTGCTGAAGACAGAAGGGCCCAATGGTACAGAGCCTCCTAGACCTTGTCACCTTGTAGGACGTATTCAGAGAGGGTAGGAAGCAGTTGAAGCCTTCTAAAGGGAATATTGAGTGATATTTTTTTTTGGTTTGGTTTGCATTTTTAAAAAAAATGGTGGTAGAAAATAACATAAAACTGTAAGTGTACAGTTCAGTAATGTCAAGTATGTTCAGATTGCTGAGGAACAGATCTCTAGAACTTTTTCATCTTGTAGAACTAAAACTATACTGGTCAACTCCATTCCCTCAGGCCTTTGTGACACCAACCACCATTTTCCTTTTGTTTTTTTAACCTATGACTCTGACTACTTGAGATAGCTCACATAAGTGAAATCCTACTGTACTTGTGTTGTTGCGACTGGTCTGTTTCACTCAGTGTGATGTGGTCAGGGTTCATCCATGTTCTGGCTACATATGACAGGATTTCCTTCCTAAGGCCGAATAATCTCTTTTGTGATCTGTCTGTCTGTCTGTCTGTCTAGTACCTTTTCTTATTCACCCTCAGTGGACACTTGGGTTGCTTCCACCTTTTGTTTATTATAAGTAATAGTAATGATGCTATTGTGAATATGCATGTGCAGATATCTTTTTTGAGATCTTGCTTTCAGTTCTTTAACTGTATAGCCAGGTTACTTTTGAGGAATCTCCAAACTGTTTTTCTTCCCTTCCGTACTTTTTTTTAAGAGTGGTTGCACTATTTTACAATCCCACCAACAGTGTACAGATTCAAATTTCTGTCTGATTTAAACCTTGAAAATCTCTTGGCTGCTGTTTTGGGAATTAATTATTGGGAGCAAGAGAGATTGACTAAGAGGGAGGTTACTGAATTCAGCTGAGAGTTGATAATGGCTTGGGCTAGGATGGGATGAGCAGAATTTGAGTGAAGAGAGAGGGTTAGCAAGAGACTTTGGAATCAGAATTGATACGGCTTGCTAACAGATTAGGAAATAGCAGTGAAAGTTAAGGGAGAAACCAAGGGCTACTTTAAGTTTGTTCTCTTCAAGATTCCTGATGACTTCTCTCATGCTGATGTGGTAGGAAAATTTTTCCCAGAAGCCCCAGCATATTTCCTCTCATGTCACATTGGTCAGGCTTGGGTTATTGGCCAAGAGAAATCGTTTGAATGTACATGTTTCACCCCCCTAGGGCACTGCTGCACAAAGTAGAGGCTCTTTTAGGAAGGAAGAAGGGAGGAAGTGACACGTATTTAACTAGCTTCGTGAGGTTTGAGGAAGTATCCCGATCTTTTTTGCCTCATATTTAAAGTGGGAATATAATTACTGCATAGGGTTGTTGTGAAGATGAAATAAAACTATATTCAAAGCATTTAGCAAGGAATGCCCAGTAAACATCCTTGTCTTTACCTGACTGCTTCCTCCCAAGCCATTTTTTGAATTTATGGTACCATTGATTTTCTAAATAACCAACAAAAATTGCAGTTACATTTGACTATTTTCTTAGTTCTTTCCTTTCTCTTTGCTACCATGTTAGTTCTCGACTAAATCATTTGAGTTAGATGAGGCAATAATCTAGTAATTTACATTGTACTCTCTTATACACTGCTGTTATTCATGAAACTGTTAGTATTTTCTGTTAATACCAATGAAGTCTGAATTTGCAATGAAGTTCATAGTGGAATGTTGATCTACATATCATGAATATACTGTACTCCAGCCAAGTTAGGCTACTTTTTGTCCTCATTTTCTCCTTTATTCCTTTTTATTTATTTATTTTTGGTACTAGGATTCGAACCCAGGACCTTGCACTTGCCAGGCAGGTGCTGTGCTGCTGAGCAATATCCCCAGTTCCTCCTTTATTCCTTTTCTTTGTATTTGCTTCATCCTAGAATATCCTTGTCATTCCCAATGTTTGTTCATTCAATTAGTAAATACTTACTGAGACTATTCTGTTTACAGCACACTTTGTACAAATTGAAGATATAATGGCAAAATATGACATGGTTCTTGCTCTTCTGTTTTTTCTAGCATAGAGTCTTTCCAAAGTTGTCCTCAGTGAGCTGTGACTTCCTATAGCTTGGAATTTTCTTAAGATATTTTTTATGTGCTTCTTGTTTTTTTTTCTTTTTTACCCATTTGAGGTATCTATTATTGTGTCTTTCTTTAAAAATTTATGCCGTAGTTTCATAAGTACTTTTTGACTTTAACAGTTGTCTTTGCTATCTATTTTAGTTACTGACAACTTTCATCTGTATAGTGATTAATGGTTTACAGATATTGCTTTGACAGTGTCTTAACATTTTAAAAATAGTTTGGAATATAGTATAATTTAATTATCGATATTGATTCTTATCTAAGATGCCGCCCTTTTCTTCTTGCTGCTTTCAGTGATTGAACCCAGAGCCTGTTCACTATCATTGGGCTGTATCCGTATCCCTAATCTGTCTTTATTGACTCATGAAAAATTTTGTTTTACATACTTTCAGGGAGAACTGAGGCACATCTTTATGACTGCTAACTTCTAGTGAATCCACTTTCAGCTCTACATTTATATACACTGAACAGTTATGATTAATATTCATTTAGCTTAAGTCATGAACTTTACTTAGATAATTTCATATATTTTAAAAAATAGTTCAGGACAATTAAAATGATATAATTATTTAAAAGCCTAGAATTTTTAAAAACTTGTGTCATAGAATTAAAAAAATATTTAGCAAGTGCTGGTTTAATATGAAATCAGGAGTCGTAAATTCACTTAGTATTTGGCATCAGATCTAAGGTTACATTGTACTTCTTAGTTGAGGAATATGTTTATTTAACAAATGTTTAAATGCTTATTATATTCTGGAGTATTTCTAGGTGTTGGAAAAATACTAAAGTAAGCTAGTGGTCTCTGTCCTTACGATTGCATTTTTAAAACCTTGGTTACTTTTCCTGTAGCTGAAGTTTTAATATATCCACTAAAGTGATCTTAGAACAGATTGGTGACTTCCTCATTTATGATTGGCACTGATCTTCACATTCACTAGTTTCCACACTTCTTTAATTGTAGTCAAATGGCATATTGGTTTTATCTTTTTATTCATTATAATACCAGCTGTACGGGTCATAGTGATAAATCTCTTGAGTTTTATACAAGGCATATGTATGTATTTTATATTAAGGATCAACTTTAACTTAATATAATAAAGCTAGAATTAGAGCCCAGTTCTTCCAATTGCTAGTCGTATCTTTTTAAAAATTTTTATCCTATTCTGTACATTTAGAGGGTCTTAATATGTTGCCCAGGTTGCCCTCAAACTCTTGGACTCAGACCATTCTCCTGTCTCCACCCACTGAGTAGCTGGGCTATCAGTGTGTGCCACTGCACCTGGCCACAGGGTTTTTTTTTTTTTTTTTTAATGAGATGTACTTTAAAATCTTATACACTCATGCAAATATGTTGGCCCTCTGAATTTGGTTAAAGGTACATATGAACACTCTGTGGTAGATTGTTTACACTTGTTTATAAAATTATCTAGTAGCCTTTTTAGTATACTGAAAATGTAGCTTTACATTTAAGCCTTTAAACATCTATTTTCAGGCAGGTGGCTGGTAGTCACAATAAATTATAATAAGCTCTGAATATTGAAAGGTCATAGTTAAGATTGTTTTTCTTCATATTTTATATTAATAAAGGAGTATAATAGATGTGATTTTCTACGATCTTTATTACAAAGTGAAACTAGATTACTCTAGAATGACAGATAATAGATCTTTGTATTCAGTCTTCAGATTTTCTAGATAAATAGCAGCTGTTTTTAGTTGAATACAAATTCCAGAGCGAGTCATGATATGTTTATAGACAGTTTGTTCCTAATCATGATGGAAATGTTCCTAAGTAATGTTACCCTAGTGAAATTTGAAGTTGAAAAGCTGAGACCTTTTGGGAAAAGTCAGTTTTCAAATGAAGATCTGTGGCCCACAAAAGCTCTTACTAATATTTATATTAGCTAAAAACATACCACAGTAAAGAATCATTTGCACGTTCTGAATTCATAATTCAGAAAAATTAATATTCATTTATTATCCTTTCACAAGTAAGATTTAAAGTTTTTCCTGTAGCTTATGAAATGTATAAAAATCCTTTATAAATTGTAGTGCCTAATAGTTATTCTATGCCACTTACATATCCTTTTATTACTTGAAATTGATTTACATCTCCTAGGGTGTGATTATATATCATTTACATTTTGTCCCCCCCGCCCCCCCCCAGGTACTGGGAATCGAACTCATGACCTTGCGCTTGCCAGGCAGGTGCTATGCCGCTGAGCTAAATCTCCAGCCCCTACATTTTGTCTTTTTGAGACAGAATTTCACTATGTAGTTCAAGCTGGCCTTGAACTCACTTTGTAGCCCAGGCTGGCCTTGAACTTGCAGCGATCCTTCTGCCTCGGCCTCCTGAGTGCTGGGATCATAGGTATGCGTCACCACACTTGGCCTCATTAATTTGAATGAATGAAATGGAAAAAGGTTTGGGTAAGTTTATTTAATGTCTTTGTTCCCATTTGTATGCCTGGTAGTTCATTATTTCAAGCTCTATCTTTTGTGTAAATCTTGCTATGGTTTGGTCTTAAATGTCTCCTAGACACTCATGTGTTAAAGGCTTAGTCCCCAGCCTGTGGCACTAGTGGAAGGTGATGGACCTTTAGGCGGAGGGGCCTCGTGGAAGTGAGTTAGGTCCTTGGGAGGGTGCACTTAAAGGGCATGATGGGATATAGATCTTGTGCTCAGTTTGCTTTCTGGCTTCCTTAAGATGAGCAGCAGTGAGCAGCAGTGTTCCTCTGTATGCTCCCTGCTGTTACGTGCTGCCTTGCCACGGGGCCAACTTGTCATGGACTATATCCTTTGAAACTGTGAGCCACAATAAACCCTTCCTCTTTAAATTGAGTACCTTAGGTATTTTGTTACTCTAACTGGAAGCTTAACAAAACTTTTGCTTTGACTTGATTAATTTAAGGTAACTGTAAGCTGACAGTTTTAAGAGGGCTTTCTGAGCTCTTTGGAACTGTGGTTTGTTGTCTTTCATTAATTTTGAAAATTTTTGGCTGCTTTATTTTTTTTTTTAGGTAATTCTTTTGTCCTGTCATCTCTCTTCCTTTTGGAACTTTAAGTACTGCACATATTAAATTGTTTGATATTGTCCCACAGCTGTGGGCTGTCCCTCTCAGGCTTCTTTTTTTAATACCCTTTTTTGTTTCAGTTTGGGTGATTTCTATTGACTTAAATGCACTGACAATCATGTGGAAAAAATCTTCCGTTTTTCATATTGTTTTTAATTTTTAGTATTTGACTTTTATGGTTTCAATATCACTGATAAAATTCTGTATCTGTTCGTCATGTTGCCTCCATCTTTTAATGGATTAATCTTTTTCTGTGAAGCTAGTCACAAGTTAGTCAGTCTTTTTAGCATTCCTGTGTGGTATTCTAAATCTGCCTTGGCTTTATTATTTGATTTATCTGCTAAAAGTTGTTTTTTTTCCCTCATTTTTCTGTGTCTTAAATTTGTGGTTGATGATAGTACTTTTGGACAAGTAAACGTTACCTGTGTCCAGACATAGGTGCTGCTTTTCTGTCAAACACTTAGTATGGTAGGGCTTTTCACTGTGAATGCTAGGTTTAGGATGGAGCGGAGGAGTTCACAGTTTTCCTAGTGTGTCTTCCGTCTTAGGTAGAGCTTGTGAACCTAGTGGTAACATAACTCTTTAGTTTTACTGTGGGATCCTGTATCAAGAGGGTTTTTTGTGTTCTTATTGAAGTTGTAGGTTTTAGCTTTTATCTCTCCCCAAGAATTAATGGATTCTAGCCTGGATCCTGGAAATGAATGGGTTTCACCTGCCAAGACACAATCCCAAATGCTATAATCTTCATAAAATCTCAAAAGTCCCAATCTTGAAAGATTGAAGTCCTGAGATCCTGATAACCTAATTCTGAAAACTGTGGTTTTTATGCAGGGGTGGGGTGGTGGTGGTGATGGTGCAAGAAAAGCTACTTAAGGGGTACAAGGGAAAGGATTAGTGCATTTTTGTGTGTACAAAGGATATTTGCCACATGTTAGGTGGAATGAACAACTAGAAACCTGAAAGAGTATTCTTTTGAGTATGATACTGTAGATGATTCCAGAAGAGATTAGTATGCGAGTGAAAATGAGTTTTGAATGTATTCTACAAGGAGAGACATTTCCTGAAAGAAAAATCATCTGTTCATTGCAATGGATGCCTTCAAAATCCAGTTAATGATTATGAAAGTTGGAAAAGATCATATATATTTCTTCTGTGCCATTGTCCATATCTCTTTAATTTGGTTTTTCATATGTCACATTTTCTTTTTCAGATTTTTGTCTTTCTTTTTTTTTAAATTCCCCACTATTTTATTATTTACTTATTTGGAGATGTTTTTGAGAGGTGCTAGAGATTGAACCCAAAGCCTGTGCTATGTGCTGTCTCTGACCCTTGCTCTGTCTGCCTCCCCATTGTGTTAAAATATCAGCACTCTGTTTTACAATTTACTTTGCTCTGCACTTCATCTCTGCATCATTTCCAGTACTGATGTTATAAATTGCATGAAAACTTAGAGTCTGAATTCATTCCATGCATAGTTTACAAATTTGGATTCTCAAAAATGCATTATTACAACATTGAATTTGTGTATGACTGGGGTGTGTGTATGTTAAAAATGTTGAAACTACCTCAGTCAGTCAAGAGGTGTCTTTCTTTATACATCTACATTTGTGAAAGATAAAATTTCTTGGGATCTTGTCTCTGGGCTCTTGAATATGTGGTGGTGGCCCAACATATTTTTGATTGATATCATCAGATTAGGTTACCCATCATAGTGTTTCAGATGGCTCCAATTATAAAGGTGGATGTACATAACTAGAAACCTAGTGATATGTATTTATACATTTTGCTTTTTGTCTTGTTTTTTAATATAGGTAGTCTGCTCATAACTGTTATAGCCGAGTACTATTGTTAGTATACCTGAATGCTTTTCCTTTTGAAATAGATGCATGGAATTGTCTAATGTGTAAAGTGGCCTATGATCTGTTCTGTCATGTTTTTAAATTTTTGAAAGAAGTTCTGTTTTTTTTTTTTTTTTCCGGTACCGGGAATCGAACTCACGACGTTGCGCTTGCCAGGCAGGTGCTGTGCCACTGAGCTAAATCCAAAGCCCCAAGAAGTTCTGTTTTAAACGTCTAAGTAGCTATCTTTAATTTTCAAAATTTTTTTTTCAGGAATTGGAATTTTGATCTTTCAGGATTTTAGAACTTAGGAATTTGAGACTTTAGGAAATTTTGTCTTTTGGGATTTTAACTTTAAGGATTATGTTATTTGGGTTGGTATGTTTCAGAGTTTTGGCTCAAACCAAAGTTTTCTGTACCTACAATGGAGGTAGAGACCTACTTCTTCTGGTGTATTCTTCTCTTACAAACTGACTGTTCCTGAATTATGGTACATGTCTCCTTTTGTGTGGCTTCCGGATTTTAGATTTTCTCTTAAAATGGCACTTTCTTGTGTTCTGCATCTAGCACTTGACTTCTTATTGATTCTTTGTGCCTATTATTTCTTCACTTAAATAAGTTCCTATTCATACACTCTTTTTGCATTTGCATTCATATTGACTCACCAACCTGTGAGGAGTCCAATAGCTTTTCAAGTTATTTTTATGTTTAGAAATTACAGTTTTAGTCAATGTACTTGCTTCTGTGTAATACTGAACTAAAAAAAAAAAAAAAACAAGCTGAACTCAGTAGACCCTTGATATGTTAATTTGTACTGAAAGTCTGGTATATTCCGTAGTTCTTAATTGATTTCATGTTGAATGGTTCATAACTATATATTCATATATATTTTCTGTCTTCATTCTTGCCTATTGTGAAGAATGCATAGTTTTGTAGAAGGATTATGGAATTGTGTCATAGATTCTGATTACTTTACCAGTTTTTAAAATCTGCTTTTCTGTTCATCCACAAAACATTTATTGAATATTCTCTATTCTGAATGCTGATCCATTAATACTATGATTTCTTGCAGGTTTAATTTATTTAGTCATTGTGTCTGGTGCTTTTCATAGGATCACATTTAATCCTCCCAACAAGTCTGTGAGAATAGTAGATATTTGTAGTAATTATTTGAGGAAACCCAAGACCTTCTTAAATATCTTGCCTTGTGGTAGTAATATTCCATTTGATGGATGCTTCATAATATATTTAGACAGTCTTTTGTTATTAAACTTTTAGCTTTGTAAGCAGTGATTCAGCCAGAATCCTAAGAACTATACTCTTTGTTTATTTGTTGTTGAGACAGTGTCTCACTGTGTAGTAGGGGAGGTAGTCTACTGGCCTTTGAACATCTTAGCCTTCTCCGGAGAGCTGGAATTACAGTCATGTTCCACTGTGCCCATTTTAAGAGTTATACTCTGTTGTTTTCTTTATGCTCCACATCTTGACCATCTGTCAGTAAATACTGTGGATCTTAACCACTACATATATTTTGAATTGCTCTACTTTTCTCTGTTTTCGTTGCCATCTGAGTCCAGGCCACCATTACCTTTTCTGTAGGGATTCCTACAGTAGCTTCTACTTTGTCATTTGTTTACCTTCAACTGTCTAGTCTCTCAGAAGCCTGTAAAATATACATAATCTACTTCCCTCTTTTAGTGGCTTCTTTTTGTAATTATAATAGAAAAATCAATACCCTGCCCTGCAAATTCTACATGATCTGGCCTGTCTCTCCAGTTTCATTTTTTTTTTAATGATCTTTGTCCACTTGTCTGGTAGAATATGTCAGACTCTTTCATAGGTATTCCTTAAAACTTTTTGGAAAATGAATGTCTTGAATCATACCTACTTTCCTGTACTTTATTTTTTCCTAAGAGTTTCAAAATAGGGAATGTTTAATATATTTTAAAATTATTTCATAAATTATTTTTTGAAATTGATTTTATGATTTGTAAAAGTAATTTTTATTTTTATATAAGTATAATTTTTATTCTTTTTATATAAGTAATTTTTCTTACTGTGAACTTAGTACAGACAAGTGTAGCAAAGAGAGTAAGCTAAGTTTCACTTATCAGAAAGTATTTTGGTATTATTTCTTTTTTTATATGCAATAGGTAGTGTTTTATGTCGTTGTATTTTGGCCTGAATATGTATCTCTCCACAAAATTAATCTACTGAAATCAAACTTCCAAAGCAGTGGTGTTAGGTGGTGCTCTTTTGGGAGACGATTGGAACTTGAATGCAGAACCCATCTAAATGGGATTAGTGTGTTTATAAAAAATGTTTCAGAGGGCTTGTTAGCCCTTTTTGCTGTTTCTTTTTGCCACATGAGGATATAGCAAACTAGCTACTATCTATGAAGCATTGTGCTTTTACCAAACACTGAATCTTTTGGTACCTTATGTTGGGCTTCTCAGTCTCTAGAATTGTGAGTAATAAATCTCTATTGCTTATAAATTACCCATTCTGAGGTATTTTATGATAGCATCCTGAATGGAATAAGTTGCAGTCCTCTGGAATGCAGTTTTTGGATCTTATTTTCTAAAACCTTACATAACCTGAGGTTTTCCTTAAATATAAATGGAATGGAAGATATAAAGTATTTAATAATTCTTTTTTTTTTTTTGGAACTGGGAATTGAACTCAGGACCTTGTGCTTGCCAGGCAGGCACTTATGCCACTGAGCCATATTCCTGGCAAATTATTTATTAAGTCTTATTATTGGATAGAGCCGCTTTGTCAGATAATTTCCAAATTTTCTTTAAGAAATATTTTTATAAACATCTATTTGCATATTTTTTTTACATTTTGGGTTTTGAGTGTATATTCTCAGAAGCATACTATTAGGTTAAAGTATATGAATATTTTAAAGTTTAAAAAGTACATGTTTATATTTATGTACTGCTTGCTTGCTTTATATAAGGATTGTATTTTTGAATGCCTATTGGTATTTTCATTGAAAAAGAATCTTTGCTATTTTGGGTGGAATATGTTTTCATGTCTTTGATTATTAAAGAGTTTGAATGTCTCCTGCATTGTATATTATTAAATTACACTATCCCTTGTGACTGAGGGTTGGAATCCCTGGCAGAAGACCACGTCTTAAGAAACTAATGAGAGGATGAAGACTGATTCTTCCCTGACATTTCATTATGGTGACTCCTGTAAAAGTGTGATTTCATTAAAAGGGTTGAACTTCCCAATAGTTTGTGTCTGTTTTTTCTAGTTTTGTTTATTTGTCTGGGTTGTTGTTTTTTTCTCTTATAATTTTTGTTTTTTCTAGAAACTGGGTTTCTTGGAATTTTTAACTTAGCATGAAGATTTCTGAGTAGTAACTGTAAATCACCATAAAAATTACAGATTTTGGTTGGCTTTACTTTCTATTGTGAGCTCCTCTTGAATATATATCCCTGTTCCCTCTATGGTGAGGTCCATCATGACTAGTTGCATGGTTGGTTTGCAGTGTTATTATTTTCTTCGTATGGCTTGAGTATGTGAGTCCGGGGACTATTACACTGTGTATTTCTCTCTTCAGTCATAGGGGATGGTGGTTACAGAAACCTACCGTGTCAAGTGAGAACCAGGAGAGTTGGGAGGGAAACACCATGGAATAAAGGAATGAACTGAGCCAGAGTGTCTGTGGCACAATTTCTCTTTGGGGGGAATGGCGATAATTTCTTTGAAGGGCTCAGTAAGAACTCAGTTGATCACATGCGCATGTATTCCCTCCTTGGGAAACAGAGGAATTGTCCCATTGTTTGGGAAGATTGTATTGCATAAACACCATATGAAATTTGCTAACACACACTTAGATGTTGCCTGGGGTGCTGAAAGTGTATGTCAAATTGTATAGTGGTGGGCAAAGCACTTTAACAGGTTCATTCTCCTTAACAAAGCTGCAGCAGAAGTGGAATTGTACAATTAAAATAAAGTGAAAAGACTTTTTGAATGGCAACAAAATGAAAACTTTATGTTGTCTTTTAAATTTCTTTGAAGGAGACTTAGTGTTGTATCAAATGCTTCTTTTCTAATTGACAGGAAAATATAGCAGGTGAGATGTTGGAATGAGTTGTTGCTACATTGGGTGAATCACTCAAATTGCAAGATGGTGTGTTTTGATAGGAAATTGATGATTTCATACCATATGGCCATCAAATTGATCCCTGTTTATTCTATGAAAAGGCACTGTTAATGATAGGATTATCAGAGTGTCACCTGGGTTATCATCTGGTAAATTGATAAGGCTTTCAAACAAGAAAAAGTTATCTCATAGGGGAATGAAATAATCAGATTAGATAGTGTGAGTTCTTTATATCTTTGGAAGGAAAAGGTATTAGCCGTAGAATCATGCAAAGTTGGGCGAAAAAATTATAGCTTCTCGTCTGTATACTGAACGGGTTTCTCTAAACAGTACTGAAACTGTCAGCCAAATGACATGAAGGAGACAAACTAAAATGTCCCCTCCAGTACAATTGATTTGTACCTTTTCAGTCTGTATGAACAGTTCATTTGCTTTGTAGGGTTGTTGTCAACAGCAAGCAAGATCAATATAGAAATAATGTTTAGCATAATGTTTATAACCCAGTAATTCTTATGGAACGTTAGGTGTTACTATTAATGTAAAATCCCAATTTCTTTCTATGCCGATGTAATGTTCTAAATGCTTATTTAATTCTTGTTTCTTTCTTTCTTTTTTTTTTTTTTTTTAATATATCTTTTTGAGACAGGGTCTCACTGTGCAGTTCAGGCTGGCCTTGAGCTCACTTTGTGGCCCAGGCTGGTCTCGAACTCGCAATGATCCTCCTCCCTCACCCTCATGAGTGCTGGGATTACAGGTGTGCACCATTTTATTTAAATTCCTAAAGCTGTTTGTAAGGATTAAAAAAAAGAACCAGCATAGGACTGAATATAATTTATTACTACTACAACAACTAGTTTGGAAATGAATACAGAGAGAAAACCAACAGTTATAGCATTGTTTTACAGACAGTGTGCGGTACAAGTTATTTTAAGAAGGGCTCTTTGTTGCATTTCAACGCTCATCTGTCCTAGGGCTACAGTAGAAACACTGTATTTAGCATATTGTAGGATTAAGTATCCTGTATGAGTGAAGAGCTAGCACTTACTGTGTAGTTACTGTATGTCAGGCACTGTTTGAATGCTTTACATGGAATCAATAATTTAGTCTTTACAGCAAGCTTATGAAGTAGACCCTCGTTTTATAGGTGAGGTAGCAGAGACCAAGAGAGGCTACACAAAGTTCACAGAACTGGCAAATGATAGGGACAAGATTCTCACACTGGATTCATCTTAACCAGTACTCTTCTGCCTCTTGAGTATTTGAAGCTTAAGTCCTTTGAGTTATTCATTTATTTTGTTTTGAAAATTTTGAAAGCAGATTATTTCTAAAATGTGTTATTTCTCTACCTTCCTAGAACGTACTGAATGTAAAGCTAACAGCACAATGTTAGCATCAGTGCAGATGCAGAAACACAGGTGTTCTTAAGGACCATTGATTTATCTGAAGCTGTTCAACCTATCTTTCATAGTCTTGAACTGCTGTAATATTTTTTTGTAGGTTTTTTACTAAGCATAACAGTAAAAAGAAGGGCATAAATCATCAATATACAGGTAATTTGTTTTTCACAACATGAATATTCTGGTTTGATCAGTATCCAGACCAAGAAGTACAGCATTGTCTTCACCCTAGAAGTCCTCCTTACCCCTGTCTATAATCAGTGTGTGCCTCTGCAAAGGTTAATGGCTGTACCTCACTACTGTAGATTTGTATCCTTGTTTTTGAATGTAATTTTTTTATTTGCAATTTTAATAGAACCCTCAGCCTATGATCATACCGGTTATTTATTGAGCATGTATGTTTAGTTTTCTTTTGGTATCTGCTAAAGCTGAAAAGTAGATGTGAAGGCTCATGTTACTGTACATATTGGTAGTATGAAGGTCTTCCTTTGAGTAAAGTGCGTAGGGTTTTAGTGAATATTTGTGGCATAGTTTTTATTTCTGAGGGCTTATTTCTTCAAGGTTATCTGTTTTGCCCCTGTGAAATCAGAAGATAACTTGGAGATGAATTGTTTACTATGCCTGTCAGACTAAGGAGTTCAGGAGTAATAAACCTTAATGTACATGATCCAGTGCTTTTTGCAGTACAAGAATGAAGCAAAGATTAATTTAAGATTATGTAGAGGAGGTATGTATGTGTGAATATTTATTCTAGTAAAATGAATATTAGAACAATTCAAGTATATATATATATATATATATTTATTTATTTCTGGATACTAGAAATACAATATTTTATTGAACTTCAATATAAACTGCTTATACCTGATTTTTAGAGATTTGATTTTTAAGAAGTAATCCCTGTGGGTCAGTTCCTCTTATTTGGCAGATAAGGAAGTTGGGACTGTGGAGCGCATCATTTCTGGTTAAGTGGAACAGAAGAGAACTGTGACAGGTGGAACATTTATTTTCCTTTCATATTTGCTGTAAAATCAAATCAGCAAGGAGAATGGAAACAAGTAGGACAATATTTGAAAATTTTCTGCCTGAAGTTTTTACTGTTTATATAGCATATTCACATAATGGGAAAGATTGAAGGTAAATATGGTATTTCAGTATATGCTCCTTGGACACACAGAGGCATTCTTCTAGGCACTGGAACAGTGAGTAAAGCAAAACAATGACCTTACATTTATTTTTTCTCTCTCTCTCCCTCCCTCCCTCTCTCTCTCTCTCTCTTTCTCAGAGGTGATTATGGAGGAAATTTAAATAGGGATGGGGATAGAGAATGTCAGGGAAGAGAGTGTGTGTGTTTACTAGTTCACACCCAGTGGCTACAAAAGCTTTATAGGTGGCATTTGAGATGAGAGCAGGATGAAGGAAACAGCGTGTGCATGGACCCTGATGTACAGCAGGGTTGGCTTTTGGGAAACCTTTCAGGAGGTCATTGCACGGGTGTGGGGTAAACGTGAAGAAAGTAGTAGGAAAATAGTCAATGCTGCGATCACAGTGTCTTGTCAGTTGATTGGAGGATGTTGATATTTACACTGAATGAGTTGGGGAGCCACTGCAGGGCTTTTGAGATGTTATGTGACATGAGATGTTTTAAAAGAACCACTTTTACTGTTTTATTGAGATTAAACTATGGAAGAACTAGTCTTGGGGCAGAGAGACCAGTAATATTCATCCAGGAGAAGTGAGTGGTGGAGATTCCTTATCAGCTGTGGAGGTGGTGAGAGGAGATACATGTTATAACAAATACAGTGAAAACTGAAAGCCTTTCTGCCTTATGCTGAAAATCAGTCATTGTAATATAAACTTTATTGTGATATAAAAACATAAACACATATGTTCATGATTTAAGACATTGGAACAAATTTACTCTAATGTTCAAATGCTGACTATTACAGTATAGCATAACCAAAGAGGTAAAAAGGTGTGTTTTTTTGCCTCTTATCATGTCCTCAATTTTTTTAAAACATAGGGTTTTTTTTTCTTTTATGGTTGATACTGTTTTCATTTCTTAATTTCTTTTGTGTTTTCTCTTTAATCTTTCTATTATGTGGTCTGTAATTATAAATAAATACCTGATCTATTTTGTTGGTTGATACTTTAGCTCCTTTTCTTCTAATAATTTTCTAGCTTTTTTTGCCTTTCTTTCATGTTTACTTATTTATTTTTTGGTGCTGGGAATTGAACTCAGGACCTTACACTTGTGAGGCAGGGGCTGTACCGCTAAACCATATCCCTGGCCCCCTTTCATTATTTTGTATGATGTTTTAAAGTCTCTTAAACATAACTTACTGTTTGCTACCTAAACTCAAGTTAATTTGCTTGATTACATAATGAAAGCTTATTTTGTTTAAACAGATGGTTGGGAGAATGAATTATTACCAGTGTCCAGCAGATAAATATGCTTAGTAAATGCTTAACTTCTTTTGCTTTATTCATTTTGTGTTCACTTTTCTTTACTGTTTTTCACTTCTCTGTTATAAAATGCATTCATTATATCACATCCATATTTAAAAATTCATATGTATTCATATTCTAGTTATTATCGTCTGTGACAAGTATCCAGCCTTTGTGATCAATATATGTTTGAATCTTGGCTCTGCCATTTATTAGACTGTCCAGGGAACCTAAGCCTCCCTTATGGTATCACCTATAAAATAGGAAGCATGATGTCTGTCTCTCAAAGTTGTTTTGGAGATTGAGAAATCTTACAGAATACTTCTCCCAATGTCTGATAGACAGTAGTTCAAATGGTTAAGTCTTTTCTCCTAATAAACAATTAAGTTAATTTTTAAGTTAACAGAAGTATAATATATGGAAGTATTTCATTCAGTTTGCTTTTCTCTTTGTCTTCTTTTCCTTTCTGATTCCTTTGGAAACAACTACAAAGATACAAATGTAACCTTACTGGGGTATGTTATAAGCATAACACATCAAATAATGAAACCCAGTGGGAACTACTTGTGAGATGAGCAAAAAAGCTCGTCTTTTATTTTAATAAATGAAACTGGGAAAGACAGTTAAAAGTACAAATTGACAATCTTATAATATTATATATTATAATTATATAGTATATAATTATATGTTATATTATATAATATTACTTATTACTTATAATATTACTTCCTTAAGTCATAAGAATCTTTATAATGAATTACATGCTGGTAAATTTATTGACAAAAATTAAGGGTCAAAAACATGGCTTGTATGGTTTTAGAGGTAAACACATTTGTTAAAATAGTGACTTCATGTGTTCATGTAGGATAAGAACAGTGAAGCTTCCTAGAGTTCAGGAGATGTGATAGTTGTCTCCACATCCTCTTCTGAGGGGTGGTTGTACAGGTATCTGTGGAAGATTGATTCCTGGACCCCGGCAGACACCAAAATCTGCAGATGTTCAAGTCTCTTCACTCAAATGGCATAAATTTGCATAGAACCTAAGCAAATCTTCCTGTATGCTTTATATTATCTCTAGATTATTTAATCTAGTCATGTTTACTACATTGTGAATCATGTAAGTACTGTGTAGAAATTTATTAAATGTTTGTACATGTTGAGTACAGGTACAGTACTCCCGTCCCACCACTTTCTTCTGCTTATGAGTTGTTGAATCCAAGAGTTAGGGATACAGAGAGTTAACTAGTTTCTACTTGGGTTGAGATTTGTTGATTTTGTTACCTTAACTGAGAGCATGTTGTTACAGAATTACAGACTTTGAATTGGAACAAATGGACAAAGTTACTGAAGCTTAAAGCTCAAACTTTCTAGTCATTACAGCAACCTGTATGATACTTTTTATTATCTCCTCACATCCTTTGAGTAACTGACAGATTGCTGTTTCTGAAGTCTTATTAATTAGTAGACAGCTGTGTTTGTGTTAAAGTTCATTGGTACATTGGGTTAAAATGTTTCGGTATTTTTTAGGGGCTCTCGATCTATCCTTCGAAGCAGGGAGTGACTAGGTGTTGTTCCATCCGACCCTGCTTACCTTCCAGGATCATATGAAGTCAGGTGCATTCAGGGTAGTTTGCATAGACTAATTTTTCTCTTAGTATTTTGAAAGACCTTTTATTAGAGGGATTCTCCACAGAAAATCAGCTTGCTTCATATGTGGGTGGCTGTGGATTTGAGGCCCCTCTAAGCACTGAAAAAAAAAGAAATTAAAATTTCTTTGAAATAGAATTTGTAGATATTATATATACATTAAATTAATAACTTAATTACATTTAAAATATTTAAAGGTATAACTTAAAATAATTACATCAGCCTAGATAGATAATAGAAATGTATTTCAATTAGATGGCTTAGGTGTTTGTAGGGATTGGCAAGTCCAAAAATCTGAAAGGAGAAGCTAGTGTACGTTAAACTTTTGGATAGGAGATGATGTTATAGACCTGAGGAAGAACTTTTTTTGTTTGAGACAAGGTCTTGCTGTGTGGCTCAGGCTAGTTTTGAACTCACTGTGTAGCCCAGGCAGGCCTTGAACTCACGGTGATCCTCCTGCCTTAGCCTCCTAAGTGCTAGGATTATAAGTGTGTGCCACCATACCTGGCAGAACTTTTGTTTCTCAGAGAAACTTTAGTTGTGCTTTTAAGGCCTTCTGACTGATTGGGTGGATCATCCCCTTCCACATCATCAAGAATAATTTCCTTTGCTTAAAGTCTACTGATTCTAGAAGTAAAACTGTCTACAAAATACTCTCAGTAACAACTATATTAGTGTTTGATTGAATAACTGGATCCTGTAGACAAGTTGACAGATAAAAACCAACCATTACAGTCTATCCTTGTCAACTTCGTACCAGTACACATCTTCTTGAACCATACTTAATATGTAAATAAAGGTAATAGCAAAGTCATACTTCTACTAAACATGATGAAAGTGTCCTGTGAACAACCTAAAACATACCAGTGCTTCTCCTAGTGGAGGATGCAGAGTCCTTAGGTAACATTCACTTTTCTGCTTTATAATCTGTAACTTAAATTCTGTAGTGTAAAGTTAACATATTAATATCTTAGATGAGATAAAAAGGCAAGGAAATGATATTTGCATATTATTTAAATATATACATACTTGTTACAAAATGAGATATATACAGATGACAGCCTTTTTTCTCTGCAACTGGTCATGTGTCATAGCTGGCCTTTATAACTACTTTCTTCTACTACCTATTCCATATTTCCTTTCATCAGCAAGCCCCCTAGATAGCCATGGTTCTTTGCCTGTTGAAATGACGCAAGTCTGCCTTCCTAAAGAGTTTGGGCCAGCAGTAATCCTTTTTCAATTGGGTGTTTGTAGTTTTCCTTTACATTTTATCACAGAGCATAATGGTAATAGGAAACACCTTAAAGGATTTTTCTGTATTCTAGACTTACTCTTCCTTACTTCTTTGTATGGTAGCCATTCCCTTGGCAGCAAGGATCAGCTACTCCAATTAGGGTAGTAGCTTCCCTGTCGGCTGTTGATCCCACTGCAGTTTAGTGGAATTGTGTCTCTCATTGGAAGCATTCCTAACTTTGGAACTAAGACCTCTAGATCAGCAGAGTATAAGGTTGTAGGGATAGGAAACAAAGATTTTGATTGTGTATCACTAGAGGTATTAATGAGTGGTGCTACTCTTATTTCTACCTTTTCACGAATCCTGGGAGAAATACTACTATATATTGGATGTTGATTGAGAGCATACATAGCTTCATGGATTTCATTATCCCAGACCTGCAAAGTATTGTCACTTAGCTAACGCTATGACAGTTTTCAAAAGCCCTTTCCTGTTCTATCAAGCCAGCTGCTTCAGGATGATGGGGAACATGATAAGACCAGCACATTCCATGAACATGGGTCTGTTGCCTCACTTCATATCCTGTGAAATGAGTTTTTTGATAACAAAGCAGTGCTGTGTGAAATACCTTGATGGTAGGTCAAGCATTCTACAATTCTATGGATGGTAGGTTTGGCAGAAGCATTGTATGCAGGGAAAACAAGTCCATATCCAGAGTGTCTGTTCCAATAAGAACAACATACTGTTGCTTCCATGATGGAAATGGTCAATATAATTAACTTGCCACCAGATAGCTGGCTGATCCCCTTATGGAATGGTGCCATATTGGGAACTTAGTGTCAGTTGCTGTGGTAGCAGGTTGGGCACTCATTACTGGCTCTGTTCAACTCTGCCATAGTGAATTTGATGTTTGTGTTGCTAGGCTGTGTGTATCCTCCCTCCTTTGTCCTTTTTGTTTATAAGATCATTGGGTAGTGATAGTGTTAGCTAGGGAAAGAGGTTGACTGGTAGCCACAAACTAGGTTATCCTACCCATGTAATTATTAAAACTTTCCTCTACTGAGATTAGCCTTTGGTGAGCATTCACAGCAGACACAGATATTTTCATATTTTTGCCCATTCAGAGAAGTCTATCAATATACTTCTTTTCATGTGCTTCCAAGTTCCAAACCATCTAGCTAGACCTTACATAGGCACATCCTGTGAATTGGTATACATGCTGGCAGTGACATCTTTATTTATTTATTCCTCTAAGCAATATGAACAGTCAGATGCCTTGCTTCTAACTAGGAAGATTTCTCATCATCACTAAAGGAATGTCTCTCAAAATGGGGCCATGGTCACTTACTTTCTGGGGTGTGTGCATATTGTGCATCTGTAAACTAGGCCTAAGTTTTTTCTTCTTAGCCAGTTGATAGGGAACTTCATGAGAGGCCATATTTGCTTATAGTAAACTTAATTTTAGATGCTGTCTATTTATCTTATCTATCATCGTCTATCTGTCTGTCTGTCTATCTATCTATCTTCATTAAAAACCTCTACAGCACCACGTATGATAGTTCGACTGGCTTACTGAACAATATGCCTAGCCAAATTGATCCATGAAGCTTACCATCACAGACTTCAGATGGCTCACCACCTATTTCTAGATGAACCACTTCAAAACACTTAATATAGATGTGTCCTTCATAAGCTTGTACAGTAACTCATCAGATCCTGGATAGTAGCTATTTTATTGTAAATATTCAGATTTTATTCATTAAACATATATCTACATGTTTTAAAGTGAAGTAGTTTTGAAGTATATAAAATACAGAAAAAAAACAAAAAATGTTTATATAACAATGAATGATAAAGGAAACTTTAAAAACCACTATCAGGTCAAGAAATACCACCACCATCCTGAGAAACTCCCCCCTCCATCTTCTCTCAACCTCCCCTTTTGCAAGAGATATAATTTCTTCTGTGATAATTTCCTTCCTTTTTACCTTTGGTAATTGTGTATGTTTTGCTAATTATGTGTTACCTAGATAATATTATTTATTGTTTATTTGTTTGTTTCTCACTGTATAGTTCAGGCTGGCCTTGAGCTCACAGTGATCTTCCTGCCTCAGCCTCCTTCTTTCTTTTAAGTTTTCTCTGCTAAGTAGAATCTTACAAACTTACTTTGTTCACCTCTCATGTTTGCATTTCAAGATCATTTCCTATTACCATTTAGGTTTCCTCTTTTAGAGAACATCTACTTAAGTCTTCTGTCCATTTTTCCTATTGGATCGGCTCATTTTTTTCCTACAGATTTATTTTTCAGAATTCTATTTTTGTCTTTGGTAGTATCTTTTTTGTATTTATGCCATGTCTTTTTAATATACAATACCTTGTAGTTTCTTAATGAACAGAAGTTCTTAATGTCAGTACTGTCAAATTAAGTGGGTTTTTCCTTTATGGCTGATGCATCTTTTTTTGTTTTGGGTTCCAGGAATTGAACTCAGGATCTTGTGCTTGCTTACCAGGCATGTGCTTGTGCTGCTGAGCTATATGCCCGGCCCACCAATGTGTTTTATGTCTCATTTTAAACATTTCATTCTGTCCTTATATTATCTTTTTAAAGGCATTTAGTTTGTATACCAAATTTAGGATTTTATTCACTAGGAGTTGATTTTGTGTGTGTGTGAGTTCAGCAAGTTTTAGCACCATTTATTTAACAAGTTTGAAATTTTTCTACCAATCTGTAGTACTGATTTCATCGTAGGGCAAGCTTCTCTGTGTATGGTTCTTTTTCTCAGATCTTTATGTTTTGCACTGATTTTTAATTTTTTTTTGGTTTGAAATAATGTTTTAAAGTTATGATTATCATGTCAGTCTTAGTTTTTTTTTTGGCCCTTATTCTTTACCTTTTGCATATTCTTGTAATTGACTCATTAAGCTCTAGATTTAAAAAAAAAAAACAAAAACACTACCAACTATTGGAAATTTCCTTGGAACTGCATTGGTTCTATTCTTCCTTTCCTTTCTTTTTCTGTGCTAAAGATCCAGCACCGGGTCTTGAGCATGGTAAGCAAGAGCTCTTTCATTGAACTACACCCTAAGCCCCTGTTTTTATTTTTAAAGTGAGATTACCAGTTCCCAGTCTTTAGGATAAAAAGTGTTATCATAGAGCCATGACCTTTTGAGATTTTTTGCATGTCAAGGAACATAAACTTGCAAATATTTCCTTTTGTTTTAAAGAAAAAAATTTTTTTAGTAGAGCTAAGAAAAGGCAAGGATTTGGTTCTAAGTTGGATTTTTCAAAACTCATTTAGGGACAAGAAATATACACCAGGAACTTGGGGTAACCAAGTTTAATCAGTTATAAGTGTCCATCTTATTTGTCATTTATGAGGGCCAGCTACGGTTGCAATCTCAAGCCATGGAACTTTTTGGGTGGTTTGTTCTTATGCACCTTTCAGAACCGGAAAATCTAAGATTCAGACAAAATTTGAATTAGTTTGAAGGAGTAAGTGGGTCATTTTTGATATAGACCCAGATCATTCTCATTGTAGACATGTTTTGGGAATGATAATCAAACTTGGTGTACTTGTTTTATATTGCTGCATAATAAGTTACCATACATTTAGCACCTTAACATAATGTGTATTACCTCAGAGTTTCTGCTGACAGTGAGTCGGGGCATGGTTTTAATCAGAGTGTTAGGTTTTATTTGGGTCTCTATTTGTTTAACAAACCAAAAAATAAGGTGTGGAGCGGGCTATGTTTCCTTTAGGCTCATTCGGATTGTTGGCTGACTTCAGTTGCTTGTGTTTATAGTACCGAAGTCCTCAATTCTGTGATACTTTTGCACCAGTTGTTTCTCATCGCAACAGCCAGCTTGTGTTCTGCCATATGACTCTCCAGAACATGGTAGTTTGTGTCTTCTGGGTCAGCAGGTAAATCTCCTGTTTTTTGCCTCTTTCACTTCCTTAAGGGGCTTGCCAGATAAAATCATGCCCAGACAGGATAAAGTGCCTATTGAATTGCACTCAGAGTCAACTGATTAGGGCCCTTCAACATTTGTAAAATCTACCATATAATGTAATGGCATTTTGGTGGTGATATCCCACTATGTTCACAAGTCTTTCTGCCCTTCCAGAGAAATGAGTTATACAGCATGTATACAACGGAAGTCCAGAATCTTGGGAGCAGTCCTAGAATTCTACCTTCTGCCTCTCATCCTGTGTTAGCTTTCCATGGCTGTCGCAAAATATCTCACAACATCAGTTTAGAGGAGGAAGATTTCATTTTGGCTTACAGTTTTCAAAGGTTATAGCCTGTGGTCGCCGGTTCCATGTCTTAGGCCCTGTAGCAAAGCAGAGCAAGTGGGGAGCACGCAGTGAAGCTGAGCTGCTCACCTTCGGGATGAGGAAGTAGAGAGATTGGACTAAGGGTCCAGCGACGAGATGCACCCTCCAAGGGCACACCCCCTGTGACCTGCTTCCCTGAACTAGGGCCTGTCCCATAAAGTTTCCATCATTCCCCATAGACCATTAATCTACAAATCTGTAAGTGGATTAATCCACTGATGAGGTTAGGGCCCTCTTGATCCATTTACCTCTATATTTACATCCATTTCTGAGCACTGAACACTGCATGAACCTTTGGGGGACACTATGGATCCAAAACCATGAAACCATGCATGAAAATTTCAGTTCCTCATCTGTGGTCATGTCTCATTGTGGTTTTAACTGGTGTTTCCCTAGTGGCTAGCAATGTTGAATATCTTTTCATATGTTTATCTGCCATGTCCGTATCTTCTCCTTTATGTCTTTTGCTCATTCATTTTCTAGTTGGTTTTTGATTGGTTTTTATTATGGACATTTTGTTTTTGTTTTTTTTCCCTGTACCGGGAATCGAACTCACGACCTTGCGCTTGCCAGGCAGGCGCTGTGCCGCTGAGCTAAATCCCCAGCCCCATTATGAACATTTTCAAGAGGCAGAATAATTCCTGTCTTTGAGCTTCAGCAGGGCCACATTTGGCCCTTTGATTTCTTTCAATGTTTCAGAACAAATGAGATACATAGATGTCAAGTGCCTACATATTTCACTTACCATAGAAATTTCACTTACTGTAGAAATGGTTCACTATTCATTGCTGCCTTTGTAAGGGCTTTTAAAAATATAACCAACAACATATCATCATAGTTAATTTAGCAATAATTCCTTATAATCATACAGTATTTCAGATTTACATTTCTCGTTTCTCAAAGATATATTTGAATAAGTGCTTGGTCTGAGTCAGAATTCATTTAAGAATGGTCATATTTAGTGTCTCCTTCCTGTTTCCCCTTCCTTTTTTTTTTTTGCAGTTCTGGGGATCAAATCCAGGGCCTTGCACATGCTAGGCAGGTACTGCAGCTGAGCCACATTCTGGCCCCTTGTCTGCTTTTTTGTTAGTCCCCCCCTCCCCCCGTTGATTTGTTTAAGAAATTGTGTCATTTGTCCTCTGGACTAAGTTGGATTTGGCTAATTGCTTCCTTGTTGTGTCATTTAAATTATTTTTCTAATTCTGTTTCTTCTAAGTTGATGGTAAATTCTGCAACTTGGTTCCATTTGGGTTTAAGTTTTTAGATAAAAATCCTTCATAGAGGTACTATGTGTGCCTTGGTAGCACCTCATGAATCTTGTGTTTAGTTGTTCCACTCGTTCCACTCTCCTACTGCTCAGTTTGATCAGTGGATTCTGGTATTGTCAGCTATCTCTATTCCTGCCTTTAAACATTTATATTAATGTTTCACCCGATCATAACCATTGTTGCCTAGATCCAGTACTTCATTTGGGATTGTGAAACAGTGATTTTCCAATTTAGTTATTCTGCATTTGTTAACTGTACTGTCAGGAGCTGTCATACTTTTTGTTTCTCGAGTATAGTTTTGGAAGAAAGGGCAGGAAAATGCTCAGTTTTTTCCTACTTTATTTTTCAGTTTTCGAATGACTTAATCTAAAAACTTGCAGAAGACACCAATGAGGTGTTTTCCCCCTTTGTCTTGCTATGTACCATTTTGAATTTGTGGATTTTAAAAATATTTTTTGTAGGTTTGATACAAGGGAAAGAAACTCCCAACCTACTAGATGTCTGGTATGAGTTTATGTTCTCTAAAATCAAAGAATGAATTTTAGGAACAGTGAAGGTTAAGAGCAGAATATATTTATTGGGGGAAAGAAAGCTTCTGTCGTAGAGAGAGACAGAAGGGTCCTGAATGGGTTATCAAGGACCCTGCCTTTTCAAGGGATTTTATAGAGCAAATCTACAAAGTGAGGTGGGTCCAAGGTGGGAAAAAATGAGAAATCACAAGGTGGGCATGTGGTGGGACAAAACTATGGCCAATAAGATTTCGAGTACAATTGCCTAGGTAAAATTGATTAAATAGGGATGAAATGGGGAAGTGAGTCACATAGCAA
The DNA here is from genome assembly GCF_000276665.1 of Chinchilla lanigera. Lineage (NCBI taxonomy): Eukaryota > Metazoa > Chordata > Mammalia > Rodentia > Chinchillidae > Chinchilla > Chinchilla lanigera. The sequence continues at coordinate 18,386,648 of NW_004955443.1, read as the reverse complement.
ATGGTCATGAATACAGAACAAGGGGCTTTTCCCTTAGGGGGTTGGGTTAGTGACTCTTCCTGGCTTTCTCAAAGTGATTGGTACCTATTTAGAACATCAGTCCCTGATGTTTAACCTTAGGAAGTATGTGGGTGCATTTGTTTTATCTTGTCTTGAGGTCTGGCCCACAGTGGAGGTGCCTGTGTCCTGTGTCTTCTCCTCTCCTCTCTAACCCCTTTGTAAGGTATCTTGTCTTCTGCACTGGCTCCTTTGAGGGCCTATCCCTATCTGACTGTGTATAATATTTTATCTGACTTAGTTGCCTATAACAGCTTCATTTTCTACCTGGATATTTAGAAATACAACAGATTTGTATATGTTGTTTTTTTAAAATCTAGCAATCTTGCTAAATTCTTGTTAACTTTAGTTTAGTTTTAGATTTTCATCTACAAATGGAAGTTTCTTACTATGCTATGCAAATCTTTTCCTTTTCCTACTGTAGTAGTATAGGATTCTAGTAGTACATGAATAAAAATAAAGATATTGTAACCCTTTTCTTGTTCCTCACTGGAAATAAGGTGGTTTGTTGTAGGTTTTAAATTAGATTAAGGATATTTCTTGTGTTACTATACTTTTATTGTTTTGCATTAATATTTAGTTTTATGTGTTACTCTTGTGCACCTGTTCCAATGATCTTATGAATTTTGTCCTTTTAATATCTTAGTGTGAATTATGTATTATTTTTCTAATGTTGATCTTTTATTTCTTGAATGAACTCAGTTCAAGTATTATTGTCCTTTGTTGGTTGAATTTAATTTACCTAGTATATTCAGAATTTATATTTATGTTCATGGGTAAGGATGACTTTATAGTTTTCATTTCTAATTCTGTTTTCTTGATTTTGGTGTCAGTGTTTCTATACCTTCATAGGGAAGTTATTTCCTATTCTGTGGAAGAGTTTGTCTAAGAATGGCATTCTTTTTCCTGTAGTTATTGATAGATCTCACTGGGAAACCATGTGAGCTTGGTGCAACACCTTATTGGAAAAAATCTCAGATGGCTTAGTTTTTAGCTCCTTGAAGAATATAAGGTAAAAGGATTGTCTTGTGATGATAAAGCTGGCAGTTAAAACTGAAAAGTCCCGGATTAGTATTAACTGAATAGCTTGAATTGATGTTTTAATTCTATTTGTAAAAATTAACATATTGAATATACTTTTTAAAAATGGGAGATTTACTGTATTTAATATAGTTGCTTATTTGTATTTGAAGCCTTTTAAGTTTGTAAGATTTCTGAATAATGACTTTTTCAGGAGTCTGAAGGATTTTGGTCTCTCCAGCTGCCTCTGACACTTACTGCCTTAGATATGTCTCTTAGTTTTTAGACCTTGCATTCCATATTTGTTATCTGAGTATCTACTTCATAAAATTTTTCTGAGGATAGGCCAAGAATTGTTTTATAAACTGTAGATAAACCATATAAATGGAAGGTTTTAAAGTTAATGAATATAGATAAAATTTTCAAAAACAGTTGGAAGGGATCTTTATCTTTTGGAGTTGGTCTAGTGTATAGAAAATGGAAGCCTGAGCAGCTCAGGAAATACCCAGGGTTGTCTGTAATTAACAAGTACACAGAGCTGACCATACAGTCCCAGCTTCCTGCTTCCTAAATCATTGCCTGCCTTCAAATGAAATACTAGGTAAGTTGAGAGAAACTTTGACTTCTTCAGTTACATAGTTGAGTGTGTCATTCCTAGACTTTAATAGAAAAGTACATGTGACATTGGGGGAAAGGAATTTTAAGACTTTAGTTTCTTAAGTTGCCAGTAATTAAAACTCCTGTCAAAGTAGTTATTGAAGCCCCTCCTCCTACTTTGCACAAAGAGAGCTTTGTTATATTTTTCAGGGATTAAAATTCATCTAATACAGTAAGGAGTAAGGTCTTGTGCGGTTGCTGCTTAACATTACACTGGAAATTCAGTTGTAATTTTACTTTAAAAGCCATTACTTCAGTATAAGTTTAGTAAAACCTTAATTTGTAACTGGCACAAAATCTTTCAATATAATTGTGTTGTTAAAGGGAGTTCCTTGAAATCCAGTTTTTCTATTTAATTCCTTATTCTTTCTAAATGTATTCTGGAAGATTGTTTCCTTCAGTTTCTTAGTGTTGAGAGCCTTGTTATTATTTGAGCTTTGAAGGTTCAGTTTGAACTTTGAAGGCACAGTTATTGTGGTTTCTTAAAGCGCACAGAACGTATCCCCCCCATGGTCTACTGAAGCCAAGAGCAGGCAAAGGAAATACCAGGCTGACTGCATCCCGCTCCCTCCCTCCAGCATGACAGGTCTCTCTCCCCCATCCTAAAGCAAGCACAGCACACATTTTAATTGCTAATCCTTAACCCCAAATACGTTGTCTGACCTCACTTAAGAGTTTTCTCTTTCTGTTGCAAACATATACCAATTAAGAAAAAAGAAAATTTCTTTTTCTTTCCTTTGTTTAACCTTTCTCCTCCCTGGAAATTTGCCATGAAATGTGATAGTGTTGGAATGGTTGTTGAGGCAATTTCAAAATCTGGAGTATTTGTCTCTATGTAATTTTGTAGACACTGCATAGCATATTTTAAATATGTTTTGAAAAATTTTACTAAAGTCCTTTGATCACATTTTATTTTCTACAGAGATAACATCGTCAAATGCTACCTTTGTCAATATTTTAGATAAAAAGTTTTCTAAGAACTAAGGCTGTGTTTGTTCTATTTCAGTAAATATTTGTATAAAATTAATTATAATTTTATTGCCTTAAAAATTGAATGACAGATTTAATGTTATATTGGCTGTGCCATATTTTTCCTCTGAAAATCAGAACATTTTCTTAAAAAATTCATCTCTTATGTCTTTACCACAAAAGAAATAACTTGAGTTTGTCATGGAGGAAAATTAATCCTTTATGTAATAAATGGTACTGGTTAAATTTTAGGTATGTTGTTAGCAATATTACACTTCCACAGATTATCTAGAAGTGTTTTTTATTATTTACATTTTTCATAGGAGTCCATTGAGGTCAGTATTTTATGTTTACTTTGCAGTTGAGGAAATTAGGATCCAAAGATGTGAAGAGGTTTAATGAAGATCACATTATTAGTAAATAGTGAAATTGAGATTTGAGCTCAGGTCTGAACCCAGATTGGTGAATTTTGTTGTGAAATTCTCCTTATCCCTTGAGAGGTTGATTAAAGGAGTGTGTTGATAGTTAAACAGTTACAGTATTTGCATCTGTAGTAATTGTACCTAACTGCCGTATGAGTGAAGAATAGGAAACATCTGTTGGAAGGTCAGGATTATTTTATAGAGTGGGTGAATTACTAGTAAAATGATTCTTCAGGGATTTAGCATTTCAGGGGTTAGGGTATGCACGCCCTGTTTCCTGATTGAGCTTGGGCTTTATCTGGTAGGTGATTTGGAGGAACTGCAGGATCCATGGAAATGGCAAGGTGACCAGATTCCTATTCTGAAGAGGGCTGGTTACTGTAAAGGGACTATATCTGTAGGGTGGTAGTACTACAGAGGGGGAGCCCATTACAGGAAGGCTGTGGGAGACGTCATGGGGCTGGTGGACAAATGGAGAGGTGGAAGCTAGATTTGAGCTTTTAATGAGTTAATTTATAGACATTATCCTTCATTTCCCCTCCTGCTCAGAAATAATGAGGGCAAAATGTTTATATTTGGAAGATTGACCCAGTAGTCCCTTTCATCTTCAGATTGCTGATCTCAAAGAACTTTGCTTTTCATTACTAAGATTAATAACTACATTTAGCATAAAAGTTGCATCTTTTAGTGACAAAGCTTATTTCTTTAGAGGGAAGGTGAATTTGTGCTTGGGCTGTGGTACTAATGGAAATAAGTCTTTCAATAAAGGTTCTGCACAATAACAGCCATTTAGGAAGCAAAGTTAGTGTTACCTAAATGATCCATACTGTTTATGAAATACTCTTTTATCTCATTCTAGCTCATGTGAAAGTATTTCTTAGAAATTTCTGATTGAGTTCTGCAGGTAAGAAGAATGTGGTGATTGTCAGACTTTTGACAACCTGTCTTCCTTAAGCCAAGTTCGACCTATTTGATGCCACCCTGCATCATGTCCTTTTCTCATGTCCTGAAGTACCAAAAAAAAAAAAAGAACTGTTTTTCTGTTCTAAATAGGATAAAAAACAAAAGTTTATGATAGAATGAGTTTAGTTTTTATTATCTGATTATTTGTTTAGTTTATATACTTAGATGTGTGCTTTTCTAAAGTTACAGAGGAAAATGCTATGGCTGATAATGAATAAGATCTTTCTTGCTTGTTGACATCTCTGTATTATGAAGACTGCATACCATAGTACAGTGGTGGTGAACCTACCACGCATGTGCTGCAGCAGGCTTTTTGTGCCGTGAAAGCTCTTAAAGGTTTGCCGTCACTGCCATCGTGGAACTAGTGAAAATTCTATTAGGAACTACTTAAGTATATATCCTTAGTCATACTCTCCTTGATTGGGATAATAAAATAACTTGTTTCCTTGCCTCTAGTCTTAATCTGAACTCCCCAAGTTCTCATTCTGAACTCGCCAAGTATTCTGTAACAGAACACAAGCCTGGTATCGTCCCACCCATGTATGTCTCCATGAGTTCTGTGATGTCCTTGGAGGTGTGGCATAAGCAAAGATGGCTCTTGAAATTTGATTTCCATTAAGTTTCCTAGATCAGCAATTTTGTGGTGGGGCGTGGTGGCACAGGCCTATAATCCCAGCACTTGGGAAGACTAGGCAGGAGGATTGCTGTGACTTCCAGACCAGCCTGGGCTACATAGTAAGTTCAAGGCCAGCCTGAACTTAAAAAACAAAACAAAACAACATTTTTTTTCTATATGCTTTAGGTACTGTTTTACTTGTGAATAATATGTTTTGAAATACCTGGTACAGGTTGGTTTGAGACCTTGAACATATGATCCTCGTGTCTCAGCCTCCTGAATCTAACATTTATCTTTATAATTATGAAGGCTCAACTCAGCTGAGGCTTTCAAAGACTATTAATAAGAGGTGTTTTTAATTGTTATGTTTGGAAAAAGAAACAAAGGCAGCAAGTTATTTTTGATATTGTAATCATAGTACATTTGATTCTCTTGTTTGTTAGGGAAGTAATTGTTTAATTGAAATGCTACATCAAATTATTGAGAGAGAATTTGGTGAGAAAGGAACTAACTGTTCTCAGTGGCCAGGATTTTTTTTTTTAAATCTTCTTTTTTAAAACAAGTTTAATATTTTTGTTTTCTTATTTTCTGAGAAATCTTGGATGTTAGGAATGGTATGTGAAGGCTGACAGTTTCCAAAAAAATTTTTTTTGACATTTAATTGATGTATAATAAATGGCTCATACTTAAAAATGTCTAATCTGGCGTGTTAATATACATATATGCCTATGAAAGCATCACCCCGGTTAGCATAAACATCACAATCACCATCCCCAGAAGGCTCCTCGTGCCCTTTGTAAGAGGAGACAGAAGGAGCAGTTCTGAGGAGGAGAATAAAGGTGTTATGTTGTCCTGGAAATGTAAATGAAGAAGCAGGAACTCAGCTGTGACAAATGTTTACAAATAAGCAAAGTAACAAGAAATGAGATGGTTCTATGGATTGTGGAAGTTTATGGAAGTTTTCTTCAGATGGCTTCATGTAAAAAAGTGTGTATTTACTTCAGTAAAGTATGGGAAGCAAAGCCATTGCTCTGAGTAAGGATGAGGAGGAGGCATCTGGGCTTGGGGATCAAGGAGGTGTGAAACAGAGTGGGAGGACGCACAGAACGGGTAGTTAAAATATGCTTTCTCAGCAGCATTAAGAGTGCAATTGAAGTCTGTGGTTATGAATTTAAAGTGCGATCAGCCATGTTTAGATGCTTAGTGTCAGTGCAGAATTGGGGAATTAGATTTAACCAGGGCTATGGCTTTGCTAAGTATGATGAAATGAGAGAAGGGCAAGGAAGTTGAGAGTGTGCGCAGGGAAGTGATTGTGAGTGACCATGTACTACGCTGCTTAAGAGGGGAGAGAGAACTTCAAAGGCTGAGGGACAGCAGTCTATGCAGGAGAGGACGGTAGGTCTGAAAAAGGTTATCTGGCTAAAATTTTGAAGGTAGTGTGGATTTCCAGATGTTGGTTGAGATATCTGTGCAAAGAGGAATAACTTCAGTTTTTGGCCTGGCAATTTTAAGAAAGGAGTTGCTTGCTGTCTAGTGAAGTACCTGGTACCTTTTCACATTTTGTGGCCTCATTATGTTTTGTTTATTGCTCCATGGAAAAAGAAAAAACTTAGCATGGCGGTGCATGCCTTTAATCCTAGCACCTCAGGAGACTTGCTGGAGGAGTGCAAGCTCAAGGCCAGCCTGGACAACATAGTGAGATCCTGTCTCAAAATAAAAAAAGAAAACGTGTTTGTGTGTGTGGGGGTTATGGGAGATGTAGCTGTGTGGTAGAATGCTTGCCTAGGATGTGAGGCCATGGGTTAAAAAATAAAATAAAATAAAAATCAATTTTTTTTTCTAGTGAAATTAAGACATCCAGATACAGTATTTTGGAAAATGTAACTGTTAAGTAACTAGATCAGTTCACTATATATATAAAATTATATATATGTATGTATATATGTATAACATTTGTTAACATTAATATTCTGATATCTTAACAAGATAATTATATATCTATACGTTTATTTGGTTTTGATTTTTTGAGACAGAGTCTCTCTGTATAGTACAGGCTGTCCTTGAACTCACAGCAGGCCTCCTCCCTTAAGTCTCCCGAGTGCTGGGATTACAGGTATGCTCCACCATACCTGGCTTTTATGTATGTATGTATGTGTTTATATATTTTTAGGCCAGGTTTTTTGTTTTGTTTTGTTTTTTTCCGGTACCAGGAATCGAACTCAGGACCTTGTGCTTGCCAGGCAGGCGCTGTGCCGCTGAGCTAAATCCCCACCCCCCTTTTAGGCCAGTTTTGTATCTTTAATATTGTTTCTCAAGAAACTTACATTGTTATTTTTTAGGTCTTAATTAAAAAATTTAAGGCATTATATATTTACAAAAAATATAAAAGAAAAGTAAGTTTGAAGTCTGATGAATTAGAATTTATTTTACAATTTATAGACAACATGAAAATACCTTTTTCTTTTACTAGATTACCTGATCAGTTTTCAATGCTTAAATCTACCCTAAAGAGAAGAAATTACACTATTATTAACAACATGCAGAGAACATTACACATGCTTGGGAACAGTTGTTTTGGGTATGCATGACAGTCATGAATTTTGGATAGTGGCTGAGCTGCTAGAGTAATGCATACACTTTTTTAAGGAGAGTTTTTTGAATAGAAGAGCAATCTTTGTATATATAGATTTAAATTTTTATTTTAAAGAAAGGAAAAATAAACAATAAAAACAATGGTATAAAATTTCAAAACAAGACTGTATGAGAGTGACAACGTTGTGTGTATGTTTTGATGTAATGATTAAATCATTTCATAGCCTTGAGTGTTATCTTCCATAAGTCTGCATTGAGAGAGAGAGAGAGAGAGAGAGAGAGAGAGAGAGAGAGAGAGAGACTATCCTAAATTATCACTACAAAAGAGGTGAAGTCAACTCTTAAAAAGATTACCATAAGAAGTAGTTTAGTTTGCAAGGTTTGCTACTAATACAAAAATGGGTGTTAGTATTATGTGCTGTAAACAATCTTGTGCAAAAAGAAAAGATTGTTTTGAAGAATAAAGTTGATCTAAAGAGTTTAGTGTCAATTCTTTCATAAACTTAAACTATTAAACCCTTTGCCTGATTCAGCTTTTTACAGGAAGGCTTTCTGCCGGCTGCTAGTAGTACTCGCGTCTCCAATTTCTTTCTCTTGCTCTTGGGTGTCTTAAAGAGGCTATTTAAAAATATTCCAGGAAGATATTTTCTTTAAAATTCAGGGACACACTATTATACTGTTTCTAGTTTAATGTTCTTAATTATCAATAAGGATTTCAATAAACTTTGTATATATTACTTTAGAGTCTTGGGTGTTAGAAGCTGAACTTGTAGATCTTCAATACAGAAAAGTTACATGAGACTTTTTTATATCCAAACAAAACAAAAACACAAGCTCACTGTTTCTTGAGGTCTTTCTCATGAGAAAAGGGATTGGTTGGCTGTTTTTTGTATACACTGTAAGTACTTCTTAATTTAGAAATATTTGATTTATAGATATCACCAAACATCAAGTCTCTGGCCAGCAGCGCATTGCACCCATGCCTGCTTCCTCCCTCTTCTGTCCTGACAATGATAGATTCTCCTATCATGGAACAGTGGGAGGAAAAGAAAGCACCCATTTTTATTCCTGAGACTAAATTTGCAGGGTGATGGACTCTTTCCTAGTTGGAAATGTGGGTTTGTTTCCTTTCAAAACTGTAAGAACTTCATAAAATAATTGCTTGAACAAATAAATCTAATAAACATGTAGCAAAGGGTGTCTAAATGAGCATTTTCTCTTTTTCAAAATAGTAATTGTTTTGTAGGATCATATACTTCCAGTAAGTGGTACTTTCCATGAACCTGCTTTTAGAATTTTTTTTTTTTTTTTTTTTTTTTTTTTATAAGAGTGGGGAAGTTGTTCTCTTGATAGGTTGGGGGAAATAGATAAAGGTAAAGTTCCTTGGATTTGGACAGTTATGGGTTGAATTTTAACAAAAACAGCTGTTTGACTTTGGGGAAATTACTTTACCTAAGAGGACTTCGGTTTGTTCATCAAGAGAAGTGTGATACTGACATAGCTGTGTTGTTGGGAGTATTGGAAATAGACAAAGTACCCGGTTAATGCTTTATGTAATAGTTACTTAATAAGGGAGGATTACCTTTTTTATTTTCACTCTTTTAAGAGTATATTTGGTTTTAGAATGAGCCAAAAGGTTTTTAGAGTAAGTGCTACTTAAAAAATGGTTTTTTTTGACAATTCTAACAGTAATGTAACAAACTAAACAGATTGCATAAGATTGAGTCTTGAATTTCTCCCATGGCACTTATTAGATAGTTACTGTGGATACCTTACTTCTCCATATGATAATATAAATATCTATTGAGTTCTGTTTATTTTATTGATTTTTTTTTTTTTTTTTTTTTTTTCCAGCACAAGGCATTGAGCTTAGGAGGGCCTTGCATATACTAGGAAAGTGCTCTCTACCACTGAGCTACCCCTGCTGTACCTAGCCCTTGACTGTGTTTGTTGAGTTCTAAATATGTACTACACATTGTTAGCTGTTTTATACATATTGATGTCTCATTTAATTCTAATAACAGCCTGAAAGCTTGCTGTTATTCTACTCTGTAGAAGAGGAAATTAAGATAGTAGGGCTAAATTACTTTTCTGAAGTTATACAGTAAGTGGCAGGGTGAAAATGAATGTTTGTTCTTTTCCCCCTAGAGTGATAAACTTTTGTTATCTGTAAAGTTGTGGTGTTAATTTTATTTTACATGGTGTTCAGTTCTTGCATTTGGAAAAAAGTAAAGCAATATATTGCTCTTGGATCAGTGCCTGGTGATAACAACAGTGTTCTGTTTTTTTCTGTGCTGTTGATATAGGTAGCATCGTGTTAATGATCTTTGTTCATTGTAGCTTGTGTTTTGCCTGCAACTTTAAAAATTACTGTTGCAATAAAATATGCGTAACATAAAGCTGACACCTGTAAACTCTTTTTAAGTATACAAATAAGTGGCATTAAGCATACTCACCATATTGATTGAGCTTACAGGGCTGAATTTTTCTTTCCTCCCAGACAACACAAAATAAAGCTTTCCCACTATATTGTGTATCAAGCATTGTTAATCACAGTATCAGTGGCTTGAGATGTGGTCTTGAAAGAGCTAGTACTTTGTGGAATCTTGATTTTCTGTGATTTTGGTCATGTTATTTTCAGTCAGTGAGATTTTTCAGAGAAACTTTAAGAATTACTTCTGTGACTCTGCTTGTGTTCTTGTTGGAAACTTTTTGTTAAATTTTTATAGTATTTTGGGAAATAAGAAGTCAATAAATTTTATTAGGTATATACATACACCTTTTTTTTTCTTTTAACCTAGTCAGTGTTAGCTTCCCACATGGCAGACAGATATTGTAGTGCGATAGATAGATGTAAAAGAGTTTACAGTATTAAAAAAATAAACAGGTAGTGTTAATACACATAGGGATATATATAGTTGTATGAAGAATCACACTCCTTTATTTACATATGCTGAAGGGAACATATTTGTTAATGATGAATATAAGTGTAGGTAATTTTTGGATAGAGGAGTGTGGTGGAAAACGAATTTTATGTTAAGATAGGTTTGAGGCCGAGGCATTACTTCTGGCTCCTACCTCTAGAGAGGCTCTGAAAAGAGTAGCAGGAACTTAAGTTGCTTTGTGGTGGTTGTGGGGAATATGGGGGAATACATGGGAGTGAAATAATCAGAAGATTGGATACGAGAAATTTAAAAACTGTTTTTGGAAAATGAGGAGGAACATAAAGAACTGAATTTGTATAAGAATCTCTTGCAAACATTTGGAAGATACAGGTCAGCTTAGCAATATTTTGGGGAAATTTTTAACTGACAACCAGGGGAAATGTTTCTGTTTTTGCTAGGGCCTGGATAAATTAATAGGTGCTTTTTATGTCCAGGTAAATTAATAGGTGCTTTTTATGGTAATTATAGAGATTCAGAGCACCAAGAGGCATCAGTCAAGAGGGGGTTTCAGCAAAGGCCTTTTTTAGCACCTTGATGGAGCACTGTGTATACATCACATCCATCTACAATTTTCCCTTTGTCATTAGCTGTTCTGGCATGTAATATGCTTCCAGTAAATGCTAGCATATTTGTGTACCAGATAATAGAATGTGTAATAGTTTGAAATTCATTTCTCTAAAAAATATATGCAACAAGGTTTATTATTTACTTTTTCAAAAGTTCTGTATTTATTAATCGTAGTATGTGCCAGATGTTTCTGGAATATAAGAGAATCCTGGGATTATATAATAGAAATTGCCTTACAAAGGATAAATTGCCCTATAAGAGGAGAAAGACATTATTTACGTTCCTATTGAATTTGAATCAATTGTTTGCTGTGTTGCTGAAAAATAATGCCAAATACTTGTCCCTGAAGATATTAGAGAAAATTTAATCTAGAAACACTCAGATTTAGGTATTTGATGTGATAAGTGTTTGAAGTGGAAGTAATAAATATGAACTGTTTATTGAAAAGTTTTTTTCAGTGGTAATTAAGAAAATCCTAATCATAAGATTCCTAAGTAGTTAACAAGATGGTAAGTCTAATTCTTGGCAGCAGATGGTATTATACAGTGTTAGTGGGCTACAGCTATTGGTTTGTGATTAAGAGTTACCTGGCTTCAGTTCTCAGATGTTCTTTTCTGTATGAATTTACTGACCTAAGTGGTATTGCAGGATGGAAACTAGCTGTAAAGACTGCACATACGTTTTTCAGCTTTTCTTTTTCTTAGTGCTCTTATTTTATTAGGTTTCTAAACTACTTTCTACCTATAGCAATTGACTGGGGTGACAAAACAGACTTTGTCTGTTCCTCCAGTGGAGGTTTAAAGGGAGTCACGTTTGATGCATTTTGCCTGGCTTAACCAAATAGAGAAGAAAATGTACTTTTGTTTTTACCTAGATGATTTTTATGCTGAAATAACAGTTGTATTTGTATCTTTTCTCTCACTCAGTTACCAATTCACTGTGGCCTTTTCTTTTCATCCTTAGTGCCACTTTAATAGTTTATATTCTTCTTGTCTCATTTTCATTGCTGGGGATGAAACTCAGGGCCTTTGTACTGAGCTACAACCTTAGTCCTTTTTTAAAAAAATTAAGATAGGGTCTTACCAAGTTCTTAAGTTGCCTAGGTTTGACCTTGTGATCCTCTTGCCTCAACCCCTCAAAGCGCTAGGATTACAGGTGTGTGCCAGCATGCCCAGCTGTACTTTATATTCTATAATTTCCTGCATGGAATAATGTGATAGGTGTTTTTTGGTAATGAACATGTATCTCCAGATTAGAATAAAGTTGACACACATTACTAAGGAGATATGCAAATGGTACATAGCATATGAAAAGTTGCTGCACAGCATATGTTTCAGGGAAATGCAAAGTAAAACGATGAGATACATTACACATTATTAGTATGGACAAAATGTGGAACACTGGGCATATCAAATGCTGGTGAGGATGTAGAGCACCAGAAACTTTCTTTCTTTGCTGGTAGGAATGCAAAATGGTACAACCACTTTGGAAGGCACTTTGGAAGGCAGTTTTTTACAAAGCTAGATATAGCCTACCATATGATTTAGCAGTTGTGTTTCTTGATATTTATGCAAAAGCATTGGAAAATGACGTTTACACGAAAACCTGCACATGAGTATTTATAGCAGCTTTAGTCATATTGCAAAACTTGAAAGCAGTGGAGATGGCTTTCAGTAGGTGAATGGATAAATAAATGATGATATATCCAGACAATGAAATGTTATTGGTGCTTAAAAGAAATGACCTGTCAAGCCATGAAAAAACATGGAGAAATGTTAAGTGGATTTTATTAATTGAAAGAAACCAATCTGAAAAAACTAGATAAGATGATTAAAACATCCTGGAAAAGGGGTAATTAAGACAGTACGAAGATCAGCAGTTGCAAGGTCTAGGGGTATGGGCAGGGAGCAATGAATATATAGGCAAAGTGTAAAAGATTTTGGGAGCGAAACTTCTGTATGTGATAGAATGGAAAAAAGTTATGAATCTGCCTAAACCCATAAAATGTATAACATTTCGATTGAACTTTAGTGTGAACTGTGGACTCTGGGTGATAATGTGTCTGTGTAAGCACATCAATTATAACAAAGTATTAAATGAACCCGATTGTACATTAAAGAATTTATGCTACACACAATATTAGTGGTAATGTTTTTCTGTGACATCTTCCACTGCGGCAGTCTTACTTCAGAACCCTCGGAACCTTTTTTCAAGAACTGATTTTCCTTGTGCTGCCGTAATCGCCCCAGGCTGTCTTTACACAGTTCCATCCTGTTGCTACTGCACCCATACTTGCTAGTGTTTCTCTCTTCCCTGTGGGGAGTACTTTTGGCACACCAGAGGACAATTCTTTGTTGTTTGAGATTGGCTTGTGTTATAATTACTCAATGTCCTTGCCCCACCTCCTATCCACAGTCTGCCAGTAGCAGTGAGGAGGAGGTAAGCCAGAGGGGAAGGAAGGAGTAGGTTAGAACACTCCGAATGGAGACACAGTCTGCTAGCCAAATTGTACTATTTGTGGGTTCCAGAGCTCATTGTATTTCCTATATGAGTTTCTCTTGTCCCTTTTTCTAACTGCTCTTACTAAAATATAATTGCTATTTCATAAGGCCATAGGAGATGCAATTGCTTACATAGCAAGGTCGGGAAAATTATTTATTAGGTTTAGTACAGTATTAATATACATATCATAATGTTGACTATATAGAATGATAGTACATAGTAATGTGTAGTAATCAATGAAACTGGCTTAGTTGTTTATTTCATGGAGTCTTATTACTAGAATCTTCAATAATATTTGACAATCAATAGACTTTAGGCCCCCATGGGAACACTGAGTAGTTTTAAGCAGAAGTGTAATACTATTTAATTGCTACTGTGATAGCATAAAGAAACAAGGGGAGGATTTTTGTTCTTCTCTCGCTAGGTGCTAGGGATTGAACCCAGGTTGTCAAATGTTCTGCCTCTGAACTGTGTTCCCAGCATAGATTTCTAGGCCTCAGTCTTCATACTTCAAAGGAAATAAAATTTCCTGTGGAAAAAAGCATCACTCTTGCTGTATATTCAGCTCCCATCTTTTCTCCTGTTGCAATTTGGCAACAACACCAAACCCTAGAACAGTTTTATCATCTACTTTCTCCATTCCTTGGAGGTATGAACAGTTGAGTGCTGTCAAGATGTTACCATTTCTGCTGTTGTGCTTCTCAGCTTCCATTCTGTTTATCTTCCATTGTTACTGGATTGAGCATTCTATTATCAATCTGATTGGATTAGTCACCCCCTTGGAATCCCATAATGGTGTTTCATAATCTTCAGGGTAAAATTTCATATTCTATAGTGTGGCAAACAGCTTTTAGAGCTCTAGTGTCTTACCAATCTCTTAACCCAGGGATCCCCAGCCACTAGGCCACAGACCTATATCAGTCTGTGGCCTGGCCACACAACAGAAGGTGATTGGTTGGTGAGCAAGTAAAGCTGCGTCTGAATTTATAACTGTTCCCTAATGCTTGCATTACCACCTGACGCTCTGCCTCCTGTCAGATCAGCAGTGGCATTAGATTCTCATACCTTGAACCATACTGTGAATTACAAATTTAAGGGACCTGGGTGCTCTTTATGAGAGACTAATGCTTTTGATCTGAGGTAGAGCTGAGTTGGTGATGCTAGCCCTGGGCAGCAGCTGTAAATACAGATTAAGCTTAACAGAGATATTTAACTGTACAGAGACTGTAATAAATTAGTTGCTTTCAGAACCATGTCAAAACCCCGTCAGTGGGTATTAAACAACAAGTAAGCTGCATCTGGTGGTAGATTTTATAGTGGCAAGTGAGTTGATGTGCTTTACTTGTAAAGCTGAATCTGGTGGAAGAATTTAAGTCAGAATCTGACAGCTATTTTACTCCACGTGTGGTCTGCCCATTATGATTATGATTATGATTACTATTTTCACTACTTCAGTCTGCATCTCTTTCCCACACTGCCCATTTATGTGAGTCATAGTGTTGACAAGTTGACAAACTAACCCTAGCCAAAATGAATAAAAAGGCATCACTGGAGAACTTCTTCATAAAGGGGAAAAAATCCAAATAAGAGACAATAGAAGATTCTTGAGACTGCCAACAAAAAGAAAGCAGAATTAAAAAAAAATACCAAGAGTCCTACTTGAATTATGAGTTCATTGCAACAGATTATTCACATTCTTCAAGCCTGCTTATGTGATGACTGGCTATCCCATGAGGTCATGAAAGCTTCAAAACTGATTCTCCACTTGAGACCAGTGCCCTACATTAAAAACAACAAGCCTTTGAATTTTAAAAACCAAACCAAACTCCAAATCCAACCCAAACCAAAATGAGAATATGAAAAATACAGGCATTTATTGATTGCCAGCACTTTATCAAATATATCTGCACCGAGAAGATCATTCTTAATGGCTAACTGCATTTCTGAAGCTAAGAATTCCTTTACTATTGAGGAACCGTTGACCCTGTCTGCTGCTAAGTACATCTGTCATGAACTTTTGGGGAGAGGCCATTTAAAAAGTGGCTTGTGTTGCTGTTTTGACTAGCACTATAACTAGATAAATTGATGTGATAGACAAATTGATGAAATAGCAAATATTAATTATTGAGTCACTGTGGTGTGCAGTCTAGGTTGAGGAATCTACTGATGTTGACAATAAGGCTTTTTTTTGGGAGCAATATATTTTTCAGGAAGATGTGAATGAGGACGTTAGGTGCACTGTAGTTGCCAGCCAGCCTCTACAGCTGCAGAACTATTCAAGTCTTTGAATGATTACATGTCAGGAAAATTGAATTGGTCCTTTTGTGTTGGTATATGTGCAGATACAGTGACTGTCATGATTCACCTGCTTTCTAGTTTCATTACTCAGGTCAAAGAAGTCACTTGTGAATGTGAGTCTAGGTACCATGTTATCTAAAAAAAAATGCAGCTAGCTGAAAAATGTTACCGGAATGTAACATTTTATAGGATGTATTTGAAATAGTATTTTATAGTATTATAAACTATAATGTAGTATTATATACTATAACATAGTATTTTATAGGATGTACTTGAAATTGTCAACCATATTAATGTATATGCCTTTAACTTCTATTTGTGCAGCTGTGTGAGGAGGTGGATGCATAACACATATCTTATGGACAGAAGTGAGATGGCTTTCTAAAGGAAGATCACTGGCCAGAGTTTTTGAGTTATGAGAGTCAGACTAGAAATTTCTTTTAGAAAAGCAATCACCACAGTAGCACATTTCTTTGACACAGAGTGGGTTGCAAAATCTTATTCATGTGTTCATGTTGCAAAAGCTTATTCATGTGACATATTTAACTTGCTCTGTGAATGCAATCTTTCACTTCATGGGAGAACACACCTGTGTTGAGGTCAACAGATAAAGTGGCTGCATTCAAAACCAAACTGGAATTATGGGGGTGATGAGTGTACCCTGGGAGTTCTGATGTGTTTCAAACATTAGCAGAGACTGAGCTAGGACTTTCTTTTCCTTATTTGGCACATGATCACATACCTTAGCCTTCTTTCAAAAGTTCTAGCATTATTTTCCAACTATAAAGATCCCAAACTGGGAAAGAATGGATCTACAAGCCATTTGTGAATAAGACTGATGAATTGACTTTGTCCATGGTAGAAGATGATCAGGTGCTAGAGGTCACAAATGATGGTGGCCTTAACAGTATGTTTGGTGCTAATTCAAATCTGTATACATTCTAGATTAAAGTCAAAGTGGAATATCCTGAGATAGCCACAAAAGCATTGAAAACATGTTTCCATTTCCAACACCCTATCTTTGTGGAGCTGGGCTTTCTGCAGTGATAGCAACCAAAATGAGATTACAGAGTGTACTGGATATAAGCAGCATGTTTCAGGTGTCACTGTCTCACATTATTGCCGGTTTGGACCATTGCCTGAAGTCAAACAAGTTCAGGG
The DNA here is from genome assembly GCF_000276665.1 of Chinchilla lanigera. NCBI lineage: Eukaryota > Metazoa > Chordata > Mammalia > Rodentia > Chinchillidae > Chinchilla > Chinchilla lanigera. Next base: position 18,369,879 of record NW_004955443.1, on the reverse strand, counting down.
CTCCCACTATTCTGCATTATGATGAGTATATGATAAAGTGAGTGTATAATAAAGTATATAATAAAATGAACAATAAATATGATGTGTTTGATTCATCTTGAAACCACTCTACTGCCCACCACATCCTTTTGGTACAAAAATCATCTTCTATGATATTGGTCCCTTGTGCCAAAAAAGTTGAGGACCACTGTTCTGCCCAATTTTTGTTTTTTATATATTCTCTATACTCTGTGTGTATCAAACGAGTTTCATTTCTCTGAATGTTCTGTATTTTTTTCATGTCACTGAACAAAGTGGTATTTCTTCTTTTAGGTGTGCGTTTCTCTCTTCTCTTTCCTAGTTTTGGGACAGAATATCTGACAGGCACAATTTAAAGGATGAGGGCTTTATTTGACCCATAGTTTTAGTGGGCTTAGCCAGTGCTTGGTCAGTTGGCTTCAGGTCTAACTAACTCCAAGGCGGAAAAGGCATGATGGAGGGGCATGGCAGAAGATAGCTGCTCAACCTGTGGCATCCTGGGGCAGAGAAGACAAGAATCCTTCCTTCCAGTCAGGCCTCTATTGGCTACCTCTTCCCACCACTCCTCACCTCTAGCAGCACATCTAGCTATGAACCTGTATCAGTGGATTAAACCAGTGGTGAATACAGTGCGCCAGTGATCCCTTTGCCTTCTGAAAGCCCTACCTCTGAACACATGAGACTTTTGTGTAATATTTTAAATCTAAATCATAACACTTATCAAGGTCATCAAAACTCCAAATAACTTTAAAATTCTAAATTTAAATTTGTCATTTCAAATTCTATACATTGACAAAACTTTTACTGACTTCTCTTTTCTAGGCTTGATTTAGATGTACTCATAACAGACTTAGGTCTTCATCTGTTTTATGCTGCTGTAATAACACAGACTAGGTAATTTATAAACAAGAGAAACCTACTTTTCACAGGCCTGGAGTTTGGGAAGTCCACGCTCAGGGATCTGATATCTGGGGAGGGTCTTTTTGCTGTATTATCTCATGGCAGAAGGGCAAGAGAAAATGGAGGAGAGAGGGAAAGGAAGAAGGAGAGAGAGCATGAATATGCAAGCAGTCAGACTTAGTCTTGAGCCCTTTTATGGTCAGAATTAATTTTTTCATGATTAACCCATTAGGCCTTACTTTCTAAAACTTGCATTTGGGATTGAGTTTTGGGGGATGCGTTTAAACCTCAGCATCCTACAACCTGTGTTCCCACTAGTATCTATGGATGTATTGTAGGAGGCTAAATGTCTGCTTTTTCACTAGACTGTGAGCTTTTTTTTGGAGCGTAAGTTACACTGTTATCTCTTAATTCCTAATATCTGAGACCACACTGACAGTATAGAAGCAAGTTTGTGATTTAGTTACTATATGAAGTAACCAGAAGTTACAGAGGCGTAAAATATTCCCAGCCAAGCCTTGGTTTTATGAACATGTGAGAATAAAGGAATGTGGTTTCTACTCTGTTCATAGCTTAACTGTGTGGACAAAATGATGTGTAAAGCAATTAGAGATTTAAAAAGCGCAGCATTAAGTGTGGTCTTAAAATGACTTTAAAATAAGGATATAATTAAAAGTGCCTTGACATTTTATATGGCTCATAACTGATTTTCTCCTTAGTAGGTACCATTACTAACACGCTTGTACTTTTTAGTTGTTTATCTTGTCATGTCTGTATTCCTCACTAAAATGTCTTATGCGGACTTTAATCTCTTTTGTTTATTATGGTATTTCTAGTGTCTAGCACATGGCAGGTGCCCACCAGGTATTTGTTGAATGGATAGAATGGAGTTGGGTTAATGAAGTGATCACTGGGAGGTGTATTTATGAAAGATTTTATGGTGACATTACACTTGAAAGTAAACTTCATGAGAGTACTTTATTATATAAGTTGTATATATATATATTTATTAGCAAAATAAGTTGTATGTAAAATTAGTTTTGCTGGAGACAATTGTATGTTGTATTGCAGATCTTTACACTATTTGTTATCTTAGTACTTGAGAGCTTATCTTTTACTTTGTGTCCATCACAATAATTACAAATGGATTTGAGCTCATAGCTATATCAAGATTCTGACGGTTTTGCAAATTAGGGATCATAATTGACTATAATGCCTACTAGTGCTTAGTCTTTAGCAAATCTTGGTCAGGTTTTAAATATTTGTGTGTGTGTGTGTGTATATGTATATATATACATACACACATATATGTGTATATATATATATATACATATATATGTATATATATATATACACACCACACATATACATGTCATGCATAGCTTGTAATTTCATTTTCTAGTTTCTTTGTTTTTTTGTTTGATTTTTTTGGTGATGTTGGGTATCCAATCCAGGGCCTCAGGCATGAGAGGCAAGCTCATTACCCCTGAGCTACATCTGGCCCATTTTCTTCTTTTATAGTTTCTTTTTTCATTTTCTTCCCTTCCACAACCAAAGAAGTTAAAATTAGATTTTGAATTAGAACTAAAAATGTTAAATTGCCAAAGTATAGTTTAGGCTGTAACTGGAACATGTAGGTAATATAGCTTCAGATTATTTTTTGGAAAATAAAATTTGTGTGTTTCAAGTGTAGGCCTCTTAACATTTTTTCCACGTAGGCATCAAACTAGATATTCTTTTATAGCTGCAGTAAAATCTTAAGCATTTGGTTAGGTGCTTTATTTTAGACTTCAGTTAATTAAGACCCAATGTCAAGTTATTTGTCCACAGTTAACTGATACCGATTAACTTATTACAAAGCCAGAATGATAGCCTAGATTTTAAACTATTGATGAAGAGATCAGCGAGACTGTGGCATTCCTTCTTTAGGCTAACCACATTAAACTTTACAGCCACTACTCTTTATAGAATAACATGTAATTCTGATAATATTTTAAAATGATATTATTTTAATGACCTAGTAGAATACTAGTAGTAAATTCCTGGAATTGGTCAGTCTACTAGTCTGCCAGGTAGAGTATGAGTGCAGCTTTGGTTCTTTGCCAGTTATATCAGTAGAAGGCTGCTTTCATCAATCTGAGTTTTAGACTTTGAAAAGCAGTTCATGCCTTCTAGTTAGTATTTGACAGCTTGAATTTGAAAATTCATACCTATTGCATAGAAAGAGGTGTAACCAGTAAGTGTATTTTAAGGAAAACATGAGGAATAAGATGTAAAAAAATCAGTCATTTTTTTCTGTTGAACCTTAAGAAGTTACATATTTTTATAAAAAGCCATACGGATAGACTCGAAGTATCTTAAATAGAAAAATGGAAGAAGATTAAGTGAATATTCTATATTTCCTTTTCAAGTTTGTTTGGTTATTTTGTAATACTTTCCTAGGACTTAAATTTTAATTAAACTGGATTATATAAAAATAGCTCCTTGTGCTCTTTGATTTTTTAGCTTTTTAAAAAATGTTGGAAAATAGTTTTGGGCAGAAGAATAGTAAATGTAATGGGCTAGAGGAGAGGAGATGGTTAAAGATGTGAAGACTTTAGAAACTTGAATTTAGAATTGGTGTAGCTTCTCATTGTAGTTGCCTAATGAAATTGGGTTATTTTTAGTCAGATACATTCATAAATTATGTTTTTGAAGCGAAGAATACTCTGTTAGACATTTAAAGCTTCGTGCTGTGACTTGGTCTGAAGTTTGTGTGGAGTTTTTGCATTTAAATTGTGTTCTGTAACTGTAGCCTGTATTTTGGTACGGCAACTAATTGCCCCTTGTTCTATTTCAGATCCGTGCATGTCCCTGAGTCCGCCATGCTTTACAGATGAAGATAGATTTAGTCTAGAAGCTCTTCAGACAATACATAAACAAATGGATGACGACAAAGATGGTGGAATTGAAGTAGATGAAAGTGATGAAGTAAGTGGAAAACTTCTCTGGTGTTCTTTTAGAACAGAATGACTTGTCTCTAGACTTAAAATTTCCCTTTATTTTGCATGTGACTCAACTCCATCTTCAATATCTGTAGCTTTTGTCTGTTTACATTTTACTGTTAGCCTATAAATTTAGTTTTTCTTGTCTTTTTCTTTCTTTGTATATAGGTCTTTCCAGTTTTGTAAAAATCTTCAGTCTCATGTTCCTTTTTTTTTTTTTTTTTTAAGTTTTTTGAGACGGTCTGGTCTCTCTGTATAGTTGAGGCTGGCCTTGAACTCAATATGTAGCCCGGACTGGCTTGAAACTCATGGTGATCCTCCTGTCTCAGATTCCTCAGTGCTGAAATTACAGGTGTACACCACCTGTAATGCAGAACAAGCCCAGCCAGTCCTGTATTTTTGGAATTCTTAAACATATATTCTAGTCTGTCAGTTATCTATTGTGGCTGTATGAAACACCCCAAAATTTAGTGGTTTAAACTGACAGCAGTTTATTATTTCGTTCAAGTGTGTGGGTTACTTTGGCTTGCTTAAGCATTTTTTTCTGTTCCCTTAAGTATGGGCTGAGGTCACCGTGCATTTGGGAGTTACTGGGGCTGGAATATCTAAGATGGCCATTTATCTTTCATGGTTTCCCTGTATGTTGGTCTCAATATTCAGGAATGTAGCTCAAAATTTATTACAGCATGACAGCTGGGTTCCAAGTGGTAATGTTCCAAGAAGGCAAATTCTCATGTACTAGTGCTTATCATGCCCGTGCTTGCCAGTGCTTTCTAATATCAAATTGGCCCAAACAAGTCTTTTGGCTAAGCTCAGAATTCTACGTGGGAGAGGATTATATGTGACAGAGAGTATTAGGAGGTCTGCTTCATTGGAGGCCATCAGTTTACTGTACCTACTGCCTTTAGTTTTTAAGTATTCCTTTCTCTGGTCTAGTTTTTCTCTTAGTTTCTTCAAGAGTTGTTTATTTAGTTTCTCCATAGAAGTTATATCTGTTCTAACCAAATCCCCTTTCATTTTTCAGGGTTCTTCAAGCTCTTTGTTGAATGCTTCTTTTTTGGTTTATGTAATATTAAATTATGTTATTATCTGATGTTCTGTAGCAGTAATGTCCTCTAATAATAATGGTATTTAACATGACATTTTCTGAAGATCATTTGATCTGATCATTTTACATTTTTTAAAGCAGAATCTCTTACCTGTTTTAAATCTCTCACTATTCAGTGGCACGTGTGCACCTACCTGTCTTCAAATTGTACTCTTCTAAATTAGGAGTTGGCAAAACTTTCTCTGAAGGACCAAATTACAGTTTGAAACATGTCTTCCAAAAACATGTTGAACATTTTCTTCCCATTTCCCAGTATCTGTTACACATGAAAATGTTCAAATGGAAAGGGAAACAGAGGAGGGGGGAGGTGAAAGGAAAGAAGGGAAAAGAAAAAGAACAGAAGGGAGAAAATGGAAACAAAGATTTTGTAAATGAGGGGAAGAGGGGCTGAAGGGAAGGGAAGGAAATGGAGAAAAAAAGAATCAATGTTATGTACAGTTACAAATTCCCTATGATCAGTGTGATCACTGATCACTATGTCTAAAATGTACCAATAAAATTAAAAAAAAACAAACAGAAACGTATATTGAATTCCTAACCCTCAGTAACACAGGCTGACCTTATTTAGAAATGGGGTCAGTACAGATGTAATTGGTTAAGATGAGCCCATACCCATGTAGGCTAGACCCTTAGTTCAATGTGACTGGTGTTCTTACAAGAGAGGAGAACACCGTGTGGGGCAGACATCCGGAAAGAGGACACCTATGTGACAACAAGGGTGGAGGTTGAGGAGTGCAGTTGCAAGGCAAGGAGTACCAAAGATTGCTGGTGACACCAGCAGCTAAGAGACAATCATAGGGCAGCTTCTCCCTTACAGTCATTGAACATGACCCTGGGGACATCTTTTAGCTTCCATATCTGTAAGAAATTAAATTTCTCTTCTTTCAAGCCACTCAGTTTGTGGTACTTTGTTATGACAGTTTTAGGAGAATACAAAAGGTAGTAAATATTTTGGGTTTTGTGGGCTATATTGTCTCCGATGGAAGTACTCAGTTTTGCTATTACATGAAAGCAGCTGTGGATCATATGTGAGCTGATGGGTATAGCGGCTTTTTAATAAAACTTCATTTACAAAGCAGACAGCAACTTTGATTTTTGTCTGTATGCCAACACCTGCTATAAATAAGACCATGTGTTATTAATTTTTTTTATTCATTTTTTTCCCTTTCACTGTTGCCCCTTATGTGCTTTGGTTATTTACTTGGTCTGCTGTAACCTAAGTGCTTATTTTCTTGTGCCCAGCTTCTAAGCTTTTCATGTCTAATCCATCATGATTATCACTTTGAAAGCATTTGCCTCAGCTGAGAAACTTGCAGTGCTCTCTAATTGCCTGTTAGATCAGATATTCACTCTTCTGTCTTATGTTTAATGTATCTGCATCAGTTGATTCTGATTCGCTAAGATGATTTCCTCTCATTGTGGTTAAAGTTCACTAATGACAAAATCACTTTCACTTTTAAGTAGACCAGTTAATTTCATTTGCTTTCAGAACTATGGGCTATATATTAACTCTAGCTTGGGTTGTGTCCAGTTTAAAAAATCTTTTAAATATTGGAGTTTATTAGTTATTAGGTTGAGTGAAATGAAATTGATATATTATCAGGAGCTTGACCATTAGGACCAATTTTTAAATTCATTCATTCATCCACTCATTTGTGGTAGTGGGGATTGAAGCCCCTTTACCCCAAGCTGTAGCCCCGGCCAACCTATTTTACTTTTTTGAGACAAGGTCTTTTTGAGTTGGCAGAGTAGTAAAGGGTGACCTTGAATTTGTGATCCTCCTGCCTCAGGTTCCCAGAGCACTGGAGTTACAGGAAGGCACCCATTTTATTATATTCTGTGGATAGTTCATTCCCTTAACATTATTTCCCTCCCTCTTTTCCTGCCTCCCTCCTTTTCATTCTTCCTTCCTTGCCCCTCTTTTTTTCCTTCCCTCTCCTTCTTCTCTTTCTCTCTGCCCCACTCTTCTTCTTCTTCCTCTTCTCCACCCTTTCCTCCCTTGGTCTTTCCCTTCCACATACAGACAAAACACACACACACACACACACATACACACACACACACACACACACACCACACAAACAACTATATTATTATTTTCCCAAGATTGTTTAAATGGTTTGTTTAGTTGCAAATTTGGATACTTGATTGAGCACTAAATATATCAGTTCTTTATAAAGGGGTAAATTGTTCTCTAATCTAAATGGATTTCCTAAAATTATTGTTGTATATTTTCTTGGTCACTTACAGTATGGCTGTTTTAGCTCTGTCAAATTCCATATCATTTTTCTTTACATGGTGGCCAGTGTAATAATGACACCATCCCCACACATAAGAGTAGAGCTCTCATGCCCCTCTTATCTTCCGGGATCACACTTCCTATATCACCATCATGACAGATTTCAATGTGAGTTTTGTTTGTTCTTGTTTAGTTTTGTTTTTTTAAGACAGGGTCTTTCTGTGTAGTTCAGGCTGGCCTTGACTCACTAGCCCAGGCTGGCCTCAAATTTGCTGTGATCCTCCTGCCTCAGCCTTCCAAGAGCTGGGTTTACAGATGTGTGCCACCACGCCTGGCTCAACATAAATTTTGGAGTGGACAGCCATTCAAATCATAGCATATCATAATTATGCTAAAATTATAAAAGTGCTAATACTTGAAACAAACAGAAGAAATTCACTTTTGCTGAATAATTAGAAATACTTTTAAAGGAATGAGTAAAACTGTGCATAGTATGTAGACAGAAAGTTATTCAGTAAGTTTTGGCAGATATTTGATGACTTACTAGAATATTTAATTACTTCTAGAACTGTAAGGTAGTTAATCTTTTCAATTCATGAGATTTTAAGTGCACATGTACAAAATATTTTCACTGTGTGAAACAGAGTTAAGTAAAATGATGCAGAGCTCAGAAAAAGAGAAAACTGGCAATAGAAGGACCATTAGTTTTTATCACTAATGTTGGAAGTGGCATACTGTGACTTTTATTGTATCCTACTTGCGAGAAATGAGACACTAGGTCCAGAAAAAGTTTACTTCAGTGATCTTTTATTGAGCATCTATTGGCTACTAGGTAGTGTGTGAATTGCTGTTATTGTAAACCTAGACATAGACACATGGTGTGCCTATGACCAGTCATTTCATGGAAAACGTACACATTGACTTGTTCTGAGAGAACTGAGATGGGCAAAGAATCAAAAGTATGTAAGAGATTAGAAATAGAAAAGACACAAGAAAGTACCACATTGAGGTTGGATTGATCCATGGATATCAAGAAAGTGAGGCACCAAATTGATGAAAGCATGAAGGCACTAGTGGACAGAGCTAGTAATCTCTGTGTCCCAGGTGTATTTATGCAGGAATAGCATGGACCAGCTCTCTTCTGGTCTATAGAGCTCCTTTGGAGAGTCAGTAGAAGCTATTCCCTGAAATTCTTAACATTTTCATATCCGCTCTTACGAAAACATTTTACTTAAATGTAAATATCAAGGGGAGTTCAGAAAGTTAGCGGAAATGTTATCCCATTATGGTGCAAATTATGGATACTTAGGTATTGAAGTAAATTTCCATAGATTTGATGCAATGTAGAGATGGGTGTGGTTCAAATACAGTGCTTCAGATAATGTTGTTAAATCACTTAATTCTTATAGCAGTAAAGAAAAAAACTTCCCGGAGGCCAAAAATTGCTCTCATAACCTATAATTCTCTAAAGTAGTTATCATGACTTGTATTAGTAAGATTTTGAGTATGCACTGTTAAATTTTAAAGTAAATAGATCTATTTAGGAAGTATATATGTGTACTACACAGTTATGTATGCACACACACAAATTATTGTACCAATTTTATGTCTTAAACTATTTACAGAAATATAACTTAAAAATGAAATAAGATTAAATATAAGTGGTCTGGACAACTCAATTTGGAGACCACTGCACTAATGAATTGTAAAGCAGGATCATGTTATAAATTATACAATCTGATTTTTTTTTATGAAAATAGGTTATGGAGACATTGCTAACGTTATTCTTTTTAAATTTCTACTCTGCTGTGTACGTTTCTTAACCATACTGCACATCAGTTATTGATACTCTCATGATCGGTAGTATGCTTTTTCATTACTGAAATAAGCTCTGATGCCTCCAATAAATTTATTCATTTATACTAGTTTAGAAAAAAAGGCAGACTAGGTGAGGCAGAAAATACAATATATGCCATTTTGAGTAGGAAAGACACAATTAAAGTCTATTTTTTAAAAAAAATCCTTTTCCCATAAATTGTCCCTCTGACTGTTTTAGTTACAAAGTCAGCTAATTTTAAAATGTACTTTGTATTAGGAGTGTGTCTAGTTATTGGTCTGTAGAGACCCTAGAAGTAGCATTTACAGTATCTTTAAATAGAAGTCTGGAAGAAAAAACTTTCAGAGAGGTGGACAGGATCTCTTAGGGTATGCTCAAGGTATTTTGGTGAGACAGTATGCTCAAGGTGGACAGGATCTCTTAGGGTATGCTCAAGGTGTTTTGGTGAGCTGTAAGATATCAAGAAACTTGACATCAAGAAGATATCAAGAAACTTGATATCTTACAGCTCACCAAAATCTATTAAGCATCAAATATTTGTTTGCCATTTTGGCTTCTGCTTGTACATAACTACAGTTTAAAATATCCAAAATGATATTGGGGCTGTATACATGCTTTGGAAGCAATGCAGAAAAATGATGAGATAATCTGACACTTTGTATTTAGCTTCCAGAGTGAAAGAAGGAAGGAAGGAAGGAAGGAACAAAGGAAGGAAGGGAGGGATAAATAGGATAGATAGTGATCTTTGCAGCCATGCTCTTGGGTCTCAGAATAAAGAAGAGGATGAAAGGGGAGTCAGCACAGTGCAGAGAAACTGCTCCCTAAGGAGTACATTGAAGTGTGCTCCCTGGACAAGCACATTAGCTTCTTAGGAACACTTTTTAGAAATGCAAATTCTTAGGTCCTAATCCTACCCTGCTGAATAAGAAACTTGGTGGTGGTATCTAGCAATCTATTTAGCAAGTCCGCTGAATGATTATGGTGTCTGATGAAGTTTGAGGGCCACTTGATTAAACCTTTACAAGGTTTAATAGGTAGTAGATGGAAGTTCTTTATCTTGACCTTTTAAAACTACATATTATACTTACAAATCTTATTTTCTTATGACTGGATCTGTGAAAAGTGGTTCATGACATACTGTAATAAATCTTACAGTTACTTTTGTATTGTGCTTTTATTAACAATTTTTTTTTATTAATAGTTCTTGTAATCTCTAGCACAGTATTTGTTTTGGGCCACTGTGATGACCTTACACAAAATACTATTTCTGGGTCTGTGCTTTATGATCTTATTTTTGCCCACGTTCTACTTTAAACATTTCTTTCTGGGCTTGGTAGGGAGTCATGGATATGCAGTTACTATCAGGCAGGTTTATGTGTATGCTTTTCTTGGGAAGGGATCATTTGCTTTTGTTAGAGTAAAATAGTTTTATAACTTACATCAGTGATGACGATCCTTTTAGAACTTTCATTGATAAACAACCTGCTGTGGCAAGCATGCCGTAGGTTTACCACCACTGACCTAGATAGTTGAGAAGCATATATAAGTTATTGAGACATCTTAAGAAGACATCTCATTATTTTATAGTTGTACCTAGAATATTTAATTTGTGATTTTTCTATCCTGCCTCAGTGTTTATTTAGTTGAGTATTCAGGCTCTTGCTTTGATGACTGTAGTATTTATTTACTGAAATCCCTTTTTTTCTTACCTTTTCTATTTGTTTACCAACTGTTGCTGAGATATGTTTCTACTCATGGCATTTTGAAAATCTAATTTTCTCAGAATGTTGCTAGTCATGTATCAGCTTGTCTCTCAAAACAACCACCACAGAAACCAGAAGACTGCTCTTACCTCGCAGTTTAGATTGTCTCATCTCTCTCTACCCCATAATTCTGATTTATTATAGAACGTTCTCTCTTTATGAGGTTACCTTCATCATAGACCATTTAAGAAGCACCACACAAACTACATTACAGTGTTTAAGTTACTAGCTCATCTCAAACACCTGATTAGTCCATATGTAATTGACCTATGAAGTAGCAATGGTGCTTCTTAAATGATGTACTTAAAATGATAAGTAAGCACTCTTAAATGCAACCTATTAAGAAACTGGAAATCAGAGACCTGAGTATGCAGAAACTAAAAACTTTTGGAATCATTTTATGGCATCGCAGAGCATTGAAATATTTTGTATCTTTTGCCATTGTCTAGAAGTTAGCACAGTTCCTGCTTCAACTAGTAGGTCTTTTATCTGTCTCTCAAATTGTTTCAGCTTTCCTTAGTCAGGTCACATGTTAATTATATATTTTCATTAAAAAATAAATTGTCATTCCTGTTCCATTAATGTTTAGTTTACCTTAACAAGCATTTCATATTCAGCACTGCTACAGACTGAAAGGGGGCAGAGGAGTAGGAGTATGAATCAGGATTGTGCATCTGGACTTCTCTACTTTGGTTCTAGCCTGACTGTACTGCCAGTCCTGCTCCTCTCCTCCCCTCTTTCCCTGAGCATTTTCAGGATAACAGCATGGTATTGCATTTATGTAATATATTTATTTGAGAGTTTAGCACATTTGACATATTGTCTCATCTCTTAAAAGATGTCTGAATTTGGGTGGGTACAGAACCTATTTATTCCATTTTTCTTTGGGTACTAGGAGTTGAACTCAGGACCTTGTGCTTGCCAGGTAGGCGCTGTGCCGCTAAGCTGTATCCCTGGCCCCTGTTTATTCCATTTCACAGATGAATTAGATGCAGTTCTGTCTTATGGTAAGATTTAACACTGTTAGTTTTATATTATTGTTATTATAGGTAAAAGTTACCACATAATTCATCATTTAAGCGGGCATACATGTAAGAATGAAAGCTGGTGCTATTAATAATTATGCCAAGACTGGGCCAAGGACCCCTATACTTACCCTCATCATATGCCTTAACATAGTTTGCTTTCTGTTATACTTTCTCCCTCTCTCTGTCTCTCTCTCTCTCTTTTTTTTTGGTACTGGGAATCGAACTCACAACCTCGTGCTTGCCAGGCAGGCACTGTGCCCACTGAGCTGTTTCCCCAGCTCCCTTACCTTTATCTCTGTCTTGCTCCCTCACTAAATTGTTAATTGCTTTTAAGTATTGTGTCAACATTTCTGCTATTAATAAAACTCATATAAATTACATTTTAGTTTGTCACTCTGAGTGTTTCAATATTGTGTAGCGTGTTTTCTAGTAACATGAGGGACACAATGAGAAACTTTCTTTTCTTAGTGTTAGGGGATTATATATTTTTGTTCTCTAGAAATAATATAGTTGGAAAATATTTTTATATTAAAATAATGCACATTGATCCTTTCATTGATTTTAGAATTTTTTTGTTTTTCTTTATTTTTATTTTGAAGAATAAAAGAAGGAAAACACATAAACAAACATTTACAAAATAGCATAAAGAATTAAAAAGCATTAGCCCCCCAAATTCAAAGACCCAATCCAAAAATGGGCAGCTGAGATGAAACACACTTCTCAGATAAAGAAATACAAATGGCAAATCAATACATGAGAAAATGTTCAACATCATTAGTCATTTGAGAAATGCAAATTAAAATAACATTGAGATTCCATCTCATCCCAGTTAGAATTCTTTTTAGTGGTAGTAAGTTTCTTGGCTTTTCCCAATTTTTCTCAGATTATCCCTTCCTCTCCTTTCTTCCCTTTCTTCCTTCTTTTTATTTCTCTCAATTTTATAGATATATAATTGATAAATAAAAATTTTATATGTAAGCATATAACATTATGATTTAATGTATGTATACATTGTAAAATGAGTGCCACGAGTTAAGGTAATTAACACATCCATCATCTCAGATAAGAGAGGATATGCCTTTTCAGTTAGAGGATAGGTATTGTGTACTGATGACTATAGGAAATAATGATATCGTATACTTGAATTTGCTAAGGAACCAGATCTCAAGTATTCTCACTACACACACACACACACACACACACACACACACACACACAGGAGGGAAAAGGTGAAGGAATAACTAAAAACAAAAAAAGAACAAAACAAAAACTAGAAACAATGTTCATACTTGCATAAAAACAACAATCAAGAAAAAGAAAAAGGTCAAACAAAGGAAGAAAAGAAGAAGAAAAAAATATTTACCACAGGACATTGCTCTGTTGTTACATAGACAGTATGGGCAGACAGAGCCCAGATCCATGTTGATTTATCCTAACAAGCCTGCAGTGGATTTATGGTGGGGTAGTGGATATTTCCAGCAAGCCTGCTCCTTTAGTTCCACTGCAATTCAGGCTAGTTTCTAGGTGTGAGGCTGGGATCCAAGTTGTTCAGTTTGCAGCACTCCATGTGCCTCCTGCCCACTTGAACTTGGCTCCCTTCCAATTTGTGCTCAGCTCTTTGACCTCCTGCTGATTTGAATTCAGCCTTACCCTGACACTTGGAGCTGCTAGATGGAGCCAGTCTGCAGCTGCTCTGAGTTCTGAGCTCAAGTGGCCCCTCTCTCAATTAGTGACTAGCCAATTACCCTCTCTTGGGCCACGTCTGAACCCAGGTAGCTTACTTACCGCTGCAGTCCACTGCATTCCACTGCTCTGCTCCACTGGTGTGGTTCTCCATGGAGGCTTCTGGGGTTGCCATTAGTCACCATGTGTCTGCAGTTTCGCGTTACCTGTCTCACTCAGTAAGCCAGGGCTCAGGGAGAAATCGCAGCTTGATACCTCCTTCTTCTGTCTTGAAGTCCCTAACTTCACTCTCCTTGTGAGCTTTAATTCTCACTTCAGATCTTTGCTGAGTGCCAGGGACCCACTTCCCTCCTCCTTCCTTGCTTACATTGCTATATTCTAGCATCTGGACACCAAATCCCAAAGAAGCTGTTTCTCTTCTGTTCACCTTTCTGTCATCTTCCTGGAAGGCACTGCCTTTTGTCTTTATTACTCCATCAAAAGTGTTCTTATGGCTGGGAATGTAACTTTGTGGTAGAGTGTTTGCTTAGTGCATACAGCCCCAGGGTTTGATTGCCACCACTGAGAAAAAAAATTTGTTCTTGTACTCATTAATGATGTCTATGTTGCTATGCAGTGGTCAGTTCTTAGTCTTTATGTCATTTAGAAGCATCATGACAGAAACATGCTTTCCTTTTTAAAACACTTTTTTTTCCATTTGGTTTTCATGAAACCATACTTTCCTGTTTTATTTATCTCTAGTATTGTCTCCTCAGTTCTATTCTAATTTCCTTTTAATTTCCCTGTCTTTGCTTCTCTTTGTCTGTTTATACCCAGGCTTTTAAAAAGAATATCTGTTTAGTGTAGTCCTGAACTATGGATTTTTAAATTTTTTTTTGGTTTTTCTCCCGTACGGGGAACCGAACTCACAACCTTGCACTTGCCAGGCAGGCGCTTTGCCACTGAGCTAAATCCCCAGCCCCTGGATTTTTTTATGTAGAATTGCATTACCATCTTAGTTTGGATATCTAGTAGTCGTCTTAAGTGTAATAGTCAATTTAAATGTTCAAAATTGAGTTCTGATTTTCTCTTTTACTGAGATCTCTGTTAACTTTTTTCTTATAGTGAAGTTACTGTTTAAATATCTGTATAATAATACATTGAGTTAACCAAAAGGTTTGATATCATCTTTGATCTCATCTGCATTGATAGAACATTTTTCATATCTATTGATTTATTTAAAAGATTAGAAAATGCCAACATTTTATGTTAATTCTTATGTTAAATTAATTCTTTGAAGAGAAACTTCAGCATATCAGTAATTTTATGTATTTGTGTTAGAAAGTCAGGATATATGCTTATTCTTACACATCTTCAAAATAGTTTCCAAAACGACTGCAAAGGGAATGAAAGAGAATGTGTGTGTGTGTGTGTGTGTGTGTGTGTATGAGAAAGAGAGAGAGAGATTTGGTTGTTAATATCATGAACTCATGGATTTAAATGAGCTTCATTTTTATCATTTTTTGTTGTTTCAATTGTCCCACTTGGGGCAAATGGAAGCCTGTGTAAGCTTTGATTCTTTTTTTTTCCTACTTCACAAGAATTGTGAAGGTTGCTGTACTTTAATGTGTAATACTCAAAATACAAGACATTGTAGCAAACATTATTGTAAATAAAAAGGAAATGAGATCAGTTATTATGGGCTTCAGAGTAAGCTGCATCTTCATAATTTGCATATTTATTGCCTTTACTTTCTGGGTATAATTTCATGAGATCATTGATTTGAAGAATGGTAATTGTAATTTCTGTTGCAAATATCAGTCTCTTCACTTTAACTGTGGTTGGTTCAAACACCCCTGCTTTTTTTGCCTTATGGTTTACTGTTGATCAAATCAAAGCCAATGTGTTTTAGACTGTTGTGGTCTGGGTTAATTTGAGCCTCATTAAGAATATCTCTTAACTTTGCAACCATGGAGTCTTTAGCAGCATTAACTGCCAGTGTACTAGAAATCACAGGAGATCTTACGAATTCTGTGATAACAAGCTGTTTTGAGGTCCTTTTCAAGGTATGTGGAAAGGGCTGCTTCCGAAGCATTCCCGCTTGGAACAAGGGATGGATTTTAACTCCACAACTCTTTTTACCACACAGAATGCATCATGTACAGAGCATTCCATCTCTTCACACATGAAATCTTTTGCCTCATGTAAAATACTTGATGCAGATGTGTGAGACTTAGTATTTTTGGTTAATATCAGTTCATCTTCCCAAATTCTCTCCTGTATTCTCCTTTCTTGTCCCAATATTGTAGCTTCAAAAATTTGTTCACCTTCCAGATTGGCTAGGGCTGACAGAATAATTCAGAAGCTTTAACACTGCACTTCAGGTCATGTTTTCTTCTCACTGCCATAGTGCTAGCCTATACCAGATACTTCATATATATGTCATCAATTGCACCAGTGGTTAGAAGCACATTGGCACCAGTTGCCAGGATCTTCTGAATTCTCTCTTTGGCTATACAGTATCTGATTCCCTGTCTAATTTGGCCCAGTTTTTCAAACTTCATTTTTGTTTTTGGCAGATGAAATAAAGCAGTTTTTGCATTCATTATTCTCTTAGGCATGCCCTGAAATCCCACTGCATAGTTGATTACATAGCCAGTGATCAGTATGCTTTCCATTTGCTTTCTCATGTGGGCTTTCAGAGTATTAACAGAATTGACTGATTAGTGAAGCGTACCACTTACATCTGTATTTGCCAGCAAGTGTAGCATCTTTTACAGTGGTGGTGAACCTTTTAGATACCGAGTGCACAAACTGCAACCCAAATCCCATTTATTTATTGAAAGCTGCCAATATTGCAATTAAACCTGAATACTGAGGTTTTAATTTAGAGAAAAAAACAGCTCATACATTAACATCTTTTTTCTTACAGTAACAGGGCTTTCAGTGGTACAGACAGCTTTGTATTGAAAGGTAAAAGTCTGCATTTGGTGTGCTTTTTCTCCATTACTGTGACCTTTGCTGCTGATGCATGGTGATAATTTGTCACACTTTGGCTCACACTTCATTGGAGAGCAACACGCGGCAGCACTCAGGTCGTCTGTTAGTCTGTTTCTTTTCTGAGGTTTGATACAATTCAAAGCTGAAAACAACTGCTCAGAAGCATAAGATGATCCAAACAAAGTAAGAAAAGCAATCCTAAGTGCTGTCCTTAACTTAAAATTATTGGCCAGAGAATTCCACACTTTAAGGATTTCATTTTCCGAACTACCAACTATGCTGTCCTTTGTCATTCCTTCACACTCTGTCTTCTCAAGCATTGCATACAGACCATAGAGTTTACTTTTCCAGGTAGAGCTTTCCTGAAATTCCAGTAGCTCCATTTTCCAATTTCCAAAATCTAACCAGTATAAGCAGGAAAGATCAAGTTCTTCAAATCTGGCTTTATACGGAGAAGTAAGAAAAGACAGGATTGTCTCCATTTCACAGAACTATAAAAATCTGTTACTAAAATTCTCCTTTGCAGCTGCTACAATGCTAGAAAATTCCTTGTAGATTTCCTGATGGCTTGTAGGATTGTCTGCAAAAGTTGTAGAATTTTCTAAATGCATTTTTAGATTTAGAAAAATATTTCAACTGCCCACTTAAAAAAGCGGAAGTTTTCTTTAAAATGTTTTGATATCACAGAACTTCCCTCTGTTGTTTTACCTACACCTTGTAAATTTTTATTCAGTACATTGAAGTGTAGTATAAAATCTGTAAAAAAAAAATGCAACAACATGAGGTTTGTTAAACCAGGCCATATGGGTGAGCTGTGGATATTCCTGCTCCTTTTCATTCATAAAGAGCCTAATTTCATCCAAGCATGCTACAGATCTCTTCAGGACACATCCTCTGCTCACCTATTGGACATTATTCTATATAAATATAAAGCATTATACCATGGCTGAACCTCATTAAGAAGTGTTTGAAACTGTCCAAAAATAAGAGCATAATCCATTTTGTAATTCACCATTTTTGTGATATGTTTGAGGATATCATCTAATTTTTACTGCCTTCCCTGACACAAAGAGCCTCTTGATGTATAATACAGTGAAACCCAATGACTGTTTTGTTTCTTTAACAAAGAACTTTATGAAACCGGATGTTGCCCACACCAAGCGAGGTGCCCTATCATTAGTAACTGAAACCACTTTTTTGGGTCTTATATCTTGTGACAGAAAAGCCTCCAACCAGCAATATAGATATCTGTCCCTTGTGTTCTTGCAGGCAAAGACACCAGTTGCATCAGCTTTTTTCTCATGATGTCACCAATAGCATAACGCAGATTACTGCTAGCCTTGCTTTATTATTTATATCTGTGCTTTCATTCAAGCACATGGAGTAACAGGCTGTCTTTTGTAAGTGGTGAGCTGCTGACTAACATCACTTATGTGCAGGACTTGATTTTTAATGATATTTCTGCTAAGTGGCATCTCACACATGCACTGTACAATTTTATCCTTCTTTGGGAAATCATGAAAGAGGGAATTAATCCCAGACAACATGGCCATTTTGATCAAATCGCCATCAGAGAGGGAGTTAACATGTTTTCCTGTGCACAGTGAAATTCAGAAGCTGTCAGCTGTCAGCTGACAGATGGTTTGGTTTAGAAAGATAGTTGCAAAAACTAAGACACTGGGAATAATATTTTCTCAGTTTCCCTTCAAGAAGCTTTCCTTTCAGTTTTACTAAGTTTGGCAACACTTTATGGTTGGTGTCAAAGTATAGTCTAACACTGGATGTGTGCAACACACAACACTTGCCACTATCCAGAATACATAGCGCCTTCCCATTGTGTTCAGTCACTCCAAATGACTCCATCCAGGCCTCTTGGAATGATCTACCGCTATTTCAGTTTTGCTTTTTTTTGGTAATTTTTGCTATAGTCATTTTTTGTTGTTCAAGATTTAAAGTCTAGAAAAACGCGCATGTGTGCGCGCGCGCACACACACACGAAGTGTCCCATAGAAGTCCATCCCTATACCAAAAATAGCTAGCACTATTAGTTACCACTGAATAATTGGCTATTCTCTGAGTCAGCAGTGTGAAGCAGTGATTCTTAGCTGAGTTTCCTCTTGAATTTTCTGACTGCCACTGACTACCAGCGTTGGCCTTCTCTGAAGAAAGCATCCGAGTGTGTTTCCTACCTTTGGGGCTTCTACTAAAATCACAGCTGGTCCAAGCAAATATATTTGTCCTTCCTCTTGTTTTCATAAAGTCTTCACAATCAACTAAATATGTTGCTGCAGATTCAGATATGCCAGGGGACAGCACAACATTAAAAGAATCTGTCTCTTAATTAGAACATCTCTGCTAAATATTAGATATTAAATTTCCATTTTTTATAGGAAAACTCAAAGCTAAAATCTTGTGTTAATAAAAACAAATGTATTAAAACAGCCAACCCAAGCAAATATATATCTGTCCATCTGTCCATCCGTCCATCCATCCATCCATGACAGTGTACTACCTGGCCATGCGAAATGTCAGACCAATTGCGGCCAAGAAGTCCTGGCTCATGACACCATTCCCTGGTGCAGGTACTCCTTTCTGAGCATGTGCATAACCCTTTGTGTGCTGTTATCCAATACTCAGCTGCTGAGTATTGACAGCTCAGTATCAAGTATCGACTCAGCTCAAGTATCGACAGAGAGGGCTCTGTGTGCACACTGCAGCATGCATGCCATAGGTTCACCACCACTGATCTACTACATTAAAAAAGAAATCATCATTTATTTCAGTAATTTTGGAAGACATCCATGTCTTAGCAGCATTCGCCAGGCAATCTCTTTCATGTTCATCTGTGTTAATAATTAGGTTTTCAGTGACATAGCACACAACTTCCTGAAAAGCAAGTTGATAACCACCAATAATTGGCATGGAATGAATTTTCTCTTTGATGAATTTATCTACATTTTTTAGAAGTATAACTGCAATAATACCACTGAGATAATTCCTTCTCAAACTACTTTCTTTGTCTTATACATCAACCACTAACAAAGAACATTAGCTGCGGAATGTTCTACCTGTAGTGAGTTCAGGATGGTGGTACCATCACTAATAATGGTTGTATCACTAATATCATCCAGCAACATTTTATCCAGCCAATTGGCCTAAGAGAACTTTTTTACAATACTGGCAATAGAAGCTGCAGCCATAATGTTCTGAGGGTGGGTCACCTGCACAGTACTGTAGTCTCTAAACCTGGACAAAGGTCCTTCCATCTTCCTGGCGTGGAATGTATCAAATTTACTCACACTTTGGGCAACAAGTATCTCAATCCCTAGGCCAGGCAGTGGCCACAGTAGTGATGGTTATCGCATGGAGAAACCAGAGCAGTGTTGTCTTGTACTTGGATTCTTTGGACCCAACCTCAGTAATCCTTGATAAATTTCTTGCTTTCTGTTCCATGTTCAGCTTCTATACTTCTGGCTCCAGAGTTTTACTTCCTTCAGCCATTTCTGTGAGGAGCTTTGATTTCTTTTAGTGGGAAACTGTCTGACAGAGTACAGTCTTGGTGGCAGTGCTGGTTGTTTCTAACTTTACAGTATTGTTCTCTGTGGAAGGCCTTTCACTACTTGCTGGTGCAGGTGTGTGTGTGCACACATGCATGTTTGCATGAGTATGCTTCTGACTCAGTTGCCCTTCTGTGCCCTTTTTTCCTTTATCCGGCTCCATTGTGGCTTATGCCTTTCCTTTTGATTCACATGAAGCTGAAACAAATTTTGGATGGCTTCATATTCCTTATTTTTTTGTAAAAGGGTGTATGGACATAATAATAGGCAGTTGGATGGTCTGGTGTAGAAACTCAATTTGCCAGTTTGATTTTGTGGTTCCTTGTATTTATAATTCCCTGTATTTATTAACATTCCATAACAGGGATATTATACATAAAAGAAATTCCATTCTATTTAACTGAAACAGAAAACAAAATATATTGAATTACATAACCAAACAGCCTAGAACTATTCTGGTCTGGTTAGATTCACTTGCTCAAACAGTTACCAGCAGAATTCTATGTCTTTGTCTCAGCTGTGGTGGTTTTTTTTCCCCCAAATTCTCAGGCTTACTCTCCCTATATAGTGGCCCAATATCCTTTACCAGTTCTATGTCAAGTCATACTAGGTAACCTCAGTGAAACAGAGTTTATTTTTTCTGAGTATTCCAGCAAAAGGGCTAGGTGGGGTATATATTGACTCTCTTTGATCTGACATAACCATGTGCCTATCTGTAGCCATTCACTGTGGACATAGAAATAGGGATATTCTGGTTGGTTTGTCTTCCTCAGTTCAGCTATACTGATAGTTCCACAGGAGGCAAGAACTGGGAGAATATGAAAATATAGTCATAAGATTGCAATAGTGTTCAATAATGTTCACTTGATGACCCAGGATAATCATAATTTTAGCATATTTTAAAGTAATTCTTTTGAAAATATTTCAGCTAAAATACTAATTATTGAAAGTTTTCCATCAGAATTGCTTAAAATTGTAATGCTTGCTTCTGTAACAGTCTTTGGTAGTAGTCTGGAAATATCTTTATTTTTATGACATTGTTGGATAATTTTATTATTATACTTATTCTATACAGGCTTTCAAAAATTAGAAATGGTGATATTATAATGAGTATAACTCATTTTGGGCATATTGAGAATGATTAGCATCTTTGTGGAACCAGGTAATATCTCTGCATTAGGGTAGAAGTTGAGAGTATATAAATGTACATTAAAAGCTTGAAATAGTTTGTCACTGTGTTTTAAAAATGTATTATTATATACAACAACAACCTTGAGCTTCTAATTAGCATGAAAAATATTCCAAAGTAATCAGTCATACTCAGTTGATATAATTTTATTAAATATCAGATACTGTTGTAAGCATCTCTTTCTTTAAAATTAAAGTAGTTACATCTTATTTTAAAATATACTTTATTTTTAATTTTATTATAATTTAACAGTTCTGATGGTAGTTACAAAGTTGCATTATTGGCAATAATATTGTGATAACAACTCGAACTTTTTATATAGTTGTGTTACTGTTGTGAGATAAATTCTAGGTAAGAGGCAGTGATTGCTTTACATTTAATTGTCTTACAAAAAGGTTACATACTATTTTGTATTTTCACAGATTATACAAATGCCATTTCTTGCACATATTCATAAAGAACATCTTTCCTCAGTACAGTTTTATGGAAATAAAACGGACTTACTCTAAACTGCACGTATTTCCTTACACAGTTTCATTGCCACTAATCAGTGGTACCTTGGTTTACAAACTTAATTCTTTCCATGATTCTGGTTATGAAACAAATTGGTTGAGAAGTGAATAAATTCAGTGGTTAACTTTAATGTTGACCTTATGGGGAAATGTGATTTGGTTTTCTTTCAATTCTTTTTGTGATCAGAATTATGGAGAGAATTAAATTCATGAACTGAGGTGCCACTGTATTTCTTTGTAAAGATTCAGACATCCTTCCACCTCGTTATAAAATTTTTAAAGACGTTTCTAGTGTAGAATTTCTGGTGTTGAATGTTTTGAGTTTCTGAAGTTTTATTTTTGACAGATTTTTTTGCTGGATAAAAATTCTTCATAGAGCTTTTCATTTTCATACTTTATATATGCTACATAAATATTTTCTACATTGCATCTGATAAAAAAATCTGCTGTAGACTGTATCTTTGTTCCTTTGAAAAACATCCTTTTTCACCTTGTTTCCCTGATTGCTTTTAAGATAGTCTGTTTACCCCTATTTTAAACCAATTGATTTTGATACCTCTTAGTGTGACTATCTTGGTGTTTCTTGTCTTGGATATTGTTGATCTTCTAAAATATGTGTGTTTAGATTTTTAAATAAGATTTGGGAAATTTTGATGATATGTCTTCAAATACATACATGTTGTGTTACTCTCTTCCTCTCCTCAGGGATTACATTTCCACATGATTTTGGCTGCTTGAAGTTGTTCCACAGCTCACTATTCCTTTTGAATAGTTCTTACTGTTTATTATACTTAAATTTGCTGGTTTTTTAGTTTGTTATATTTGTCTTTAATCTGTATTTTTCATCTCATATAATCCAGTTTTTATGTTTGAAATTCTGACTTATTTTAAACTTTTATATGTCTCCCCTTAAGATGTTTCATATTTGTATTGGCTTTTTGAACATTGAGACTATACGTACATAATACCTGTTTTAATATTTTTAAAAGAATTCTCTCACTTGTACCATTTTTAGGTTGGTTTTGGTTGATATCTCTCCTTTCAGTTGTGTTGTCCTATATCTCGGCATGCCTTGTAGTTTTTCACTAAATGCTAGACATTTTAAATTTTGTCATGTTTGTACTGGGTATTTTGTGTTCTATAGGAATTCTCAAGCTTTGTTCTAAAACTGAGCTAAATTACTTGGAAACAGTTTACTTTTTTGGTCTCATAAACTTTTAAAGACAGGATCTTTATGGTTGCGGGGCATGGTGATCTCAACACTAGAGAGGCCGAGCCAGGAGGATTGCTCTGAGTTCAAGGCCAGCCTAGGCTACAAAGTGAGTTCAAGGCCAGCCTGGATCCTTTGGTTCATGAGTGTGATGAATGGGTGTGCATACTATCTGCATGAGATGAGTCTCCCTCGAACCTTGTTATGACATTGGTACATTACCTGTCTGACATTTAAAAAAAAAGGCCAGCCTGGACTACATAGCAAGACCCTGTCTGAAAAAGCAAAACCAAAAAAAAAATCAGTATGGTTAAATTGAGGATTAATATTCCCCAGTACTGAAGTAACACCTTTCATAGTTTTCTGTCTGGTGACTCAGGTACTAATCTCTGCCATGGATGATTATCAGAGATTGTTTCCTCTTATTCTTTCAGGTGAGTTTGTTTTGTTTTTTTTTTTTTCCTTTGAGCACAACCATTTCCTATCATGCATGTATTGATCAGTAGTTAGTTAAAGGCTCAAGCCAGCCCTGTCTGCATGTGCACATTCTCTTTCATTGTTCCATTCACTTGTCTCTGGTACAGGTCCTGTGATGTCAAGTACCTTACCCTCTGGACTCCTAGTTCCATCTCTTCAGAGAAACTGCTGGGGGTCCCTGTTCTTGTGCCTTGTCCTAGAACTCTCTCTAAAAACTGACTTAGGGCAGATCTTGAACACACTTACTTCTGGTATTTAAGGGGTCAGTCTTTTGTTTCCTGCTGTTCAGTATCTTTTGTTTGTCTATATTTTGTCTGATGCAGTAGTTGTCTTTTTAGGGGGCACAGGTCATACATGACTTCTTAAAAAAACAAATGAAAACAGCATACTTCAACTCCGAAACCTTGTGTTCCACAAGGTTTGTATAACCTCATCTTTACTTGAAATGCAAGTTTTGACTTAAAATGTTACCAAATAAAACAGAGGAAGAGTTTTATGTTTAAGTCTTTACTGTCTACTTCTACTTCAAGTATATACTCACATATTAATATTACTTCTGAATTACATGCTTTATATTACTGATACTGTGCTGGTTGAATATAGTACTAATTTGTATGACTCCATGGACATTTGTTTGGACACATTAAATAATTTATCTTTTATTTTCATGCAGACATTCTAGTTTGCCTATGGTTTTTTGTTTTTTTATCTGTGTCTGTTGTGTATCTATCTGAATCAATCCTGGTTGGTAAGATCAAGACTATTAAAACAAGGTAAGTCTTAGCACTAGCTAATTAGAACATCTTCTGTGGTGGGCCTCATCAAGATGCAATAATGCAGTTATTTGTAGATTTTTTAGGCCACTGATTATCAGTTTAACTCATTATTCTGAAAAACAAAAACAACAACAACAGAAAAACTGGTGTAAAATTTATGTGTTGACATTATTAAGTGTGTTAACATGTACCAAGCACTTTTTTAGAAGGTTAATTTTATTGGTATACTTTAGATACACATAATGATCACATTCATCATAGGTAATTTGTATATAATATATCTTGATTCCTCTTTTTTTCCCCAATCCCCTCCGCTCTCTTCAACTCCTTTTCCCCTATTTACAAAAATTTTGCTTACATTTTTTCCTGCTATTCTCGTTTTTCCCCTTCCTTCCTTTCCTCTTCCCTTGTTTCCCTTTCTACTTGAGCATTTTTCTTTCTATTTCCCAATATTTATTATACATTTTGGTCCTTATTCAGTATTTATTTATTGAGCACTCCTTTATTTATATTATCAACTTAAGATTTCCTAGAGTAGATTTATATGTTATTGCATATTACATTAATAGTTGCTGTAATATAAGTATTTCTTAATAGAATTTTACAGTCTAATTTTAGACTTCTTAAAATCATGGATTGCAGTAAATAAAACTGTCTTTTGTTCAGTTATGAGTGACTTCAAAATTTTTCTAGTTAACCTGCTTGATATGTAATATTAGCAGTTTTCTGTAAAGCTTTGGAAAAGTCTGTACAGTCACAATTATATACTAGTATAGAATATTGAGAAATTGATGATTTTTAGTGTGTTCAGTTTTCACTCAGCTTGCTTAGGAATCGATAATTCTTTTATACTGCCAAGTGATCTATAAGTATTTCCATAAGTTTCTTCCTTTTCAGGTTTCCTTTTTTGAATACGTTTTGTTAAGTATGTATTTGATATATACCCATAAACTCATTCTGTTCTTTTAAACTTCTTAAGTAGCTAGAATACCACATCTAGTTTACATGGAAATTGCTTTGTTTCTGAATTATATTAATTCTCAAACCACAGAACTGTACTTTTAGGCTCTTAGCATTCATATGGTAGACAGAACTTCTTAGGACATGTTTTTAATATGTATTACATAAATGAAACAGTTGACTTTTGTTCAAGCTGACTGGACCATTTCCAGGAGAGACTTTCTTCCTGCTCTGTCCGTCTTCATAGTTTTTCATTGAAGTTTGCTTCCTAGCTCTTGGACCTCTTCCAAGATTGGGGAAGTTTTTAAACATCTCAGTAGCAGTGATTTTTTTCCCGGTATTTCTGCTGTATTCTGAAAGTATCAGGAATTGGGGCAAGTAGACCATCTTCCTTAAATATAACTTAAAAAGAAGCAGATAGAGAAAAGGGATTAAGGTACTGTACTGTTTACAACAACAGAATACATAAATACTAGCATGAATTTTTTGGATTAGCACTTTTAAAAGGACCAGATTGTTAATTTCTTTTTTTCCAAATTCTTAATTTCAAGTCTATTATGGACAGTGTCTATAAAATGAGTACATTTTCCCCATGTATGGCTCAGATGTTTTGAAAGTATTGCAGAATCCTAAGTGGTTCCTTTCAGTTTCTATACATACAGTAGTGTAAACCATTATCAGTGTTCTGACTGATGCTAGCCTGATGACCACATGTTAAATACTGTTGATCCTAAACCCTTATTACTATTTGTTTTCTCCTTTTGTACCTCAGGTCATAGAAGCTGAAAAAAGTGGAATAATTAAATAGTTTAGTTTACAACACCTCTAGCCAAAAACATTTGTCTGAAGATGATGTTTATTTTCAAATACAAAAATCAGAGAAATCTGCCTCTAGGTTTGGGACTATTACCAATGTTCAGGATTTTGGATTTCAGAAATAATCTTCTATATGATTTTATATTTTTGTAACCAGAAAAAAAAATAAATGAAGATTCTAAGTAAAGAACAACAAAATAAGAAATAAGAGATAGAATGAATTTAAAAATTAAAAACCTATTTCATTTAATTAGAGTAAGGAATTTATATGGAAGAAGTATCTAGAGATAAAGTCTAAAAGATTGTTCTGGGACAAGATTGCTAAATGGGAGCTAAGGCATCAAAAAAGAATTTGTTCTTTAATTGTTAGACTCTGGGAAAAAATTACAAAAGTAATATGAGCTGGATAATTTTAAGCCAAGATAGTTTCTACTTTCTCTCTATGTATACCTTTTATAGTAAAATTAGCAGAGATGTACTTCAGTTGTGTAAAATACAGTAGTTCTGAACACCATAGTCAAATGCTATTGAGTTACAGTGGCTTAAAAGTAGAACACAGAAATATGATGCAATAATTGATATTAGTATTAATTATGCTTTAAAATATTCTATACTAAGTATTTGGCAAAAATGTATAATATTGAGATAGTATATTATGCTATTGAGTATAACCATGACTGTGTTGAAATCTGAATTCTGCTCTTCATTATTTTAACCTTGGGTATATTAACTAACCTCTTTATTTAGGCCCTGGTTTCTCCTCTATAAAATGAGGTATGATACTTTCCTTATGGAGCTAATATAAAGTTAAATTAGTGTGTGTATGTGTTTGTATATGGATATGTTATCTAATTAAGAATATTGCCTGGTGAATTACGAATATTGGACAATACTTTCACTGTTGCTGCTGTCATCATGATTGGTAGTAGAAAATCTTTCATAAAACGTATTAATAAATGTGTAAAAATATGGCAGTAAAGAACCCAAAACGTACCAGTTATTAGGTTATTACCTGATTTAATTTTTTAAGTTTACCTAAACTAGTTAAGCATATTTAATTTAGTATTCTCTCTTTTGTAGTTTATCAGAGAAGATATGAAATACAAAGATGCTACTAATAAGCACAGCCATCTGCACAGAGAAGATAAGCATATAACTGTTGAGGACCTATGGAAGCAGTGGAAGACATCTGAAGGTGAGACTGCTGTAGTGATCTGGACCCTTGACCATCTCTGCTTCTGCCATTTAGCTGTTGACAGTTCATTAATTGCATATGATTTTGCAAAAGTAACTTAAATAATACTTTTATGAGACCATATTTTAATAAATAACTTTTCTATTTTTAGTTTTGAAAGGCAGTTTTTATCTTTCTCAAATTCATTAAGCACCAGATTATTTTCAGATAATTTAATACTTTACATTAAAGTAAATAAAATAATCCGAGAAAAAGTTTTGAAGTGTTGTTTTACCTAATAAATGTAGTTATTACAAACGTTTTAACAACTAAGCATATAGAAATCCTCTTTTCTTTTTTGTTATGGAGAATAGTTTCTAAAGTCCTTCAGAGGCCAGAACTCTTAAGTGTTTCTTTACATGAGGCCTTTATGAAGTCTTCTGTTCCAGCAGGCCTCCCTTTTCTGTGGGGCTGTGTTCCAGCACCCATCAGTAGATGCTTCAGTTGCAGCCAGTACCACACCCTCTTTAAGTTTCTCCTGTGTATACATACCTACGGTAAGGTTTAGTTTCTAAGTTAGGCAGAGGAAGAGATTAACAACAAAATGGACAGTTATAACAATATACTGCAATAAAAGCGTGAATGTGATCTCTTTCACAGGGTAGGTAATGTATACAGTATGGATGTGCTGGACAAAGGAGTGATTTATGTACTAGGCTGAATTGTGCAGGATTTTGTCATCCTACTTACAATGGTAATTTAAAACTTACGAATTGTTTGTTTTTGGAATATTCCATTAATACTTTTGCATGTTGGTAGACTGCTGGTAACTGAAACCGTGGAAAGTTAAACTATGAGTAAGGGGGAGAATGACTGAAGTTACGTGTAGAATTATATTATTTGTATGTTTTTCCTTTTAGATTCTTAATTTATGTTATGGACAATAATTTTTAAGGCCCAGAAGTCTGTGTCCTAAACTCTCAACTCAGTCACTAATGTTAGGAAACTAAGAATAAAAAGTAAAACAGAAGCATTCATTTTCTTAAGTTTCATAGTCAGCCCAGGTATCTGTTTTTAATCAAATGTTTCTATTCTTTATGAAAGTCAAGCAGTTATCCTATCATCTATGTATCTATCTATCTATCTACCTACCTACCTACCTACTTACATATCTACCACACTGAGGATTGAACATAGGGCTTGCTGAGCTATATCCCCATCTGTTCTTACTTTGATTTTGAGGTAGTCTCACGTGGTTACCAAAGCTGTCTTTGAACTTGTGATCCTCCAGAATATCTTGGATTATAGGTATGTGCCGCCATGTCCAACAAAAATCAAGCATTTATGTTGTGCCTTGTATTGTTGTCCAAAGATTTAAATAATAAAATTGCAAGGAAGCTAGGACACATCACCAAATAAGAGTATAAAGAAATAGTAAAGTTTACTAGATGTTGGTGATAATATTTGGAAATGAGAAAATACAGAAATGATTTCACCAGTACCCAATATTTTTCTTAATGTAGAAGAAGGTTCATAACTTGCTTACATGTTTATCTTCATTTTTACAAAAGAGGTATCTGTTGAAATACACTGGGAAAAGAAAAGGAAATAAGGAAGACACATACCACTGACTTAAAGATGCAGAAGTTTAAAAATATGTTTCATTTTTCCTTCCTAAGTCATTTTAAGATAATAGGAATTTGGAAAAGAATAGAAATAGAATTTGAAATGAATATAAATGAAGAAAAGTGCTGGGGTAGTAGAAAACTTAGTAATAGACATCATATGAAGTATGTTAGCAATACGTAGATACTATTAACCACTTACCAGTCCAAGTATTGAAGTACAAGATGACAAAAAATTGCATATTTTAAATTAATTTTTATAAGATAATATAACAGGAAATATAAAAGCAACAGTTTTATATATTCAATATAAGAATTGAGTGGTTGAAATAACACCTGCCCAAGTGATGCTTGGGATAGTCCGTAGGTAAGCAAACATGCCACCCTTGTGATGCTCAGGAGATCTGTTACGGAGTCTGTTGCTCCTAGTAATTTTTAGGATTTGGATGTGTGATACATTGAATGGAATCCACCTAACTGTTTTAATGAAGGAATAAGTATTTTGCTGCATAACTTTCATCCTGTTGCCTGGTTCAGTTACCATCATCGCTAGCATGGAAGTGTTAAATTTATTCTGTTCCAGAATAAATATGATATGTTGGTAATTTTAGTCTATGAAATGAGCCAATAATATGTTGCTAAACAAGATGAAAAAGCATAGAGATTTATTAATGTGCTTCAGAATGAAAGCTGTATAAAGTGTATGAGACTCAGAGGGAAAAAGGCAGAGCTTTATATAGAGCTGAACAGAAGGGTGTGGGCTTCTGGGGGAAAGTGAGGTGACCCAAACTCTGGAAGGTGGGGTGGAGCATGTCCAGAGCAGTAGTGATTGTCTTGTTATGCAAATGATGTCTCCCAGGTGACTGACTGTCTGGGCCACTTGACAGATCCTTGGTTCTCTTTCTCTGAAAAAATCTTTCCTGGGTAGTAAGAGGACTGTGAGATAGAAATGCCTCTGTTTGCCTTTGTTATTTACTAATGTAGACAGACATGTCTTTTTATAACAGGACAGCTTTTCATAGCCAATCGTGTATCTCCAGAGGCCACTAGTTTATCTGAATAAATGAAAAATAGCAAAGAAATAGAATTGAGTGGCGATATATTGCTCTCCCACTTTATACCTATGATCTGCTGTGGTGTAATTCTTCACCTAGCAAAGTAATCTATTGAAAATATCAATCTTACCTGTTTAATATCACAGTGGTACAGGAAAAACGCCAAAATCTTTACAAAGAGCTGCCCTCTCCTCCCACTTCATAATCTATTACCTTTCTGTCCATCTGTCATGCTCAGTACTCTACCAAGCCATACCCTTGCTCTTCCACAAGCAGGAATGCAGATTTCCCCATGGTTAGCTCCTTTACATCTGTTAGTTCAGTTTTTTTAACCAAAGGCGATGCTTTCTTTTATTGTCGCCTCCTCTAGCTATCCTGTTTAAAATTGCAGACCGCACTCTTTTACCCTTTTTCCTCCCTAGCACTCGTGGTCCTCTTTACTTGGCTTCATACTTAATTCCTCCATATCATTTATTGTCTTCTGAGGTATTATATTTAGACTTTTTATGTTTTTTTTCCTTTCCTCTGCTCTCCCTGCAGTGTAAGCCTCAGAGAGCAGAGGTCTTTGTCTGTTTTATATGTTAATATAACCCGAAATGAGAGTATCTCCTAGAATTCCTTTTGGTTTCCCACCCTGATCACTTTGTTGAGATCTTTCTTGAAAATATTTTTGCTATTTTAATTTTTTTTAAGCTTACAGCCTTTTTAAGGTAAATAATCTCTTAAAGTGTGCCCTCCCCCTTTCACTTTAATCTTCACTCATGAAGAGAAAGGGTAAGTACACAAAGAGAGAACTGAGCAACCAAGATTTGTAAGGCAGGTGACTGGACAGGGTGGTGTAGTGGTGGCTGGTGTACTTTGTATCTGTTTGTGTTGCTTGGGGGTATGAAATGATAAATGCTTGGAAAAGTCACATATGAACGAGTGTAACTTTTTGTTTTATGACATGGTCCCTAATTACCTGTTGTATATAAACTAATCATGTTTTGAAGCACATGCAGCAGAATAATAGTTTATTATGTGTCAAGCAGGGATTGCACTCGATCCTGCTTATTGAAGTTGAGTTAAATATTGATCTGGGCAGTGAAGGAGACTATAAATTATTGTATGCCTATGGCTCCTTCATTAGTTTCCTGAATATTTGCTGGAGGTGAAAATGAGGCCTGAGGATGTAGCTCAGTGGACGAACACTTTCCCAACATACGCAAAGCCCTGGGGTAGAGCCCAGCAACAGGAAAAAAAAAAAAATGAGGAACAGGGTAGCAAACAAAAGTAGAAGTGGAGGTGGCATGCTGTATAGCAAGGATTTTAAAGCTATATAATTTTAAGTCCTGGTTTGTCTAATTATAACAATGAAGAACATTGTATCTTATTTTAAAATTTATTTATAAAATGTGGTTCTTCTATATTACACATGAATAACGTACTGAGAGTGTTCCCATAATTTCTGGCACACTTCATAGGAACTTAGTAGATGCTGATTTCTCTATGTAGTAAATTGTATAAGTGTTCATCCATATTTAAAGTTTTGTGCTATTTTTCATTCAGTCTCATAATACTCATCAATAAAATGAGCATATGAGGCTATATACTCACCATCATAGTGTGGAAATGATGGTGAAAAGTACCCAAGTTTTTTTGAAATATTATCACCTGGGAAAAAGCAACATTATCTTATGCAGAAATTGAGTCTTACCTTGCATAGAAAAATTTCAGTTGACCTGAATGCAATTGTGTGTGTGTGTGTGTGCGTGTGTGTGTGTAGAATACCCAGTCAAATTGCGTATGTCAACAGTCCAATGTAAATTAAATTCATTTTAAAAACTAGTAGTAAATTTCAAGTAGATTTAGATAAATTCTGTGAGTTGTGGGAATTACTGGACGTAGTTAAATAGTAGTGAGATACCTAATAAAAGAAAATATAGATAGAAAATTAATGGTTTTATACAAGATTTAGGGACTGTAATAGATAAAAACCTTGACAATTGTGAGGTAATCTATTTTGTTCATCATGGATCTCTTCTTACCTAAAGTAACTGTAAATTTGGGCTTTACAAGTTAAATAGAAACTTGGAAATTCAGGAATGTTTCATTTTTTTTCTTACAAAGATTTTGTTTTGAAATTGTTTGAGAGGAGAGCATTGTAGGCATTTAAAACAGGTTATTTAGAAGTATGTGTAAAGCCTAGAGAAAAAGGAATCATAAGTATCTTCTTTCTGTTTAGTACAGCAAAAATTTTTGTAAACATTGTAGAAAACAAAATATAACAGAAAAATTCTTAACCATGGGTGTTAAATTCCTAAAAATAAGGGGGATTAGGAATATTTTCTTTACATACGGCTATTATGTCCATAAGGTTTTTCTTCTGACTCTGAAATTACAGGTGATTTCCAAATGTTGATAAAAACTACTGGCTTTTTTAGGTGTATCCTACTGGTTTTTACATAGAGGCTGAAATGCAAAGCATGTAAATCCGCAGAGTAACACAAAACATAGGCCTTGCAGATAAAGTAACTATTTTATGGCAGCCCTCAACAAAATATTTCTTTGTATGTTTATAACATGAATAATAGTCACTGGTAGGGTACAAAGCAGAAAAAACCTTCACCTCAAGAGCTTAGCAGTATTTTGCATGTTTATAAGTGGTTCTAATTTAGAAGTCAAGAAGAATGGACAGTTGGTTATGGGAAAAGCTTCATGGAAGAGATGACTTCTCGACAAGATTTTGAAAGATGTAAAATTTTCTTAGGAGAAAGAGAGGCAAGAAAGGCACATACAAATTAAACATTAACACAAGTAAACGAGTAGGTATAAGTGCATATGTAAATGCTAAGGCCATTTTACAACCAGAAATTAACAATTTATTGTGTATATGAGATAGGTCACTGTTGTAATACTTGTCTTTTGCTGTTAATGTGACGTATTTAACTTCTGTTAAATCATTTGTTAAGTGTGGGTGAAAATTGTCTACCACCTAGGTTATTGAAATAGGATGAATTGTATGTGAAGTACTTATAACAGTGTCTAGCATAAAGCAAGTGCTCAGAGAATGTCTGTTGTTACCTCTGGTTCTTAAAGTAAATATGACCATGGCATGTTTATGGGGCATTGGAAGTGGATGGAGCGGGAAAGGAAATCTGAGTTGGAGAATAGTGATCAGTCAAAGAGGGGCACAGATTATGTTTAAATCTGATAATTTAAGAGTGGCAAGTAATATTCCACTCATGTACCACTGCTTTTCAATTTATAATGGCTGCCTGAGGCACTCTATTAAGGAAGTTTGGTTTGTGTCTGGTCTCAGGAGTGAAGAAGGATATTATTGTAGCAGCTATTAATTAGTATTTACTCTGTGTATGGAGGGTGGTACTCTATTCAGCATTTTTATCATTACACAAAATGTTAGAAGCTGTTGCAGCTTCTCATTTTCGAGAGCCTTGTAATATGGAAGAGTTACAGAAAGGTGGACTCATTGTAGGCAGGAAGACTAGCATTTGGTCAAATATGGTATAGAAGAAGAATAAAGCATGAATTTTGAGACGTGTTTCAAAGAAGACTTGAATTAACTTGCCCTTATATATAGGATAAGGGCAATTTATTCTATATATAGAATAAATTCAAGTTTTTTTGCTGCTTATGATTTTGGACCCACTGGGGGGGTTCATTTAATTTTCATGCGGTAATTATATTGTAGCGCATGTTTATTATCTGTAAAGCATTGTCCTAGGTACTGAGGACGCACAGATGAAGAATGTCCTCTCTGTCCTCCACATGTCTGCAGTCTACTGGCAAAGAAAGATCTGTTCACAAGTCATTAAAGGGATGTGTTGTGATCTGTAATTGAGATTATATAGAAGAAATTGTGGTATAATAAAAGGAAAGGCACATCTGTTTGCCTGCAGAGGCTAAGGAAGCCCAGGGGACATTTACTTTTCATCTCTTATTACCCCTTACTAGAAAGCAGTCTTCCTGGATCAGCAGCTCTGTGGATATTTATAATTAATATAGTACATTTAAAAAGATACCACCTCTTAATATGTTACAAATGCCTGTGCTGCTTTAATAAATTAGATTTTAATTAGTTTCATCTTCCATACAATATTTTTACCTTTTTTAGTTTTAGAAGAAGCTCTTATTGGTCAGAGTCGTCAATAGAGTATTGGATTTTCATCATCCACAGAAAGCAATTTATACAAGAGAAGACCTGCTCTTGAGGTGGAGTCTGGTTTCACAACGACAGAAGTCATCGTTTGTACCACTAACAAAAGATCTTTTGTAATTAGTTTCTTCTGTGTAAAGTATAGGTGACACAAACACATTGTTCATCCTATTAACTAATATTTAAGGGAATTTTATGTAGGTTTTGCTAGGAATGCATTATAACCATTTCTTGATCAGTTTGCACATTAGACAAACACACTTCTGTATTAATAAGTGCTAATATATCTTGATCATGATTTCATTGTTAGCATGTCAGATCTGTTCATGAAGCTTGTTTTGGTTTTATTAGTTTTCTTTTTTTCCTGCTTTTCTTTCTCTTGGAATATTGACATTTAGTTTCTTTTTCTCCAGGACACTTGAATGTTGCAGATGTGGTTTATTGCACATACCAATTTACCGGGATTAATTGTAACCTTTTAATTTATAAAATATTCTTCACTATGAGACAACTATCTTTTTTAAAAAATAGACTGTTCTTGATTTTACTTTGAAATAGAGATCACCTCAGAAGAGGATGCAAAGACCAAACTACCTATCACATCTCTCTGTACTCTAGAAAATTTGACCATTTCTATTCTGTAGGAACACACAAAGTAAATGTTTTGAGTCTTTTTTTTTCCTGATACAACAAGTTATCCAGTATGTAATCATCATATGAAGATTTCTTATGACTTAAGGAAGTACTATTCTAAGATTGTTTGCAAATTTGCCTTTGATTTTCTATACACTTGAATTATTCTACATTTCTCCTCTGCTATGTTCACAGACTCAAGGGATACCTCAAGTTTGGAGTACAGTAACAGAACCTTCTGCAGAAGGTAAAAATGAGGACTGTCCACTTTTCACTGTTTGTGATGGACTATCTAGAAAACAGCAGGCATCTTTGAGCATCATATTTTTCTTTACTTCCCTTCTACCCTTTCCCCAACAGTTGGGAACCAGTTGCATATTGATATGTATTAAATTTTGTTTTGTCATTCCTTGGTTTGGGAAAGTAGGTGGGGAGGAGGGGCTCTGGATATAAGTTCTGGATGTTTAAGTATGTGATATTGCAGGAGATTCACTATATTAAATTTTACTTTATGTGAAACAAATATTTTATTCCTGCTGCGCTTTGAGTAAGATCTTTTCTTTTTTAAATAATAGTATTCTTTTCGAAGGTCAGTTTTAAAGAGCTTTTCTTTTTTCTTTTTTCTTTTTTTTTTTTTGTTCTCAAACAAGTCTTAGGCTTAGTTAGGTCTTTTTTTTCCCTATTCAAAAGAATGAAATGACATTTTAGAAGCAAATGTAATAGAAATCACATAAATTGCAGATAAAAAATAAAAAAATTGTAAGTATTAGCCAGAATTTTTAATTTGAATGTGACCTTGGCTTGTTTTTAAGAATTAATAACATTTCTGTTAGTCTGAAGTACATATTTATGTACATAGGTTATAGTCCATATATAAACGTATAGAACAGAAGAAATGCATGACTAAAAGAAGCATAAAGAACATAGCCTGTGTATGTATTTTATGCTTAGAAATCTTTGATTTTATGGATGGCTAGTCTGGGTGGGATCACATAAAGCTTATATTGTCTAACTTTTTTTTCTGGTTTCATATTTTAAAGGTAAAATCTTCAGTAACAGGTCTTCAGTGAGGATTCCTCTAACACGTGGATAATTTTCTGTTTCTCTTTCTTGTTTCAGTGTGACTTATTGTAGAATGTTCAAAATAATGGACCATTTAGACATTTTTGATTTCATCGTGTTTTACATTAGTTTGAAATTCAGAGACTGGATTAGTCCGATAAAACAAAAGGTGTCAATATGTCATTGGAAGAAATTTCATTTTTACTTCCATCCTTTAACTTTTTCCTTTACCCTGTAGTCAGAAAAAAAAAAAGTTCATTACTCCTAGCTTATAGCTTTGTAATGGTTATGTTCTGTAAACAAAATTAGTAATATAGAGTTGTGATTCACTCATATAACGGTATAATAGTTACAGTCATATGATTTGAAAATTCACTAAAAGCAGGAAAGGGAAAGAAAATAGCCTTGTCATCATACTGGCAATAAAGCCAGAGGTTGACTAATATAATCAGTAATGGGCCTCAGAGATATGGAAGGAAAATCAAGAAGAGACAGCATCATGAACTTCAGGAAAGGAGAGTGTTTCCAAGAGGGATAGAAAGTTGAAAAGTTGACGGCATAAGCTGTCATAGTACAAACTATCTGCCAAGGGTCCTCATGGGGAGTATTCCTTTTAGGCCTCCCTAGTAAGAAACATGTATTCCTGAGCAGAAGTTTTGTGTTTATACTGTCAGTTCTGTGGCTGATTTTGTTTTTTTCTTTGCTTGCCTTTAAT
This sequence comes from Chinchilla lanigera, assembly GCF_000276665.1. Lineage (NCBI taxonomy): Eukaryota > Metazoa > Chordata > Mammalia > Rodentia > Chinchillidae > Chinchilla > Chinchilla lanigera. The sequence goes on along the minus strand of NW_004955443.1, from coordinate 18,333,423 downwards.
AGCTGTTATTAAGGGTCTTATGTATATTTTGTTCATGTTCATAACTCACCTTCATTTTGTTTTCCTGGTTCATCAACATCCTCCACCTTTCATTCTCTTTACAGTGTATAAATCTTTTTAAAAGAATTTATTTTCTCCTCCTTCTCCACTACCCTGCCACCCCCCCCAAATAGTGGGAGATACAGGAAACAAAAAGTGGTTAATATTTGGATATAGAGAAATATGATATATGGAAAAATGATTAGATTCAGCAAGAAAAAAGGTCATTAATTAACCCGTAGAAAATTAATTTAAACATTAAAAAGGAGAATAAGGAAAAAAAAGAAAACTTAAGATAAGTGAAAGTAACTCAGATGTCCATCAGGGATGAATGGATAAGTAAAATGTGGAATTGAATACAGTGGAATATAATTTTATTTTGTTTTATTTATTTATTTATTTAGTCTTTTTGAGACAAGGTCTCGCTGTGAAGTTCAGGCTGGCCTTGAACTCACTTTGTAGCCCAGGCTGGCCTCAAACTCACAACGATCCTCCTTTCTCAGCCTCCTGAGTGCTGGGATTACAGGCATGCACCACCATGCCTGGCTATGATTTGGTTTTAAAGAGGAAGAAAATTCTGACATATGTGCAGCGTGGCTGAACCTTGATGACATTATGCTAAATAAAATGTTAATCAAAAATATATGAACACTGTGTAGTTCTGTTTATATGAGGTACTTAGAGTAGCCAGAATCATAGTTACAGAAAGTGGGGTGGTTGTTGCTGGAATGTCGGGGAGGGGAATGAGGAGTTAGGTAGTGAGCACGGATTGAATTTCAGTTTTGCAAGATGAAAAGAGTTCTGGAGATGGACTGTGTAGCATAATAATGTGAATGTACTTAATGCTACTAGGTTTTACACTTAAGATGGTAAATTTTGTGTTATCCAGATTGTGTTATAATTAGGAAACAAAGTAGACATGAAGTAGAAACAGTGGGCAACACCCTGTTTAAGGGAGAAGCAGGAAAACGGAGATTGAATAGGTATTAGGATCAAGTAAGGGGTTTTCATAGGAATGTAGATGTGTGTATGCCTAACAGAAAAAGGGGAAGCACTCTTTAAAAAATTCAGTTCAGCAAGTATGTTTTTAAAAATCTGTATATGGGAATTGGTTTTAACATCTTTCCATTTGACATCAGCATCTGTTTTCTTCATGGATAATTTTGATGGCTCATGGATTAGAAAGATTTTGTTAGGTTAGTAGAAATACATGTAAGCTCAGGCAGACAAAAAACTTATTAACAAAATAGTTCTTCATTCATGAAGAGCTAATGATAGTGCCTCAGACATGCTACCATCCATTTTCAGTTGCTTTTTAGAATTCATTTCCAGTGAAGAATTTGAATGACAGTCTAGTTAAACAATGTATTAAATTTCTTGGACAGGGAATAGGGGTGAGACTAGAAAAGAGAAGGTGGAGGGGTAAGTAATTAAAGAGAATCCCAAGAAATTTCTTACCTTATAAGTTGTCTTATGCATTTGTTTGGTTTCTCAATTACATATTGTAAGCGTTTAGAAATCTAACATCATTTTTTTCCATGTTGTGACCAGTACCAAATATTTTTTGCCGGAATTTTAATGATAGTGCTACATTTCTCCTACAGTGAATAATGATAGGTTTCTGTGTAGTGGCTGCACACCCACTGATCCAGAACCTGTGACTTTAGCAAAGGTAAGCATATCCCAGATTGCAGTGTGAGGTAGTTGAAGATTGGTATGTTGTGGTAGTTGTGTAAACTTATATGTTTTTAATGAGCATGCTTAATTGCATGAATCTGACCATGACATTAGACTGCACTCTCTTTTAGATGTGTAATTGGAAGCTTTGAAAGAGGGAAGGTTAAGTTTTAAGTCAATTTATATTTAGAGCTAGGCCTAGATTTGTCAAATGGTTTTTAGAAATGCCCAAAGAAATAAATACTACATTCAGTACTGGAGGCTGAATTTATCACAAAACTAAATAAATGCTTAATAAATTCATGTGCATAACTGATTGTTCATCATGCTTTGTTGAGTGGCTTTATAGTATAGTGTCTTCCTTTTTTTACATAGGAATATTTTATTTAAAAAATTTGAGTTTTAGTACTTGTTTGTTGGGTGTGGCAAGTAATAGAGACTTGAATTATCTCAAGAAATGAGGACTTTGTTGTAAGGGTACTTGATTACTAATGATTTCAGGTGACAAAAATCAGATTCACTTGGTGTATTCATTATGAATTTGTTCTATATATGGCAGGCAGTATTCTAGCCTTTGGGATGGAGTAGTGAACAAAATAATACCTTGCCATTTTGGAGTTAACACTTTCAGGGAGACAGTGACTAGTTGGAGTGTGTGTGGGTATGTATATATTCATATATGCCACACAACTGCTGGTATAGATAAATTATGGGATAAAAATAAACCAGGGCAACAGGGTAGTTAGTAACCCATTAGGTCAGGTGCTATTTAAATAATATATCCATAGAAGAAGTCAAAGAAGAGGTTGTTGTTGTTGATAGGTATTAAGCCAGCAGAACATAGGGGTGAAGTATATTCCTGGGTTAGGAACCAGCAAAGTTAAGGCCCCAAGGCTGTCATAACCTTAAAGTATGTAGGGGACTGTAAGAAAGATAGTGGCTTGGTTACTTTTCCCTCATTCCTGGGACACAATACCTGATGCCCAAAATTAAGGAAGGAAAGGTTTATTTTGCTTACAGTTTGTGGAGGTTTCAGTCCATACTTGGCAGATTACAAGGCAGAGTAGCACATGGCAGAGGGCTACAGCTCATGGCAGCAGAACACAGCAAAGCAACAAGCACATACCAGGGTGGAATGGCCTCAAGCACCCTTTTCCTCTCCCTTACATATGCAAACTATCCACCCCAGGGTGGGTGTAGCTCTCACACCCATAATCAATCAAACTCTAAAAGCCTGCCCCATGACCGCATGAGGCTTTGGGGGGACACACAGACACAAACCATAACAGATAGAATAGTGAGAAGGTAGTAAGGGATAGCAAGAATAGGGGGAGGGATTAATAAGATCAGGAAGACAGAACAGCCAAATCTCCTAGGACCTGGTACGGCCCAATAAATAATATGGGGTTTATTGTAATATATTGCAAGTATAACTCCATCTAGGAATTTTGAGCAAGTAGTGATATCATTTATCTTTTGAAAAGATAGTATAGTCATTGAATGGACGTTAGACTTCTACGGAAGGGGTCAAGAGTAGAGTGGGAGACTTGCGACTCTGGTAGTGGATTGGTGAGGTGATGGTGATCTTGTGAAGGTGAGGTGGTAGAGAGGCCTGATTAATGATATATTTTGAAAAAATAGTGGGCAGAAGTTGCTGTGTGACTGAACTCAGATAATAGTGGGCATCAGGGATAGGAATAAATCCTTGGTTTGTGTACCGAGGCATTAGAATTCGGTGGGGTGGGGTGGAAAGGGTTGAAGAGGGAAGAACATCTGAAGAGGTTCACAGTTTGATCAATAATGATTAAAGAAAGGTGAAAAATACTGATTGAGGTTTTTTTAATGATACAAAAAGATGGTAAAGACAGAGGGCTGTGAGGTCAAGATGCAGAGGAGGACCCAGGAGAAAAGACTGAGAAGAAATGGCCAGTGAGAGATGAGGAACTGGCAACAGTTCTGGTTCTGGAAGCTGAGTGAGGAACATATTTTAAGAAAAGAGGGCCCAACCTAAGTCAGATGCTACAGAAAGAAGTTTACATGAGATAATGACTAGGCCCTCCCCTTTGGATTGGAGAAGTAAAAGTTAAAGCTGTTCGTGGTTTTGATAAAAAGTTTCCCTGTAGTAATGAAGTGAAAAGTCTGAAGTGGGTTAAAGAGGAAGTGAAGACGATAAATATTGTTGATTTTCAAAAGGAGAAGTAGAGTAATGACACCAATACCTAAAGGTAGATACATTTGAAGAACATTGTATCTTAAAAATGGGAAGTTTTACAGGGTGTTTATATATTAATAAATGATCCAGTTAAATAATTGGTAAAGAAGAGGATCAAACTATTTTAATATAAAAACTATTCTTATTTAATAGGAGCGTACAGGTGTATAGTCAGGGGCTTAGTCCACTCTCATTGTGTCTTTATCTCTTTCTTACTGGGTTTTATTTTCACTGGCTGTTTCCTAGAGCTTCGCTTTGTAATAGTCACAGGCTTACCTCTTTTTCAGGATCATGACCAAAGAGAAGTAAGAGTCTTTTTTTTTTTATGCTTTTGTGAGAAAAATGTTAGGAAGTAACCTAGGTCATGTGAGCAGATGTAGACCTCTCACCGTGATGTTCAGCATGGGCTCCTTTCCCCAGGTGATTAGGAATCTGGTCTCAGAAGAAGGCAGAGGGAGTAAAAGGACTTAGTAGCCATCTAGCTATTACAGGTTGATAAGCAGGAAAGGAGACATGAGAAGAACAGATTTCGGAAAACCTGAAGAGGTAATTCTGGATGCAGGGATGGGTGGGTAGGGTCTGGCAGCATGAGTCACATGCTATATAATATAGCTACTCTTTCTGAACAGTCTAATATGTTCTTGTCACTTAGAGTTCAAGACTTTTAGACAATGAATAAAATTTTCTCGTGGGTATAACTCTCATCACTGGAACCCAAAATCTTTTTGATTATTATAGATTTCACTATTGCCTGGCACTTTTTACCTTGATAAGGTGAAACTATGGCTGACTTCACTCAGGCTGTCTGTCACTGAGCATGTTATATTGTGAAAAATAAACTATAATTTAAAAAGAATGCTTGTAGGAGGGGAAAAATGAACTTGAGGGAGCAAAACGAAGGGATTGTTCATGTGGAGTAAATGTGGAAATCTTGAGAAGCAGATGCCTTCCAAATGTCTGTAAATTCAGGAAGGAGAGTTTCTGGCATGTAACATAAACATTCCCGAGGGGCAAGTAGCATTTTTCACCCTTGAGTAATAAGTAATATCAGGTACCGTTATATTTTAATGCATAAGAATATGGAAAGTTTTTGCATTCTGTAGCTTCATATTGTGCTGTAGTTGCTGTGTTTGGGTTACCAAGGCCCTAGCCTCTCAAGAAGAAAAAGTAATGGCAGTAAAATTAGAAAGTCAGTGAGTATAGTTAAGATTTGTAAAGGCACCCAGAGAATTATCTGGGAGAGCATTTTTTGATGAAATTATAAAAGGTTTTATTAAACCTTTTTTAATTAAACCTTACTATACTAGTAGTTCTAGTAATTTCTTGCTGTTACCAAATCTGCAAAAAATAATACTTTATTTTGCCATTCCTGGGGATCAAATCTAGGGCCTTGCACATAGTGTGTAAGTGCTTTAGCTCTGGGCAACATCCCCAGCCTTTTTGTTTTTTGTCTTGAGACAGGATGTCGCTACATTGCCCAGGCTATCCTGAAACTTTCCTCCTGTCCCAGCTTCCTGACTTGGCAGGACTACAGGTATATGTCACCACAACTACCTAACAGTAATATTTTTATGTAACTTAAGCTCCTATAAGAAATTATACATTTATAGTTCACAATGGTGTCTTAATTTTCTGAATTTGTTAGTGGAAGATTTGGCTAGCATTTTTAAAAAAACTGCTTCAATATCATTGTAAATATTTTTCATTTTTTTATATTAAGAGGAATACTCATAAGTGAAATAAATTGGACCCACATGTGTAAACGTCATATTGTCTCCCTGGTGTAAGAACATGAAAGAGTAAATAAAACCCAAAATGTATAATAGATAATAGGAAAGGGAAAGAAATTGCTCAAAGGAAGGACCAAGGGATGAGAGAAAGAAGAAAAAGAAAGTACTAAGGCATTTTATATATATATGGATAGGTGGCATAACTGTACTGCTGATGTCTGATGGTTTATTGAGAGGAACAGTTAATGATGAAAAGGTTTTTTTGTTTTTTTGTTTTTTGTATTTTGACCACTTTTGCATGCTTATATCTGGTAATCTGAGCAATGTATATGAAGACAACAATTTGCAGTATAATAACCATTGGTGGATTCCTACAATCCTGTCTAGTGAAACTATGTATTGTCTCTAATGTTCTTTTAAATTGTTATTTTCTTATTCCTTTTAATGGTTTGATCAAGCTTCTATTCTTACATCTGGTAATCTCAGCAACTTCATTGAAGATAACAATATGTAATGCAACAACCACCGTTAATCCCTATCATTTGATTTGAAACCACATATCATTTTTAATGTCCTTGCTTTGTTTTGTTTGTATTTTGCTGTTGTTCTTTTTTTGTACTGTTTTCTTTAAAATAAAAAGGAATCAAGAATCAGAAATCTGAAGAATAAAGTTAGTGATTTGTATTAGTAGCATTTATTTAGATTGATGAATGTTTAAGTTGCAAATGGGTTTTTGTATATATCTTCTAGAATATAAAATTTATTTTTTAAGTGAATTAGTCAGGCTTTAGAGATCACTTTTAATTTGTAGATACTTCCAAGTAATCATTAATTCTTAGACATAAAGCTTTTTTTTCGCATGGGATAGCAAATAGAAGAAAGGGCAGTTTATAACTAGTAAGGGCTCTGAATTTAATTACTTGGTAAAAACTTGTCTCTGATATTTTCACTAGACCAAACAGAATTACTTTATTCCTCACTAGCAGGTCTGGGTGCCTGAAAAAAATTAAAATAGGTGAGCATTTTTGGATCTGGAAAGTAAGTCATTTGCAAGCGAATGAAAGTATACAAAGGGATAGAACTGAGAATTACTGAATAAATAAGAAAGGAAATAATTTGAAACAGATAAGAGGAAGTTGTTTTCAACTCCAGCCTATAAAAGTTGAGAAGTAGTAAAGATTGTGTTTTAATAATTTAAACCAGTGTAATCATCATGTTTCCAAAATCAGCTAAATTTTCAGATTAAAGTCTAGTTTTCAAAATATCATAAATTTTTTATAGTGATTTGTTAAATTTTTGTAGATAGACATCATAAATCCATAGAAGCTTTCCAACACTGTAAGTTTGGAACTTAGATTTTTTCAACTTGTTATGTATGAACATTGAGAAAAGAGTAAACTGTTATGGGATATAAGGCCTCTCCACTTTTATCTACCGATACCTAGAGAAATCTCAAGTTAAAGCCACCCTTTCTGAGATGGACACTATCCTGTCCTGAATGACAGCATGAAACATGACAGGCCTGTTTGCAAGTCTCTATATAATGCTTATTAGATTTGTGGGCAAGTAACTTAATTTTTCTGTCCCTAACTTTCCATTTGTAAGATGTCACTAATAATAATACTCATTTTAGAGGGTTATGTTGAGAAATACACAAATTATTGAGTAGACAAGCTTAGAACAGTGTTTGTTAGCTAATAAAAGCCTAGTATTTGCTGTTATCATTACCAGTGTTGTTCAAAGATTATCTTTTTTTTTTTAGTGAACTTCCAGCAGAGCCAGGGGTGGCAATTTACTTGTTTTGTTTGTTTGTTTGTACGTACCAGGAATCAAACTCAGGACCTTATTCCTTGCCAGGCAGGCGCTTATGCTGCTGAGCTGTATCCCCAGCCCACATCATTTTTTCTTGAAGAAAAATCACAAGCCATAAAGTAATAAAGAAATTAGCAAATAGTAGAATTCTTAGACTATGTAACTAAGGCAATAATTTAAATATTAATTTCTTATTGAAGGTGAGTTCAAATTTAGAGAAACATTGCAAGAAAAGAATTCCTGTATGTACTTTGTCCAGAGATTCTGCTGTCCTTCACTATTTCAGTGATTTTATTTGTATTCATTATGACCTTTTGTAGCTAATGTATAAGACTGTGCATCCTAACCTGCTGTCCTGTCTCTGATCTTCATTCTGGATCAGTTCCTTAGTATTTCCTCAGCTTTCCCAACTTTGGCTAGTAATTTTTAAAAATACCATTTTGTAGAATGTATCTAAGTTAGAGTTTTTTTGATATATTCACATATTTAGATGCAGGTCATATATTTTGGGATGGAGAGACTGTCATAGAAAAGCTTATTTTCCTTATGTCCTTTATGTGGCATATGAGGTTAATTTGTTTTACTACCAGTTGTGTTACTTTGGTAACCTGATAAAGATAGTGTCTACTACGTTTCTGTAACTATAAAGTTCTTTTTATCTCTCTTTGTAATTAATAGTCTTTTTATTTTGAAATACTTAAAGATTGTAAGAAATACCACATTCCTCATATCACTTTTACCCCTTAGTGTTTTTTGTTTGTTTTTTTGTCTTTTTGAGACAGGGTCTCGCTATGCAGTTCAGGCTGACCTTGAGCTTACTTTGTAGCCCATGCTGGTCTTGAACTCACAATGATCCTCCTGCCTCAGCCTCCGGAGTGCTGTTGCCCCTTAGTTTTAATCCTTATGGAACATTCTTGCTTGAATTATTACTTTGATGATCACCAATGGAAAGTTTTTGAATTGAATAATTTCTTCTACTTAATAGTTGGCATTTTAGCATGAGAGATTTGTATAAAGGACATTATCTTGTGTTGTCTTGTGAAGATGGTGGGACAGAATAGGACTATCTTGATGCCAGGAGTTAGAGAGAAAGAGCATGTCTCAAAATCTTAGGACTGTTCTGAAGAAGCATCTTGTGCATTTGCCGATTTATAGCCCTGTGGACTCCTGATTTCCTACTTCAGTCTGTTTTATTTTGTTACTGTCGTTATTATTTTTATTCTCAAGCTGTCCTAAATTTTGTTAGTCAGACACCGTACAAGCTGGCTTTCATTTTCTTTTATATATCGCTGTCATTTGTGAGGTCTTCCTTACATTCTGGCACAACTTATTTCTCTGTTTTTGTCCTGGAAACAACAGTTTTTCTAAGAAACTGATAACTTTTAGTTGAGGTGGGATTTCAGAGCCAAGATTTGAGTACTAGAAACCAAGACTTGGTGGTATTTGGAAACCAGGATTTCAGCAAGAATGTTGACTGTTACAGAGGTAGTATTTGTGTCAGTCACCGCTTACTAGAGAAATAGTCTTAATGCAAGACACACAAATATGTAACAGTTACCAGGTTGGCTCAGAGTAAGGTGTGGAAAAGTTGTCGGCTGTTGTCAGTCATATCCAGACTGGGTCTTCTGTCTTCAGTAAATATTTGGGCACACTCAAAACTCTGCTGATCCAATTTAGTTGGGTGTTTCTCACTCAAATTGGCACAATCAGTTAACTCTTGCACTATTTTTCCCAGGCCTTCTCAGGGGACAGAGTTAGTAAATCATACACATAACTCTGTTATTTGTCTCTGTACATTAAAGACCATGATTTGCACCAATATTGCTACCTCTAATCTCAGTCAAACACTACTCGATTGACTGTAGTTTACTTAGCTTCTTTCCTCATTTGTGCATCCCTTCACCGACAGTGAAACACCTGGCCCTGTTGCCGTAAGTGTGCTCACTTACTTGCTCTTTGCCTCCATCAGTGATGAGTTTCCTGGCCCCACTGGGCCACTACCGTACCCCACAGCCTGCTTCATGTGGGGCTCTGTCTGTGCAGGATTGCTTCCTCAGTGTCCGCAGTATGTACACTCTTGCTGCCGTTACCCTTCTTCTCATCCTCATATGGAGTGTGGCTACTTCTGGGCAATTGGAAGATTTTTGAAATGAACTTGAGCACTGGAAAAAGCTTTGGAAATATCTGAATGAATACTGTCCCAGGACTTTCTATAAATTAGTCCATCTTCGTGAATTTTTGCTTTTACTACAGAAGCCCATTATTCACATTTCTCCCCACTCCCATAAAACTTTAGCCATTGACAGAGGCCCTCTGTGAGTGAGGAGCCTATTTAATAACAGTCTTTTAATTGTCAGTACTCACAATTAAGTGAAATTTTCCTAGAAGTTGTTTTACCATGAGTAATATTAAACTCCCATTGAATATACCAAGTAAACCTTAAATTGGAAAATGCTGCGTCTATATACCAAGTAAATGTAGCTAAAAGTATTTATGAATGGTACATTTTAAAATGCTAAGTGTGCCAGGAAAAGTTATGTAATTGGAGATAAAGCAGAGCTTTTGTTAGTAAAATTACCTTGAAAGTGTTTTGCCCTTGGAATCAGTGAATGTATTTGTTCTTGAGGAAACTAGGATTTATAAATTTTTAATGTACTATAATATCTTCTGACCTGGAGGTTGTGTGACAACTTGCAGTGAAATCTCAGTTTCTAGGACTAGTTAAGTTAGTACCCTTTAGAAAGAGGGCATTTGTTAGCGAGGATTTTGTGCTTGTTTTATTGTCCTTGTTGAACATCTAAATGTTAATGCACTTTCCACATCATGCCTTCTGCTAGTCTTGGTTATAATTCCTTGAGCCTGATGTTTTCTTTACTTATCCATTGCTTGGTAGTAATTACTGTGTACTAAGTAAATATTTGCTGAGTGAAGGAGTTTCACATTGCCTGTGCAGAGAATCTTGAAAACTGCTATCAAATTTTAAGAGAAAAACATAATGTAATGGCAGAAAATTAAAGCAAACATTTCTAAAGATATAATTTAGAAGTATTTTTTGTTGTTAAGTTTATTCTTCAGAAAACAGCATGGTCTTCCTTTTATGAAACTTAGTCACTCTTTTAAAAAAATTGGTTGGTTTCTCTAGAGGCACCACTGAAGAGAATTAGTGAAAGGTGACATTTTCTTGGAATCCCTGGTTAACAGAATCATGTCCTCATCCATCCATTCATTCGTCCACAAATACTGAGTTCTTCCTGTGTGCCTACTATTTCCACATTTGTGTAGTATGCTGTAATTTTGCCGTGTCGAGGACATAGAAATGAATAGGACCTCTTATCCTTGAAGAATTTCATTTGTTGTGAAATACTTTTTTAACTTCCTAAAAGTGTTTAAAGAAAAAGGAGGAGGAGAAGAAGAAAGGTGGGTGTAGAATGGAAGAAGGAAGAACTAGAGATTTATCCACCCTGTTCCCAAGGTGATAAATTTCTTCAGTGGTGTCCATAATGACTGTGGAGGAAAACTTAGTTTAACACTTAGTTCTTTTATAGCCATTGAGGTCACAGTTTCTTTTGAATCATTTATAAAGAAAGCATATACCTACAGTTTCTTTAATGGCACTGTCTTTGTGTTCCTGTACTTGTTACTTTATTATGAGAATAATTTACATTTGTAGAGCATATTAATAAGTCATTTCCACATATATTTTGTTAGTTAATCCTTCAGAACAGTTGTAAGATGTGGGATTCAGTGCTTGTCCAACTTTTAAGATAAGTCTTCATTATCTCACTATCTTCATGGGACTAGGTGTTGATATGCTTTGTATAAATAATAATAAAATTACATTTTATAGTAGAAAAGATAGTAAAGCCTTTCCTCACAGTCCATTGAACACCCTAGTAATTTTAAATTCTGAATATTCAGACATTTGTCAACATTTATCTAAGTGTCTCTAAAATTATATACAATTCTTGCATGATAGCAAAAGAACTTATACAACTACTACCATGTGAGTTCACCGTGTGGCTTTAGGTATCCAAATATAGCATGTTGCAGGAATTTAGTCCAGTTACAGAGACATGCCCTGCTGACCCATGTGCAGATGAGGAGCTCACATTCTGGTGCTGTTCTAAAGATAAGTCTCGTGACTGCTGAGCAGCTGGTTGTCTGCAGTCTCACTCAGAAGTGATAGTGCAAAGTCCATGAAACTAAGTGAAGATGAAATGAGAGACCTGAAACTTCCTTACCTTATTTTGTATATTAAATGTTATTTTCTTTCATCTTTATATTATATTTAAACATTCATCATCAAAGCCCTGCTATATTACATGTTAGGTTAATTGTATTTTTCTGTGAGAAATAAATGTCAGTGTAAAGAGAATTTTTGAGTATTTTGTGACTTGAAATTCTGATTTGAAATTGGGTTTAACTGTGGCTAATAGTGTATATTTATATTGTGTTAGAATACAGTATTGTGCAATAAACATGTCAATTTTTCAGACTTCTCAGCTTTTAGATTATGTATCAGGGAAGCCTCAAAACAGAACTTTCCGTGAACATTTTATATAACTAACTGTAAATACAGTTACTTTTTTTTTTTTTTGTACCAAGGATTGAACTCAGGACCTTGCTCTTGCCAGGCAGGCGCTTGTGCCACAGAACTACATCCCCAGCCCAGTTACTTTTGTTAATAATGTTTATTCTTTATTTCTTCTCCTGGCTCCCCTTGCCAAGTCCTTTGGTACTTACAAAGATATTTTCATGCTTTAATAGAAAAGAGTATATTCATTTATACTGTATTGACTGCTACTGTTAAGTCTCATGATATCAGAAGTTGACTTGTCTAAACTTGTGCCAGTTACTTTATTAAGACAGTACATAATTTTAAATCATAAATTAAAAGTAGTAGAACTATTTAAAAGTAAAATGCAAAATTAATTTTATATATCCATGCTCTACCACAGCCGATAATAAGTTTGGCTGTAGTTTGAGATTTTCTCAAAATGTAGAAGAAGAGAAAGGGGAGGAGGAGGAATATGATGGTTAGGAGCTAAGGTTTTGAACACAGGAGTGTTGGTACATGTCTGTAACCCCAGCACTCTGGGAGGCTGATGCAGGAGGATTGTAAATTTGAGACTTGCCTAGGCAATGTGGAACCTATATCAAAAAATGGGGAGAAAAAAAGATGGGGATAAAGCTCAGTGCAAGGACCATATGTTCAATCTGCAGGACTTGGGGTGGAGGGAAAGTTGGGGCTTTGAAGTCCATCATAGTTTTGGACCCCATTTCTGCTACTTACTTGATGTGTGGATTTGAACACTAAACTTTCTGGGCCATGGATTCCTCATTTACAGACCAAGGATTATAATATTATTTCTGATACCTACTTCATAGTGTTGTTGAGAAAATTTTATGACATTTTTATGAAGTTTTTAGCACTGTTAAGTAGAAGTCGCCAAATATTCATAAAATGATAGCTACTACTATTATTAATATGTCTCTGCGTGCCCAAAAATCTCTTTAATTAGAAATTACTTTTTCCAAAGTAATTGGGTGATTTCCTTTGAAAGATTTTTTAGGGTAGCATGTACTTATATTAAACATAAGAGATGAAAATCTATGTGGTGATACTTCACTAAGCTGTTTTGTATTTTTAATGCATCAAGTGCATTAGTTTTATGAGATTATCTTTTACAGATGCAAGGAGCATGTGTTTTAGTTCTTTAAAGATCACCTTTCACATTGATTTGTGTATGCCAGTTTATCTAGTTTGGGGGGTAGACTGGGAACACAAATCCTCTTTCTCATTCCACCACCTGCTTCACAGCCGTAAGTTGGTGCCTTTCTTATGTTGTGGACCTCTGTGACTCTGTTCTAGAACTCAGGATTTGCCAGCATTGCTTGGAAATGAGATGCCCAGAAAAAAGTATTACTTATGGCTAACACAACTTTGTGGTAGCAAGTAGACAAAAATGAAACAAACAGAATTTTTTTCTTAATGAAAAAAGTAGTTTGTAATATATTCAGTTAATACTTAAGTGGCAGCTTTCTGCTGGCTTCATTATTCCTTGTCTTTTGCAACCTCATAGTAGAGTAGGAACACAACATGTTAACACATACTTACAAAATAAGGCAATACATAAGATGTGCCATTTGATAGAAGTAGTAAGTTCTATAGAAATTCGGGGGAAAGAGGTCTCTCTTAGCTAGAGCAGTTTGTCTAGTTATAATGTAGTTAGTTGTATGCTGAGTGGTTCCTATAGAGGGGGTTCACGTCTTATAAAAATTTTGTATTATTTGCTTTTTTTTTTTTTTTGAGCCAGGGTTTCACTGTATAATCCAGGCTGACCTTGAATGTGCTGAGTAGCCCAGGCTTGTTTTGAACTCGCCGCTGTCCTCCTGTCTGAGTCTCCTGAGTGTTGGCATTATAAGCATGTGCCACCGGGCCTGGTTTGATGCATGTCTTTTTTAGAAGGCTTTGTTAGCGGGGTGGATGCAGGAATGCCAGTGTCCTTGCCTCTCTATCGGTAGCTATATCTAGCCCTTTTTATTCCTTTAGTCTCATTACTAACACCCTGCTCCTATCAAAAGCTTGTATTTCTTGGGCCCAGTGTTCATGTTTTTCAGTTGCTGTTCCAAAACAGTTTGGTGGTGGGGCTGACAGTAGAAAGTAGGAAGAAAAGGAATTGTTTTGGTGCAGAATCAAGAACCTTAATTCCTGTTAGGGAAATTTCTTTGTTAGCAGCTAGCAATAAGGAAGATGAAAATGAAAAGCCTTATCTTGTCTCTGCTCTTGTGAAAATCCACAAATGTGGTCCCCTCCCCATATACCCTTGTTATGGTTTATATCTAGATGTCCCCTCAAAGCCTCATGCATTAATAGATGGGACTTTGGAAGGTGATTGGACCATAGGGCCTGGTACTCACCAGTGGACTAATCAGCAATGATTTTGGGAGGTGAAGGCTGGTTAGAGGAGCTGGGTCATTGGGGATGTGGCCTACAAGGGCTTATCTCTTCTCCGTTCTTCCCTTCACCCTCTATTTCCAGCTGCCGTGCATGAGCTATTCTCCTTTGCTGTGCTGTCCTGTCTTGGGATTGGGACTAAACTGTGGACTAAAACCTCTGTAAACTGTGAGCCACAATAAAACTTTTCTCTTTTAAGTTATGGAACTTAGGTTAGGTATTGTGTCTCAGCAAGGAGAAAGTAATAAGACAATCCTACATCTCCACACTCCCACATCTCCTGAAATTTGGTTGCATTTACATTATGTCCCCACTCTTGCCTGTCCCCAACCACTCTCTTTGCTGAAGATCCCTGCTGCAGTTATAAATCCACTGGTTCTTGAAATCTTGTCTCTGAGGCTGCTGGAGCACCACTTCTAAATTGTAGGATTCTCTTTTGTGATGAAGAGCTGGCATAGCTCCACTGAACTTTTTGTTACTGTCTCCAGGCCTTTGTAGGTCCCGGTGTGTACTTGGTGCCTCTAGGAGAATCCTAAGTCCATTAACCTAATGGACAGTGGCAAATTGCTCATTTATAATACTTCACTCTTGTATATGATTAGTATTGTAGGTCTGAAAGGTTTGTTTTATAGAGAAAATATTTCAAGTTTTAGAGTTAGTGAGCTGTTCTAAAGCAGAAACCATCTATCTTAGCAGTGACCAAATTAGAGTTCACATTCTCACTCAGTTATGAGACATGTGGCTTTTCTTGGTGAAGGATCTGTATAGTAGCTATCTTTCAGAGTGGTTATGTATGGAAATGTATGTAAATGAAGTGGAAATGTATGTAAAAGTGTATAGTAGAATATAAAGCTCTATATTAAAGGAATGTGGCAATTTTAGTGTTAATGTTCAGTGTTAGGTAAAATAGTAAGTCCCTGCTCTCTGAGAACTCATCATGCAGAGGGTAAGTTGGCCATGGACAATTACATTATAGAATGTGGTCAGTCCTGTGGCAGATATATGTACATCAGATATATGTGATCAGAGAGCACAAAGAAGAGTACCTGTGATCTGGAAATGAATAGGAAGGGAAACTTTCTGGAGGAAGGAGTTCCGAACGTGAGACAGAAAGACTAAGAAAGAGCAAGATTGGCAAAGAAGGAGAAAAGAAAGACTTTCCAAGCTGGAGTGGCTCAGGGCACAGAGGAATATGGTACATTCAGAAAGCTGCGTTAATGCCCATACCACCCTGAATGCACCCAACCTCATCTGATTTCAGGAGCTGGGCAGGGTCACATTAGTATGGTTAGTATGACACAACCACAAACTGTCCTTTGAAGCTGCCTAATCTGATTATCTGATTGCAGAGGCAGTGTTCTTGCATAGTAGTCAATGATTCTAGAAGCAGGATTTTTCTGAAACTACCTTTGACTGTTTGCTGATTGTTATATACCTTACTTGGAATTGTACCATACTTCTAAATTCAATATGATAATAAAAGTGCCTATTTCAAAGAGTTGTTGCAGTGATTATCTGAAATGTTTGAAATCTCATGATGTATAATACATACTCAATGTTAGCAGCAGTGATATTGTGGTTCTGGAAGTTCTTATAGTCACTTTTTCCTCTCAGTATTCTATAATACTTTGTTCTAAGCTGTTTAGTTAAAAGTATTTAAACAACAGCAGTCTTCTGTTGCTATGTACAGTGGTACCTCGGTTAAGAACTTAATGTATTGCACGATTTTGGGGAAAATGGTCACATTTGTGTGTGTGCAAAAAAAAGATGACCCTGGTTGTGTGCATCACCAATTGCAAAACAACAAAATTTTGCCAAATGCTTCTATTTGTAAACCAAATTATTAGCAAACAAAAGTGTGTGTGAACTGAGGTACCACTTTATTGTAGAAACAAAAATTTTGAATGAATTTTAAAGATTCCCTAGCTCAAGTTCATTGTTTGTGTGTTAAGCAACTGAGCCAGAGTTAAATAACATGGCTGTGATATTTTCATGAATCAGTCATACAAGCTGGGGCATGAATCGAGTGCCTTTCTGTTCCAGAGTTCTCTCTCTTGGTCTTAAAATAATTTGCCTGAATTATCCTGAGACGCTAAACTGTAGCATTAGCCACAATTTCAGGCGGAAACTATAAATAATAGGTGGAAGTTGCTGTTTGGGGAGAGTATTAGGGAGTAGATATGCTCAAATTATACTGTGTACAGGTATGAAAATGCCACAGTGAAGCCCACTACACTGTACAGTAACTAATTCACTAATAAAAAATTGCAGAGTACATTATAAAAAGGAATACTGTGTCTTTCTTTTCCTGCCTTTTGGGGGAACTGCTACTAAGCAACAGCAATGTAAGTAGTAATGAGCTTTGGGCAATAAGAGAACTGGATAATTCATAAATATATCACAACTTTACCTTCAGGAATTTCTTATGAAGTCAGATCTTTCTGGTTATTTGGATCTCTTCATTAAAACATGAGTAGATTTTTATAATACTTAGTATCAGTGTTTAGAATGGCTCCCCAGAGGAGTGAAAATTTTAGCTGTTGTATGACGGTTCAGTAAAATAAATAAGCAGAGATGAAGTAGAGGGCGAAGGGGATGTACTGAGGAAGTGGCATGTCTGGACCCTGAAGGACAGAGTAGGATCTATGCTAAGAATTGAAAGGCCTGCAGAGTATTTGAAACAGAAAAAGCTAATAGAAAATTCGAGAGCTGGTCATGAGAATAGTGAAGATATTTAATAGGTATCATCAAAGAAACTGGTGAGGGAAGTGAACCTCCTCCACAAAGTAATTCTGTTCTTTGTTAGAATTTTGTTGTCTTAAAGACGTACTAAACTTAATGAAGTAAGCTATACTTGTCTGTTTATTAAGTAGAGTTATATATGATTCATAAGTTTAAATATGTATTCTTATATTTCCATACTCATTTACTTTTCTTTCTATATTGTTTCGCATCAGATTGAGGAAATGTTTTCATGTGTTGGGAGTTTTGCTGTGGAACAGTCAGAGAAATGACAGAGAGACTCTTATCCTGATTTTTGGCTGACCATTTTGTGTGGGTATGTGAGGTGCAGCTGCACTGTGGGTTTCTTGGCAGTTGAGACAGTGCAGTTCTCAATGTTCATCTTGAGTAAAAGAAACTTAAGAGTAAAAAAGCTACTGTGAATGTATTAAAATTCAGTGGAAGCACGTAGGCCCTGGACCTTTAGCTCATATCTTTATTTATTTGGCTAAATGGGTACAGCACCTTGGGCTCATAGGCTTTAGGGCAAGAACACGTGAAGAAGAGAACATTAAAAAGCAGTCAAACCTTTCAAGATAGAATGTTGCTTACTAAATATAATTTTTAGATGAAGTTTTTGTTAACTGTAATTTCCTTAAGTTTTTTCTAAGGAAGACTTAATAAAAAAGGTATTGTAAAAATCTAGCTTTGTGTGCAAATGTGAGTTTAGAATTTTCTGTAGTTTATCTTTTCTCAGATCTATTTATACACAGATGGATGCTCAGATCTGCCTTTATTGCTTATTTTCTTCACTGCCCTGTGTCCTCTTGTGTGGTCTTTAAGGCCTTTTTTTTTCCAAACTCCTCAAATTAAATGCAGACAGTATGGAATTTTTTTATTTTTCGAACACACCCTCATCGTTTACTTTGGATAAATTCATTATTACCTTCATACTCTCCAGGCAAACAAAACCGTCAGAATTGCTTCTAATGTTTAACTGCTGCTTGATGTTTTTACCGTTGCTGAGTGATACTGCTTCAGAGTAGCGTAGAGTCGGGTTCTGCCAGTCAGATCCAGTCTTGCTATTTACTCTGTTGGTCTCATTAACTTCTCAGTTTCTCAGCTTCAAAATGGAGAGTCACGATAGCACTCTTAAGTTTTCTTTTTTGTTTGTTTGTTTTTAAGATTTAAAAAACATTTGTAAGGGCTTAATTCAACCTGAGTGCTCAGAGCAAAATATTGTTATCATTTTTTCCCTAGTTTAGTTCCTGTCTCCTAGAATCTGTTAATAGCTATCTTCACTGTTTTGAATGGTGTAATTCTGAGATCATCTCGGTTGCCCAGTAATGTTTCTTTCCCTACCTTCATTTTCCGTTGAGCGCCATACTTATTACCTCTGACCACTATTATATTATCTACATTTAGATATCTACAAACAGAACTTGCTTCTACTAGCTTCCCCAATCTGTACTCTTTTCTACTACACTATATGGCACTCCTGTGTCAGTTTTCCATCACAGTAAGAAATACTTGCAATGAGTTCGCTTTCAAGACAAAAGGTTTATTTTGGCTCATGGTTTTGTTCCAGTCCACGATCAGGTGCACACATTGCTTTTAGTCATCTGGTAGAGGAAGCACATCACGGTGGGAGTACTTGGTGGAGCAAAGGCTTCCACTTATGGCCAGGAGGTGAAAAAGAGAAAGAAGAGACCGGTGTTCCTTTGAGGGCACATCCCGAGTGAGCTAACCCTCCCACGCAGCTGTATTCCTAAAAGCACCATGGGCTGGGGACCAAGCTTTTATAGGGGACTTTGGAGGACATCCTAGACCCAAACTGTACCTCCACTGTAGTTTCGGATTTCCCCTGGACACTAGTCCCTGTGCATTCATCACTACACCTTATTAGCAGTATCCCCAGAGAGTGCCCCAAATCTGGCCACTTATCACCATCTTCTCTATTACTATCATAGTCTAAGACAATAACTTCTTTTGCCTGAGCAGTTATATAAAGAATGGCCTCCTGTTTTTCTGTTTCCCTTACAGTTTATTCTGGGAGTGAAGGGTGAGAGTTTAGAAACAGATTATTCCCCTTATTCTTGCTGAAATTAGAAAAAACTATCCAGTTTTTTTGAAAGTCTTGCATGACCTCTCTCAGACTTTCAGCCTCTCAAACACAGCTGCTTTATTAATTTCTGAAGGCTTTCATACTAGCTTTCCCCCTCTGATTAGACTTTTTTTTGTCAGATCTTCAGAATGTGAACTTCTAAGGTTAACTCCTTAGAGAGGCTTATCCTGACATCTTTCTTTTCTTTTCCTTTTTTGTGGTGCTGGGGATCAAACCTGGGGTTCATGTACTCTAGACAAGCACTGCTGCACTGATTCATTTTGTTCACTGCCGTATACCCTATGCTTAGACTGGAACCTGACGCTCAGATTTATCACAGTATTACATCGATGGATGGCTAGGTGAAGAACTGAATAATATATGTCTGATAAGTTTTCTACAACCAGGGGAATGATGGAATATTTCATTCTCTGCAAACTTTGCAATGATATTTCATTTAGAATTAGTCACGGTAGTATTTGTAATGCTAATACTTGTCCTAATTGCATTTATGTATTTCTTCTGTTTTTGATTGTAGGCCTTTATATCTCATTGTTTTTAGCTTCTCATATTCTGCCAGATACCATTTTAGTACTTACTATTGATTAAATTGAATTGAAAATTCAGCCTAACATCTTTATTTCCTCTAGAGTTATACCATATGTATATATGTTATTTCTCAAGACACTGTGTTTAAAATATATATTCCTTTTTAAAATCTCTTATAGTTCATAATTGGACTGTTGAGGATACCATTCAGTGGTTGATAGAATTTGTTGAACTTCCCCAATATGAAAAGAATTTTAGAGACAATAATGTCAGAGGAACAACACTTCCCAGGTAAGTCTTTGTTATCCAGGTGTATTTTTCTACTCCCAGAGATTTAGACACTAGAAGTCATTTTTCAATGATGAATCCACAGACTACTTCTGTAGCTGAGGGCACAAGGAAAATATCCATTCTTTAAGTTTTTAAGGTATGCATTTTCAGTTTTATTCAGTTTTCTTGTCTACATAACCAGGCCACTTAAAAACTTACTTCCAAGTAAAATAAGTTTTAGAATTACAAATTGGGTCAACTGTATCATTTTTAGGTAACAGGAAGGTTCAAACTTTGACTACCTGGTAGAGCTAAGAAAAACTAACTCATTTGATACAGATGCATTTCCACGAAAACACCTATTTTAATGGGTTAATGGATAGATCTTTCTTAAATGGTACTTTTTAATGACAACCAATTAGTCATAGTGGCTGTGAGTTATATTTCAATTAAAAAAGGAATTTAGTAAACAAAATAATAGCAACCACTTTTAAATGTGTTACCTAGAAATACTTCATTCTTTATTTAAGCCTTATTATTAAAATGAGATATATATTTTACAGGCTAAAAAATATAAAGTCAGAGATAAGTGTTTTCTTAAGGTAGAATTTAAACCTCTAGATAGACTGAATACCAGGATGTTGTTTTATCTCTTTGATATTTGGAACCTGTTGTTAGTTTTCCAAATTATATATTCTAAATTTCCATTAGTTAACATGACAATCTTTAAACATTTCAGTGTTTAAATTTGCAACGATTCTATCAGAATCATTTAGAAAATTACTTCTTATGCTCTGTTTCTCCTTGAATTGTTTTGTATGTAAAAAAAGACTCTAAACTGGGTGCAGTGATGCATGCTCATAGCCCTAGCTGCTTGGGAAGCTAAGGCAGGAGAATTTCATGATCAAGATTAGCCTGTCTCAGAATAAAAAATATAAAGAACTGGGCAGCTCAGTGATAATGTGCTCCTGGATATGATCTCCAGTACTAACCAAAAAAGGATTCTGATCAGTTATTACAGTGCACTTATAATATATGATGATAAGTGGACATTGTATTGGTGATAAATTTGCTTACTTACCCAATTGAATAAGTTGTTGCTTTCAGATTTGCATTTTGGTTCAAGGTTAAAGTTGTCAAATTTTTAAAAATATATTCTCAAAATAAATGTTTCTAATTTATCACACATATGACTACAAATGATGATAAATTTGAGGGCTACAAGATAATTCAGCAAATACTGTACTATCTTTTATGTTCATGGTTCAAATGTTATAAAGAAGACAAAAATTTAGTTCTTGTTCTTAAATAAAACAAGTTTCTAAATTAAAGCAGGCTAGAGTATCAAAGTGAAGTTAACAATTTTTTGACTTATATATTTTATGGCATGAGGAATTCATATTTTTCTTGTGTTTTCTTTTTGGAAGTTCATTTATATAACAACATGAAATGAAATAGACTGACCCATATTTTGTTAATAAACATTACAGACACATTTTTGGGGGACTGAGTAAAGATTGTAAAGATTGTCAGAGATGCCTCAGATTCTGGTAGCATTGTGGACACAACATTATGTACTTGTTAAGGTCAATTAAAAAATATTAGAGATGTTACTATGGAAAAAAAGTTATAAATGAAGAAGATTAGTTTTCAGGTCAACCTATTAGAGAGCCTTTTGAATGAAAGGAAAACAGTAGTCTTCCTTAAGCTCCTTTTGTATGATAATGACAATTAGACAGATCCATGTAGGGAGCTGGGATCAATGAATGTAAATTACTTTGTCAGTAACAACTTTTTATGTAGGATATCTGTAGATGCCAGAGCTGGTTATAAGAATGTATAAAAAAAAGCTTTCTGGAAAGTTAGCCTACAGTAGTACATGACAGATTGAGCATCTCTAATTTAAAAATCTAGAATCTAAAATCTAGAATTTTGAAACTTTTTGAGCAACAGTATGGGATCAAATGGAAAATTCCCACCCACCCTCGTGATAAGTGACAGTAGGAATGTAGGTGGTCTGAAAATGCTACATGAAGCTACCTCATGGTAGCTATGTGTATAAGATGTACATGAAGCATACATGAGTTCTGTGTTTGGACTTGGGTCTCTCTCAAAGATACCTTGATATGGATGTGCACATATTTCCAAAATTCCCCCCAAAATTGGAAATTTAAAACATTTCAGGTCTTTAGCATTTTAAATCCTTCCTGTGACATTAAAGCACTGTTTCTCTGCTATAGACAACCCAATTTATGTTGGTTCTAGGTTAGCTATAATAATTGTCTTAGGACTTTTATGTATTTCCTGTATTCTGTAATTCTTATTTTTAAAATCTTAATTAGTATGTGTTTGCAGTACCTATTGATTACATTCATCATGAGGAGTTGGTTAAATGTATAAAACACATCTTTTTTTTTTTTTTTTTTTTTTTTGTTATATATAAAACACATCTTAAAAGTCTATAGTAAGGCTCTCCTTACCCAATGCATGCTTCCTTATTCCTTTCCCGCCTGGGTGGCCTTCCTGACATCCTCACCAATTCAGATTGAATTATTGCTACCATGGGGCTCACATGGAATCTTGCATAAAATTCTGTGACACAGTTTTTTAAATCATATCTCATTGTCTTTCTTAAATTTAGCTTATTGATAATATTGCTGTTTATTCATCTATGCATCCATCCACACATTCATTCAGCTTTCATATAAGGACTTGCCTACGTTTTGCCTTTGCCAAATAGTAATTTTGGCTTTGTGGATACAGAGGTGGGAGATCGTTTTTGCCTTCAAGCAGTTGAGTAAAGTGTTGCATTTAAAGTACAATGGTACCTTGGCTCATGAGTTTAATTCGATCCATAATTCTGGAAATGATAGCCACAGTTGAGTCGGTCACCTGATGCAGTGTTCACAAACAAAACCAAAATTTTTCCAGGTGCTTTTGTTTGCTAACCAAATTGTTCACAAACAAAAGCATTTGTGAACCGAGTACCACCTGTGTAGGGAAAACACATAGGAAAAGTACTTGTGGAAAACACAGGAATTAGCCTGTGTTGTGGAAAACATAGGAAAAGTACTTGTGGAAAAGACTGTAATTTTTTTCTATACTCAGGGGTACTGATATCTTCCTAAATAAAATGTAGTGGTTCAGAGTAGCCTTTAGGCTCATACATATTCAGGTTTGAAGCTTAGCCACATATTAATGTAACCTTGGGCAAGTTACTCAGTCTCCCACAAATATTCTCATTTGTAGAAATACTGTATACATTATAGAGTTTTCTTGAATAATAATTAAGCTGGTGTAGGACTGTGATCTGTTTTAAATTTTTGTTATTTTTAATTGACATCCTCACCAATTCAGATTGAATCATTGCTACCATGGGGCTCATATAGAATCTTGCATAAAATTCTGTGACACAGTTTTTTTTAATCGTATCTCATTGTCTTTCTTAAATTTAGTTTATTGATAATATTGTAATAGTATTATTAGATTTTATGTTACAAGGTTTTTAGTGGCATTGTATTTGCTAAGAAATCTTAGTTGAGTACTAGGGTGCTTGAATTTTCAGTCCCAAAATAAGTGATTTTATTTCATTTTCTCCTATGTCATTTGGCTTCCTACATGCTTTCTTCATTTCTAATAATATGTTTCCCTAGTGCTTATGACATAATCCCCTCCACAGATCCACTTTAACCCAACAAGGCATCTTTCTACTTAAGACTTCAATTACTTTGTTCAGTCTTTAAGCAGGTTAAACTTTAGAATATAATTTAGAATACAGTTTTTTTAGATTTTTTGTAAAAAGTAGCATGACCTAAACTGAGAACTGTGTTTAAGTTAGCTAATGATGTTATTTTCAATTTTTGTGAAGTGGTAATGAAATGCCAGTTAGTAGTTACAATGTATTTTCAAATTAACAAATTTCTAAATTGTAGTAAGTTACACCAGAAAGTAACCGTAAGAAACAATAACTATTAATATATCAAGGAAGTAGTCTTTCAGTGGATAAATTTGCACTGAAACATAATAGAGCATTAAATCATATAGGTTAACTTAATAATGATCATCACTAATATATACAGTATTAAATGTAATGTCCATATGTTTAAATTGATGTAGTATAAATATTTTCATTTAACATGTATGTATTTCTTAAATGAACAGGATAGCAGTCCATGATACTTCATTTATGATTTCCCAGTTGAAAATCAGTGACCGGAGTCACAGACAAAAACTTCAGCTCAAGGCTCTGGACGTGGTTCTGTTTGGACCTCCAACACGTTAGTATCCTCTGCCAGTTGGAATATGATGTAGAAACATAGTCTGATCGTATCTTTATTACTTAAGGAAGGAAAAAATAGGAAAAGTAATAGACCAGTAAGAAGAATCATCTATTAACTGCAAAAGAGATGTAAAAAGATTTATAGGATGATATTTTCTGCCACTGAAATATGGAATGTGAATTTTTGAAGCTGGTTAATGTAAAAAGTTGCAACATTATGATTAAATGATGATTTAAAGTTTGTACATTTAAAACTTTGGATCTTTATAACAATTTTAATGGTTTTTTTTTTTTGTTTTTGTTTTTTTTCCGATACCGGGAATCAAACTCATGACATTGCACTTGCCAGGCAGGCACTGTGCTGCTGAGCTAAATCCCCAGCCTCCAACAGTTTTAATGTTATTGTTGGAACTGCATAGTCAAGGAAGAACTCCAATGGCAGGAAGTGATAGATTGTAGTAATTTAATTAGTTATCCAAGGTATGACTTTTTAAAGCTATAGACTGAAGACAAAGACTTGCTTAAAGCTTCTAAAGCAACAAGACTTTCCTGGCAGGAGCATAAAGTAGATAATGTTATTTGATTATTTTAAAGAGGAACATTTAAGAAAGTGTTATGTAATATATGTAAAGAAAGTAAACTATGTATTTCTTTATTCTGACAGGAGTAACGTTTTTTCCCAGAAGAAAAGTTGAACATGTTTATTTCATTAATTTCAAATTTCAGAGAGAAAAGTACTTGAGAAGCTATACTTTCGAGGAATTGCATTTTGTTTTTTAGAAGCCAAAAGGACTAACAAAATTAATATAAGAAAAATGGCTCTTCAGAGGGATAAATTAGAAAACTTGTGTTTATTCTACCTGAATTCATACAATTAGGAGACTTCTTGCAATTAGGAGACTTTCAGGGTTCTGTGATGCTGGTAGTTTTGAGGATGGCCATTCTAGAAAGGGCCCATTAGTTGAGTGGATTCCATGACTTTGCTGGTGAAATTTTTGGTTTTGCTTTTTGGAGCAGGCTAAGAGAGCAGCTGGTGAAACAGCTGGAACTTTCCCTTGCACTGTTGGTGGAAATTACAAACCCTAGGAAAGTGAACACTGCTAAAATGCCAGACGTTCCACAGATACTACCCTCTCACTAACGGTTTCTTTGCCCTGCATTTCAGGCTCAAACTATTGGAGATTTGTCTTCTGTGAGATTCTGTCTAGTTGTTTTCAAGTAAATGATTGGTGACAGTGGGCATTAAAATGTAGAATTTGTCTGCTATTTGGTCAGGAATTTTTTATATTCCTTTATTAACTTGGAAGCAAGCCACTTTCTGAGCCAGAGAATATTATATTATCAAATCATTTGAAAACAAATCAAACTGGTCTCAAAGAATGTTGTGAACAAATATTTTAATAAGTAAACCAGTTAAGAAGTTAATGGTGCATTGCCTTGTAGTGTTGGTATTAGAATTATTATTTGAGTGAATGAGTACCATAGTCACAACTTTCATTCTAGATTCATAAAGAAATTGACATTGTCAAATGACCAGAAATACATTTTAAGGGAATGTTCACTTAAATCTTTTGTAGTATGTGGTGCTTATTACAGAGTTTAGGAACTTTCCATGTATTTATTGTTATTTCTGGTGATTATGTTTCAGTCAGAGGCAGAGAACAGGGCTTCTGGTCAAAGCAGAGCCTGAGCTGAACCTCTCAGTCAGAGGCAGAAACAAATCCTTCTGAGTCTGTAGTCCTTGGGAATGTGCCTCTTCCATTAGAAGGCAGAGTGTGCGCTCTGGAAATACAGATTACTGAGGGTCCCTGGCACAGAGCTTACAACCTACCATAACGTGCACGACCAACCTTAGACTTGTTCACATAGGAACATGGGCTCTCTGTAGAGCTCTTCGTCTTACTGAATATAGAGCTTCCCTGCTTGAGGCCTAGGTATATAGGTGGTTTTCCATTGTAAACTATGAGTTTACAATTTGTAATTTCTAGTGTATACTAACAGTCAGTGCTAAATTTTCAAAAATTTATTAGAAAAGTGGTTTTGTTGTTTTGTGTCACTGAAGACAGCAGGCTCTAGTGCCTTTATCCTTAGACATAGTGGTGGAGCTGGAAACTACCACTGAGCACCATTGATGAGTGTAATTAGTTACAATGCTCCCTACATGGAGAAGATGCTTTTGGGTGAAATACTGGCTTTCCATTGTGAGTCTTGGTGACAGGTGTCTCATTTGACTAAAGGAAAAGCATTGGAATGAGAATGGTGACACTACGAATCCCTTTACCCACAAAGGCACATTCTAGCAGCATCTGTGTTGGATGCTGTTGCTTTTTAAACCATGACTTTAGTTACTGCTTTACTACCTGCTGGGGCACGGTGTGTCCATGTGTTTTTATTTCTCCCATTCTGTAGGTTCATTACATCAGATAGTGCCAGTAAGCATACTGGTTATTTGAAGAAAGAATTTTTAAAACATTAGGTTTGTGCATGGGAAGATCTCTAGTATTTTTGGGTTTAGATATCTACTGTTAAAAAATTACCTGTATATATTAAAGTTCTGTTACGCTTGAAGGGTAACTACCAGTTATTCTCTTCTTAGGCCCACCTCACAACTGGATGAAGGATTTTATTCTCACTGTTTCTATAGTAATTGGTGTTGGAGGGTGCTGGTTTGCTTATACACAGAATAAGACATCTAAAGAACATGTTGCAAAAATGATGAAAGACTTGGAGAGTTTACAAACTGCAGAGCAAAGTCTAATGGACTTACAGGAGAGGTAAGTTAAACAAGTCATAACTCTGGTTATTTACATAGGAAATGCAGTTTGTGGAAATGTAATATGAGCATGTGTGTAAACACATATGTAGGTTGGTACATATATTAGGAATGTATGCCTATCTGGTTTCATATTTTTTGGGAAAATATAACATTGTCCTAACTATGGATTCAGTACAAATGATATTTGAGGAGAGGTGGTTAGAAGATCAGTGTGTAAGTAAATCAGATACAGGTGGAAGGATATATATAGTGAAATTTTAGTTTTAACTTGATTTAAATAATTATCTTAAAAGTCTCCTTGCAAAAATTTTTGTCCTATTCCTGTCTTATGAGCTCCAAATAACCAAAATAGCTATAGTGTAGATTGCCTGATATTTTTATTATCCAAGTTTAAAATTAAGAAAAAATATACTGTGAATTCTGATTAAAATTAAAATAGGTATCAAATTGCTTGACAGTATTTTTTCTTTCATTAAAAAATGAAATTTTGCAAACTTTGAGGAATTTTTATAATTCTCTAAGGCTTGAAAAAGCACAAGAAGAAAACAGAAACGTTGCTGTGGAAAAGCAAAATCTAGAGCGCAAAATGATGGATGAAATCAACTACGCAAAGGAGGAGGCTTGCCGGCTGAGGGAGCTGAGGGAGGGGGCGGAGTGTGAATTGAGTAGACGACAATATGCAGAGCAGGAACTGGAGCAGGTACTCACATTTCGTTCTTTGTTTCTAAAGTGTGTTTTAGTTTTCATTTATTAGTACATGTGTACAGTACAGGATGTTTACATCCCTTGTGTGGAGCCGGTGCAGGTGCACAAACACATCCCAGTCCCTTCTTTTCATCCTTTGCCCCTTCCCTCCTTTTCCCTCCCGCCACCTATTGGTCCCCTTCCCCTTTAAGAACACGAAGAATGTGAGACCATGATGTGAAGTGAAATAAATCAGACACAAGAGCTTAAATATCACATGGTTTCTCTTATATGAGAAACCCAGAGTAAAAATACAGAGCAAAATAAAGGATATTTTAAAAAAGTATTTGTTAGGATGTTTGTATTGCCCATTCAAGAAGCCAGCTGGTGTTTTTGTATAATCCATTGCATTTAATTACATTGTGTATTATTCCTCAGTTACTAAAAGAATCATTTGTTCATATTGGTAGCATTTATAAAGTCTCTATATTAAAACAACAAAATAGTAACTGATGATAAAGTTAACATAATATTCACTCTTTCATGAAATCTTATTTTACACTCTTTTAAAGTCTTGAGTCAATTTAAAAGAATAAACTCTTTATAGGGAAAAGATACAAAAACGTTTTTGGTGAGTATGTGTTAGGCGTTTATGGAACATGTGTAATGTGTCTTGAGTTTATATACCTAGTCAAATAGAGTATATCTAATTTTGAACTTCTCTACAAAGGTAAAGGTTCTCAATTAGACATCCATTTGAATCTTATTAAGTGGTTTTAGAGCATAGCCTACTGGAAGTTTTGAGCCGTTGGAAGATGTGTCCTTCCTAATATTTGTTTCTCCTTTTTCAGTTACTCAAAACAGAGTGTAAGTATTAGATCATTGCCCAGAGTCTTTTGGGAGGGGGTGGGGTCCTAGGAGAATCATACTATACGCATGTGTATTAGTTTCCTGTTCCTGCTGTAAAAAAATTGCCACACATTTAGTGGCATAGACAAACACACATTCACTAACAGTGTTCTGGATGTGAGAATCTAAATGGGGTTCACAGGGCTGGATCTTGAAGGCTGTAGGAGATCTGCTTACCTACCTTTTCCACTTGTAGAGGCTGCCTGTATTTCTTGGCTTGTGCCCCCCCTCCATTTTCAAATGATATTACTCAGACTTTTGTTTCTCTGGCCCCATTCTTTTGATTTTGATGCTTTCTTTACTGATAAACTGAGGAGCAAAATGAGGTTTGGAAGACTTGCTCACAATTAGAGTGAGTTAATTGTAAAGTAAGGTTAAGACCTAGATTTTCTGCCTCTCACTTTGTTTTATGCACTGTTGCATTCTCAACAGATTATTAAATAAGAAATATGTGATGAGTGAGTTTTAATTTCAACTTATGGAAACATATGTGCTATGATTGCTGGTACCCTCCAGATTGTTGTTTTGGGAGTGTTCATCTGACAGAACTCAGGCTTCTATTTGATACTTTTAACTGCACTTTCCCTCATACCAGAGTTCTGTGTTGTGTTGTGGTGCGCTGTGTTTTGGTTTTGGATATCTCTTCCTTGTAAGGAACGTATTCTCTTTCATTGACCGTCACATATTTTGCAGTCATGCCTCATTTACCTGCCACACTTTATCTGTACAGAATGTATTTAACCATAGGGAAACAAAAAAGGCCTAACCAAAATTATATCGTGTCCACAAATTTAGATATTATGCCCTTTATGCTCTTGTGAGAACTCTCTGCCCAACCCCATTGGTATGTCTAACTCTTGGTTTGTTCTCACGACTGTTAACGAGCTTGTTAGCTGTTTTTCTGACCATTACAGATAAGAAAGAGCAAATCAAAATGACAGAAGTATTTTACACGTGTTTGTTTCGTAGTGAAGGAGATGACAAAATATTTTTAAAGAATTGGATCTAAGAATTATGAACATTTTTTTTTTTTTTGAATTTGAACATTCTAATCTGAGGTTTTGGCACAGACAGTTTGCACAGCTCAGTCGACCCTAAGGTTACCAGGTATGATGTACCAATCTGAACATAATAATCACAGTGAGATTTTGAGTCACTAAGAGGTGGCTTAAAGGGGGAAAATGGATATTTTAAAAAGAACTCTATGAAACATATTTATATGTTAGAAGACAATTTTCAGTGTTTAATGTGTGCCAGAAGTATGTACATGCATTGCCAGTATTTGCTTATTTATTTTAATCCCTGAAAGACATAGATATCTACAGACAAAAGGATAGAGGTTGAATAATTTAGATTACACAGCAAAGATACAATTTTGTTTTAAAATTCATCTTCCAAAGCTTATTTTTTCCCATAAGCTGTTAAAAGCTTCATTTTTTTATTTTAAAGAGAAAAGAAAAAAAAAAAACAATAAAAGCAGTGATACAGAATTTCAAAACAAGATGATAGGAAATTAACAGTGGTTGTTATATTGCATGTTAATTATCTTCAAAGTAGTTGCTCAGATTACAAGATACAGGCCTACAAAACTGATCAAACAATATAAGCACAAACTATCCCTTCCAATGAACTAATAAGAATTAGTAGTATGACTAGCTTAGCTATCTTGTATATAGATGTATGTATATTTTTTCTTTCCCCCAGCCTTGTTGTTCTTTCCTTTTGAGCAGTTTCTTTCCCTTTCACAGTATCTATTGTGTATTTTGGATCTTATTTCTGCTTTGTTTCTTACACTAGTGACACAATTGTAAGTTTAACTTGCAAATTAATTTACATATAATCTCGCATAACCTACATTTACATATAGTTTGAACTTCTACATTATTTTTTTCTGGGAGAAAATTAGCTTCTCCAAATTAGAGGGTAGCAAAATCTGCAATGTATTCATATGGTATTTTTTTTGTTTGTTTGTTTGTTTTTTTTGGTTTTTCTCCGGTACCGGGAACCGAACTCATGACCTTGCGCTTGCCAGGCAGGCGCTTTGCCACTGAGCTAAATCCCCAGCCCCTCATATGGTATTATTTTCCCTAAAATGAAGAATTTTAGATGGCTAATAATACCACTTTGTATTTTATGTGATTCAGAAACAAGGGGAGATCAAAATATGTGGTAAATGTTTTACTTTTTAAAAATTGTGTTATGGTAAAAGAAACATTGTCACTAATACCCCTCAGAATGCCCCCTCCCTTTTAAACACACTTATCCTATCGCTCTTGTCCTTTCTGAAGCAGTTTTGAACGTACTATTTTGCGAGTGTCTTTACAAGCTATGATCAAAAATATGAATGCTGTTCGGAAGTTCATGAATAGACAGGCAGGCTCCTAAAAACGTTATGGTGTGTCGTCATCCACCTTTTTTTTGCCAGATCTGACCCTGTGCAACTTCTGGCTTTCCCCCAAATTCAAATGACCATGAAAGATAACGTTCTGAGTCAATTCAGGATGAGTCACAGCAGCACAACTAAAGGTGCTCACTTAAGACAGGGTTTCTGGAACGGCTTCAGAAACTGTTTTGAGGGGAAGGGAGGAGCATTTTGAGGGAGATTAATGACAGTATGTCTTTTATAGTAATAAATTAAAAAAATGTAAGCCATTTTATTTTTGAACATACCTTTATAGTTTTCACATCAATTTGTTTTTTTAGAAAGTCTCAAGAAGCTATACTTATTGTCAGAATAAGTAATAACACCCCTGTTCTAAAGAAGACAATAAAATTCAGTAGAGAGAAAGGAATTGTTGTAAGTTTTAGAGGTAATAAATAGTAAAATTGAGCCTAGAAGCCAGGGTTTCAGATATTTAGGCTGTTTCTTTCTTTGGCATGTTGTAACTTACTTCTGCTTTATTCTTAATATACAAGATTATGTAAGTAATTGCCGTGTTTTTACGTACTAATTCATACTTTGTAGAAGTAATTAACTTTGCAGTTTTGTTTTGTCCATTTTCATAAATAATAGTATAATTCAAAATGAGGGTTAAGATTTAGATCAGAAGATAAATTTATGAATAATACCAGAGAAAAGAGTTCACTGGTTGCCATTATTGGAAAGGCACAGTTCTACAAGTTTAAAACATTATTTAGCAGTCAGTCTAAACATTGTTCAACCTCAGCTCATGCTAAACATACAGTTTTTGTATTAAATTTATCACTGTTGTGCTTTTTTAGGGGAAATAAATGAATGAAGTAACTTTAAGGAAAATCTTTATGATTTTATAGAGAATAATTTGAATCAAATGTGTTGAGATTCTTTTTTCTAGTACCTTTCAAATGAAAATTGTGCAGAAATTTTAGTTTTAAAGTAGTGTGAGCAAAAGGGTTTGGTGACACCCTTAGTGGTGTAATACAACTCCATGTCACAGGACCTGAGCTCAGACTCTCTCTTCCTGAGAGATTAGCAGAAACACCACACAGCTTACTCAACTGTCTGATTAAACACACATTGTCCCATACACGTAGTACGTGCCAAGCAAATGTAGCGTAGAATTTGCTCTCAGTGACTTACCCCTATATTTTTAATGTTTCTTAATGTTTACTGTTTCTTTTTAAAGTGTTTTTAAATCATCTACTTATTGTCCCATTGTGAATTTTTTTTAGAAATTACAGCTTAAAATTTTTTTTTTTACACAATTCTTTCCACAGTATCAGACAGCTGTTCTCTTTCTTTATCAGACGTTTGTGTATAGTGTTCTTAGTTTATTCTGGCGCACGATAAAGTTTATTTGAATAAGCTGGCTTTGTTCATATCAAACATTCCTCAGCACTTTTAGTTTAGAAGTGAAGTCTCAGTTACTGTAGAACATTTGAGAGCAATTGATTTTTCTGCAGTGATGGGGTATACAGGAAGCAGTGTACTCCATGGTTCACTCATTGCTGAAGGTCTTGAGTTGTGTGTACATAACTTTATAAATCCTGTCATGTGTCTTCACATATCTTTAGCTTGCACTTTTGCTACTTTTTAAGTAAATCATTTTCAAGAATATTTTCTTTTCTTTCTGTGTCATTTTGGCAGTGAGGCTTTTCTTAAAATATTTTTCCTTAACACTTATTACCAAACGAACCCACTGAGCATTTTAATATTACTGTTTCATTGGCTGGCTCCTTTAAAGGGCAGGTGAGAGGAGTACTACAACCACCTGTATTAAAAGCTGTCT
This sequence comes from Chinchilla lanigera, assembly GCF_000276665.1. NCBI lineage: Eukaryota > Metazoa > Chordata > Mammalia > Rodentia > Chinchillidae > Chinchilla > Chinchilla lanigera. Next base: position 18,300,495 of record NW_004955443.1, on the reverse strand, counting down.
GTAGTTTTTCAAGGAGATTCTTATGAAAAATATATTTTCTTAAAATTTATGTTGGTTTGTAAATGCTTGATGTCTACTTTGTAGTACATTAGGAAGCAGTGAATTAAGTAGAAGAAATGGTAAAACAGACCATAATAGGTAGGTACAATGGTGAAAAATAACTGGTTATAAGGAAAGTATATGAAAAGCTAAAGAAAGAAGCATATTTTTTAAAAAAGTGTTTAGTGAAGGAGCTACAATAGGACCTTTTGAGAAATTTAGAAGGAGTAATGGAATAGATATCTTACCTGATTTGGGACAGCTCTTTATTTTCTGCTTCAAACAGAAAATGTATTATGGGAAGAGTGTGATCAGTTAGAAGTCATATATACTCCTCCTTTTTGTTCTCAGTGAGCTGTATACTATAAAATAAAAAGCTTGAGGTTGCAAAATCTCCCTGTTAACCTCTCTGGCTTTACACCTCTCTTATATGAATTTAAGATACACTTAAAACTTAAGCCTTAGTGTTAATGTGAGAAATATATTGTATTTAGATCTTGTGATTTAAAAAGAAGTTGGTAAAGAACATAATTAAAGTGGCTTTTTCTTTTAATTTTGGTACTAAAAAATATATTGTAATTCTTCTTTGTTCCATGCTTTCCTTCTTCCAGGTTCGAATGGCTCTAAAAAAGGCTGAAAAAGAATTTGACCTGAGAAGCAGCTGGTCTGTTCCAGATGCCCTTCAGAAGTGGCTTCAGCTCACTCATGAAGTGGAAGTGCAGTACTATAATATCAAAAGACAGAATGCTGAAACACAGTTAGCTATTGCTAAGGATGAGGTACTCTCTTTTATTTCAAAATTCATTAAATTTGTTTCTTAAGCTGCATTTTTAAAGGGAATAATCAGCTGAAATACAAAGATCTAAGTAAAATCGTATTACTGAATATTTTCTTGAATTAGTATTTATTATGTAAACTGACTCAAGTAATCATAGGTTTTAATGTTATTTAAAGAACTACGTAGCTTTCAAAATGACCATAGTGTGCTTTAAAAATTACCACTAGTATCATTAGTGTAAATGTTTATATGGAGCTTTTGTCCTCTCAGTTGCTGCTTCAGATCTGATTCAGTTGATTAGTGTTAGAAATTAATGTTTGCCACTTACTGTGTGTGATAAGAATAAGTTTTAATCTGAATTTTAGCAAGAAAAAAAGATGCTCATTTCACTTACTAACCCTCCATTGCAGTAGGATACAGGTAATGTTTTTCTGTCAGTTGTAAAGAAGATTTTGGACTTTTCTCATCCTGAAAGAAAAGTTCTCCAAAACAAAGTTTTGCATTCTATTGATTGACTTGGGAAAGCATGCTTTCTGTCTCATCAGTTTGTTTTGGCTGTTGTTGTTGTTGAAAACAAGACTGTATCTTGACTAATAATCCTCCACTGGTTTTATAATTAATTTATTATTTTGTGTAACTGATTATAACTATTACTAGTATACGTGTGCATGTTTTTTCAAGCTTAGCCTTACTTTTCTCCCCTTGGCTTTCTAGGCAGAAAAAATTAAAAAGAAGAGAAGCACAGTCTTTGGGACTCTGCATGTTGCACATAGCTCCTCCCTAGATGAGGTTGACCACAAAATTCTGGAAGCAAAGTAAGAATGTTATTTTGACTGTTTATTTGCTATTATGTTGAAATGCGTAATTTGCAGGTGATTGTGTTTTGCATTGTATCATTCACAGTTACATAATGTAGACTGATTCTGAGATTGGGTAATTCCTTCTTGAAATTAGTTAATTGCCATAGCCTTTTCATGTAATTGCCCCCTTTTTTCAGTGCTATATTGAAGACTCTGATGCAGCTAGTAATTGCTATGTTGACTTTTCAGGAAATCTCTCTCCGAATTGACGACTTGCTTACGAGAACGACTTTTTCGCTGGCAACAGATTGAGAAGATCTGTGGCTTTCAGATAGCCCATAACTCAGGACTGCCCAGCCTGACCTCTTCACTTTATTCTGATCACAGCTGGGTGGTGATGCCCAGAGTCTCCATTCCGCCCTATCCTATTGCTGGAGGGGTTGATGACTTAGATGAAGATACACCTCCGATAGTGTCACAGTTTCCTGGTAAGTGGTGAGTTCAACAGTGTTGGTACAGGTTTTGAAATAACTTTCTATCATGTCCTTTTAGGAATCATGCACTTTTAAGTCCATGACAGAATTTTTGTTCATTTATTTTCCTTTTTCCTCTGTTACTAATTTAAGTGCTTACTATTTGAGAATGCTATGTGAGGCGAGCACACACACGCACACTCACACACATATATGCACAGAATTTTTATGTGTATAAATACTTATATACAAAAATAGACTTACTGTTGAGCAGTGTGAATGCTTGATCATTTTGTGTAACTGATCATAAGCAAGTGTTATTAAGTGTTGACTATATGACTTTGTTTTTAAAACATTGCCTATAGTTGCAATGAGGGACTCATTAAAAACACAATCAACAGAAAAGATAGTACATTACAAATGCCACATTTTTGTAGTATGAACTGCTAAACTTTTGGGGAAAACATCCTTGTAAATGGCAGCTTGATCTCTAGTTAGAATAAAAATTAGGGGAAGATTGTGGGAACCTGGCTTTAAATCGTAGGTCAGCTACTAATCCACTATTAACTTTGAGTCAGTCTGATTTTTAAAATTGAGTTATCATTCCTAGTAGTCATGCTTTTTAGTATTTTGCTTTGCCTTTTATATTCTTTTTGTTGAAAAAAGTCATCCTCCTCTGTTTAACTCATAAACTACTGAAACAATATCCTTTAGCAAAATTAAAGTGTTTGTTTTAAGAAGTTTATAATCTCTTTTACTGCTAGAAAGTAAAACTCCTCCTAAAGACTTTCTGTTTTGCATATATTTTTATTGCTGAGTTGTGGCCTGTCCTTTGAAATATTTACATTGTGAGAAGAATACATTTCAATAGGAAAGAGAAATGTAAATATTTTATTTTATTTTATTTTTTTCGTCTTTTTGAGACAGGGTCTTGCTATGCAGTTCAGGCTGACCTTGAGCTCACTTTGTAGCCCAGGCTGGCCTTGAACTTGCAACGATCCTCCTGCCTTAGCCTCCCAAGTGCTGGGATTATAAGTGTGTGCCACCACACTTGGCGAAATTTAAATATTTTAACTTTGACTTTATGCAGAGTTACAGAGTTACTGAATTTAGAGTGGTGTTTTTCTTGCTGTTAAAATCATTTGAGAAGCTGTGCTTATTATTGCCTGCGTGATCGATTTTTTCTAATATTTGTGACTTTTAAAGAACAACACAGATAGAAAAGGTTCTGAAGACTGGAGAACAGAGTTTAATCCTTGCTTGGTTGAAAATTTAAATGGAAATTTTAATTTTTGAGAATGATCAAATCATAATATATGAATTTTTTCAAACTGAATTTTTCTAGCCAATTGCTGCAGCTTCCTTGAAGTTAGTTTTATAAATGATCATAAGTTTATAAAACAATTACATGCAAAAAGCCCATAGTTTGAAAATTAGTTCTCAGCTAGTGACTATGTGCTTTATTATTCCTCTGGCTTTAATTCCCTGGTTTATAATGCTAGGCAAGTGAGGAAGCAGTACGTGCTGAAAAGCGGGTGGAAGTGGGCAGATTCTCAGTGCGGCAAACAGAGAAGTGAGTGACCCCATTCTTCTCTCACTTGCCTCTCACTGCAGGGTGGTGATGGCTGCAGATTTATATCTAGATCTGAGCCAGCTGTACAGTTGGAATATTCTAGTTGTGTTTTTATTGGAACTATATGCCCTTAACCTTGTCAAGTATAACACCAGTGTGTAAGTATAGGTGATTGAAAGTTACAGCTTTCTTAAAGTTGCATTTTCCCCTTACAATCCATAATTACTCATCTAGAATTGTGCTTGAAGATGCATTCCCCAAATTGACAAGTTTCTTTTCTTTGCCTTTTGATTTAAAACAGTCTTCATGGAGGGAGGGATGGTAAAATATCCATGTCCATTAAAACACAGTAAATGTGAATAACTGCCCCAAGTTCTAAATGATTTGAATTTTTAAATATGAAAAAAGTACAAGATTTCGTTTGAAATTTAATATGCTGTTTTAGAAATGCTGTAATCAAATGCATTATCTCAAGACATCTGATGCCACATATTACAATGTGAGAGCTCTGCCTCCACCCAGTGGAATCGCAGTGGTACTCCCTTATGCCTGGTTGTAAAGCCTCATTTATAGCATGATAAGTGGGAATTTGCTGGCAGTAGACTCAGCTGCTATGAAAGTTTTTTTTTTTTAGACCACGAGCATGTATATGTTTTATGTTGGAAATAATGACAAAGAAACATGTTTGTGGTATGTTAAGAACAAAGTAAAAGATTCTATAAGATTGTATGTGTAGAATAACATACATTCCTCATTATGTTGAATTAAATGTGAAGAAAAAACAGGAAAAATATTGTGAGCTGTCTGTGGGTAGTGGAATGGAGGATAACTTTTACCCTAATTTTTATTATCTGCTAAATGCTTTTATAATGGGACTACAGTAGCAGTTTACTTAAAATGTCTTATAAAGCTCTTCATGTGTACTTAAAACTACTGAAAAGAGTATAACCATTCATCGGAAAGATAACATATTTTAACACTTGTCTTATTCATTCCTTTTTCTCTGAAAGGAATCATTACGTATATAGGTAAAGCACATCACTTTACTTTCCATTCTTCTAAAGTTATTCTAAATGCTGTTGTAATATACACCATTGTTCTATATTTAGAAATTTACATAAGTGTAAGCAGATTGTGGGTACAATGTTTAACTTTTTTGCTCAGAAGTGATTTAAAAATTTCCCATGTTTATGTACAGATTAATCATGAGTTAATCACAGTTTATCTACTTATTTATATTGAAGAACCATAGAGTATCCATGTTCTGCTGAAAGATTTATTTTTCTAATTTTTTGTCTCTATAAAAAACATTGCAGCAAACATTCTTACTTATATCTTTTCAGCATAACTCTTGAGAGTTTTTCTACATGGACACCTAGAAATGGATTGCTAGTCAGCAGGAAGGCACCTTTTACTGGTCGTTGACAACTTGCTCTCACAGTGGCTCTATTAGTTTATATACTCACTGTCAGAGTGTTTTTGTGCCAGGGCTATATCCACACATCCTTGGAAAGATCTGATTCATTTGTTTTGCAACTTGAATGAGTATGAAATACCTCACTATCATAAAGTTTTTATTACCTTGATGTCTGCTGAAGTTCAGTGCCGTTTTGTCATTCTGATTTGTTCTCCTCTGAGTTTGCCACGGAATTCCTTATTGATTTAAAAATGTTCTTTATATTTTCTCGTTATTTGAGGGTTGCAGATATTTTCTCTTAAGTTTTGGCCTTTTTAATGTCAAATTTGTGACTCTGACTTTTGTTTTTTATGTTTTTTTTTTTTTTCAGAAGATACTGTAATATTGTTTGTACTCCAAAAACATTTTAGGTTTTCTTTTAATCTCTTACTCCTTTAACCCACCTAGAAGTTACTTTTACTCAGAGTGCAGTGTGAGGTTGGAATAGAAGTGTCTCTCTTGATGTGTGGGTAACAGCTGTCCCAGCCGCGTACCTGCTCTGGCCTTACGGGTTTGTGACACCTCTTGTGGCACCTCTCCATCTGTAGGGAGGGCTTCCAGCCCTCTATTTAGTTCCACTGGCTTCGCTCCGCTTTACTTACTAGGAAGTACTGATACTTAATAAGACTAAATTTTCTTGTATTATTTAAATTCAAAATTCTTACTGTTAACCAACTATTCTTATGCATTTTAAGATCAGTTTAAGAAATTCTGTAGAAAGTTATACTGGGAATTATTTTGGTGGGGGGAGACTTTCTTTGAATTTGTTGATTTATTTGAGGAGATATACTATTAATAAATTCTACTTATTGAGATCTTTTTATATCTTTAGATAAAGTTGATAATTTATTTTCTTTGAGCAGCTCTTGCATATCTTTTTTATTGATTTATTTATTTAATTTATTTATTTTGGTACCGGGAATCAAACTCAGGACCTTGTGCTTGCCAGGCAGGCACTTGTGCCACTGAGCTATATCCCCAGCCCACATATCTGTTTTCAAAAGATTAATCTCTCTTTGTAGTTATTCATGCTATCTTTCTTTAGAAATTGATGGAACAAGTTTCTTGTAGTTGGTGAAATGTTGATTTTTATGTGGACCACAAGAAGTTGTTTTTTTCTTTCCAATCCATACAGTTCCCCACCACGTCCCTCCCACCCCCTTATTGTCTAAACTGAGACCTCCAGCTAAAATATTGAGTAAAAGTGGTGCCTGCAGGTGATAGGATTGCCATTTATGGCCCTAAAAAGAATACTTAACAATATTTCACCATGGAATATGACTTTTGTTTTGGTTAGTGTGTTTTGGTAGTTTGCTTTTAAGTTTAGGAAATTAATTTCTATTCCCATTTTCTAAGAGTGATTTTTTCTTTTAAATCAGTGTGTGTTAAATTTTATCAAATTCTGTTTCTACGTAACTGAAGGCAAGCACTTTTTCTTTATTGTGTTGAATTTTAGTCTGTTTAAATAATTTTCATTAAACATTAGTGAAAATATCATTATCTCAATCTTCCTTATATTTGCATCTTTAATAATACACTATATTAACAATAATTTTCCTTCCTGATATTTTCCTTATTTGGTTTTTATAACAAAGGCATACTGACACCCTAAAGTAAGACCGAAAATACTGCTTACTCTTCCACTGTATTCTTTGCTACTTTTAGAGAGGTAATGTATATAATGTGGTTCACAGTTGGCTCTGTGGAACAAGATGCATATGCTTGATCTCTAATTCACTGCATGTTAATTGTATAACTTTGTGGGAGGTACTGTCTGTGTGTCAGTTCTTTCTTCTGTCAAATGTAGCTACCTTGTGGAGATGTTTTAAGATTTAAATTGAATATACCGATAAAACACTTAGAAAAGCCCTACCCTATAGTAATCATCAAAATGTTAACAAATTTTTGCTCTATACTATGAATAGTATAAAATACCTATCATTTGTACGGTTTGTTGTTTAAAGAGTTTAAAGAAAATGGCTATAAATTGAACTTGATGTGAGTATATTTTGGTGGAAATGAATAGAAGGCAGATTTTAAACTACTGGTTCAATTTAATTGTTGAAAGTTTTTGGTTTTTGAGTCCTGGATGAAAGCTTTTCTTACTGGAGTAAGATGAAATCTCAGTGTTGTTTTTATTTGCAGTTTTCTTTTCTTTCTTTTTTTTTTTCCCGGTACCAGGAATTGAACTCACGACTTTGTGCTTGCCAGGTAGGCGTTGTGCCACTGAGCTAAATCCCCAGCCCCTATTTGCAGTTTTCTGATGGCCGAAGGTGCTGAACATTTTTTCATGTGCTTTGGCCATTTATTTTTCTTCTTTTGAGAAGTATGTATTAGATTCAGTTTCCCAGGTTTTGATTGGGCCTTTGCTTTTTTGGGGGTCTAATTTTTTGAGTTCTTCATATATTTTACATATTAGTCCTTTGTTGAAGGAGTAGTGGCAAAATTTTTTTCCCATTCTAAGGTGTCCCTTCATTCTGATTGTTTCTTTTGCTGTGCAGAAGCTTTTAAATTTTTTTAAAATCCCATTCGTTGCCTAGGCTGGCCTCAACTTGCTGTCCTTCTGCTTCAGTATCCTGTGTGTTGGGATTAGAGGCATGTTCTACCAGCCTAGTTTGATATGTTTCTTGAATCTGAAGTTAAATACCTGTTATTATTTCAGAAAGAAATCACTAGTTATTGTCTCTTCAAATATTTTTTTCTGTGTTTATTCCTTTGGGAGTATTAGGTATGTAGAAATATTAAGAGTATTATTAGCCTATTTATACATAATAGATTATTTTATTTTTGATTTTTTTTTAACCTTTCCTTCTAGTCTTTTTATCTACCTGTGCTACAGTCAGAAGTTTTTCTTGCATCTGTGTTCTAGATTACTAATTGTTCAGTTCTTTTTAATTTTATTTAACACATCTTTTAATTTTTAACTTCCATGATTATTTTTCATTTTTGTTAGCTCACTTTGATTCTTCACCAGATTTATTTTTTAAGGTTTGTTTTCTTCTCACATTAAAATTTATTATTTTATAGTTTTATGATTTAAAAATTCCTTTTAAAGTTTTCATAATAATCCTATTATTTATTGTTCTTGGTTGGTTATTACAGGGTTTTAAATTTTGGGATAGTAACTAGCTTCTCTATCTTATTGTGTATTTCTTGAGTTATTCTTAAAGGGATTTGTGTGTTTTCCCCTGCATGACATTTTTTGAGGAGTTAGGGTTCCACTCAAAAAATTTTCTTTGCTTCTGGCAGTAGTTTCAAGGATACCATCAACTTAGGGCCAGTTTTTATATTACTTTTTGGGTTTGGGTTAACAGGTGCTTCTGGAAGTATGAATTTAAACTCCAAGCTAATAGGAGTTCTCTACTGAGAATAGTAAGTTTTCATAGGGCCTTTTCAAGTCCCTGTATCTGGAAACTATGCAGTGACAGAAAGTTCCCTATTTACTGTCAGATTTTTGTTTTCTAACAAACCATTTCACTGAGGAGTGCTACCCTTCTGGACACTCACAATTCTAAATCCCGACCTCACATGGACTCCATGATTTATTTTATAGCTTCAGATTAAACCTGAAATCCTTAAATTACGGAGGCTCATAATTTCGCACAGCAGCTGTCTCATCACTCACAGAGCTATTACACTTTACTTTCAGTCTCTTTGTTCTAGCATCCAAGAATTTGTTGTTCTTGCTTTACACACTCCTTTATGCATTTAAAAGAGTTATTGTATTTTGTCCAGCATTTTGAAATGTTTGAGAGCATTTAAAATGTGTTTTGGGAAGTTAGAAAATAGTGGTCAAATTGTCTATGACTCACGTTGCTAGAATCAGAAATATATACATTACTTATTAACCTGAGTTGGTGATGAATCCCTTATTAAAACTAAAAATTTTTGTTCACTAAAGTAAGAAACACCAGAAAGTACTGTGTGTAAATATGGGATCATATTAAATTTCTGTGCTTTTATTGATACAGTAATTCTTACTATTAGACTGAAAAGTTATCTCAGAGATAAATTTCTGTTTAGTGAATTTAAATGTATCTTTTAACTGTTACTGAAAATCATAGGTGTAAATGGATGTTCATTTTCATCAGCAATTAATAATGGCCTGAAGGTACAATAAAACTTTCATATTCGCATTATATAAAGGAAAGATTGTTGCAACGCCAAAATGAACTGCTTTTAAATTTTCAATATATTTCATAATGTTACAGCTGTATTCAGCCTTTGTGGACTTCTTTAAGCAACAAGAGAAAGAGCTGTCAATGCTAAGTGCACATAGTTCTTGGAGGAGTTATGGAGGAACTAGAGCTATCCCTCTAATGGCGTGTTTTTTCTAGGTAAAAGAGAAGCAACATATAAGAAGAAATTTTTGGAAAAGATTATTGAGTTGTAATAATACATATGACCAATTTGCTGATTCTTTTCTTTGTTATATTCTTTAATGAATTATGTAGGGTTTGTTTTACATAACTGTTTACTTCCTTCTAATACTTGTTTGTGCAGTATTTTTGGGAGGGATTATCGCTCTCTTTTTTTTTTTCTGGGTACCGTAAATTGAACTTAGGACCTTGCACTTGCCAGGAAGGTGCTTGTGCCACTGAGCTATATCCCCGACCTCAGTATTTTTTTTTATATCTGTGTGTGGTACTCATTTTTTTAAGTGATGAATCCTGATTCTTCTCAGACCTTGCCATCACTTTTGACTGAATTTTGCTATTTCTACTGCATATTCCAAATTACCAGTAATGCTGGCAGTGGCTGTAGTATCTGATGAGCGTTGTAGAATTCAGGTGTTTTGTTTTGTTTTGTGTGTGAGATCCTGGGCATATTCTTTTAGTTTAGGACATAATTTCTTCTTTGGCAAAGTATGAACATCAGACTGAAAACTTCAAAGGTCTTTTCTCATTTTCTAATCTATAAATCTTGAATGAGCAAGAGAAAATTCTTCGTAAGTATTGCCTTGTTATATTATTCATGTTTGGAAAAATAATGAAAATATACAGTATTGAAGGAAGTAGTAAAAATTTACAAATCTCGTCTTTATTTTTACCTTATTTTCTAATTCAGTCAGGTTACTCAGTGTTCATTTCTGTTTGCTTTACTTATCGATTTATCCAATAAAAACGTACTGTATTAAGCACCTACTTTTACCCCAGTTTTCTGCGAGGTGTTGTGATGCAATGTTGAACATGATGCATGATTATTGCCCTTCTTATCCTCAGCCTATCAAAGGGCAGACAAGAACAGCACACCAAGATAAGTTGGATAGATTATGCGGCAGAGAAATGTGCTATGGTATTGCCAAATGAGCACAAAAGGGCAAACACTGGTCTCTCTTAGTGTTAAGGGGCTAAGGAACTAGTCTTTAAGCTAAGACCCAAAATGGGAGGTCAGGGAGAAATGGGGAAAGGAGGCATTGAGGTAAAAAGGATTATGATTCTTCTAAGGAAACAGTCTAGTGTATCCAAGGGCAGTGGAGATATAGGGTGTAAGAGACTTGAGGGATATCAAGGAGCTAGAACTGGAAACAGATTATGATTAATGTGATGTGGTTATGATGGATAAAGAAGAGTCAATAGTGCCTGTGTTTACAATTCAGATAACTGGGTTGGTGTTGATTTCCATTACTGGGACAAGGGACACAGAATGAGTGTGAAGAGGAAAATATTGAATGCATTTGGGTATCTGTGGGACACCTAAGTGTCCAACAGGCAGTTGGACATAAGGTTCTGAGGAGCAGGAGTGAACCTGGGTTGACATATGGCCTTCTCTAGACTGTAAATGCTAACTGGAGTCGGTTATCATGGAGAGTGAATCAGGTTGCTCAGGATGAGTAAGTGAAGCAAGAATAGAACAAGGCCATGAACAGAACTCTGAAGAAGACCAACCAGGGAAGATAAAGGAGGTGGTGGGTCTGTCCTGAGAGAAATAGGGAAAGAACAAAGTAACAATGTCAGATGTCACTGAATTTAGTGGCCAGGAGTTAGATCATGACGTGGTGGAGAGGAATTTCAATGACATTGTGAGTGTGTAAGCATTTACAGTTTATTTAACAAATGAGTGAAGATGAAATACTGGAGATAACAGATAATCCTTTTCTACAAAAAGGAAGAGAAATAAATGAGAAACAGCATAGAGTAAAGGAGGTTTTCTTGTTTTTGTAATTATTGTTTGTGTGCTTGTTTTATAGGTTTGTCTTTCCAGCATTTGCTTTTAAATGCTGGTATTTAAGTAGAAAAGTGGACGTTGAAAATAAAGATCAGAAAAAGAATTATGGAGTAAGGCTCTTAAGTCGGGACAGAAAGTGGGATCAGTACATGAGTGGGCTAGAATGTGTGAATGGAGAAGGTAGAGATGTGATCAGAAGGTAAATGTCTAGTGTCCTAATTTATAATTTAAGAGATGGAACGGTTCTGAATGATGTTAGGACAAGGCATGAGAGGGAGTGGTGGGGAGGTGATGATTTTTCAGAACAGTGAAAACTCTGGGTAAGTACCAGGGGTATGTTGCAAGTGTCCTTGCTTCTGTGGCTGAGGAGGGGATGGGCTGGTGAGGGTGAGAATGACTGGGTCATGAGCAGTGAAGTGGAGGCATGTGGAGGCAAGATTCATGCTCCTTAGTGCAGTGTGAGCTTCACAAGGCGCGCCCTTTTATAAAGGGTGTGGGAGTAAGGGCATGCAGACAGTGTTGGGAAGCAAAGAGGCCACCAACCTTATGTCCTCACCTTTGACTTACGAAGTATGCAGGAATGAACAGTGCTAGCTTGGAAAGGCTGTTCTTCTGCGAGCTGTGTTTCCGTTAAGGGAAAAAAGTGGAATGCCTGCAAATTGGTAAGGGTAAGGAGGTAGGACATGTTTGTGCACCATCTGCATGAATTTAGCCTGAGACTGGTAATAGCAGTAGGATGAATTAAGACTGATGTTGCATTCAGTAATATTCTATTTTTAAGAAAATTTTTTCTTAGCTTTGCCTGTGTTTATAGTATGAAAGTGATTTTCTTGATTTAAAACTTCTTGAAATTCAGACAAGCTGTGATGATACATCAAGTGACACTGGTTAAAGTCTGACAACCTACTTTATACTGTTAATTCTCGTACTGACTTAAAGTTAGCACTCATTAAAAAATCTTTGTCATAAAATGCAGATTCCTTTTAAAGTATGCTACATGACTTTTAAATTTAAGCAGTTGTTACATTGGGTGAAATTTTTAGCCTTTGTCCTTAGTAATTTTTACATTAAAACTTTGTATGTTTTACATTCACTTCTGTTTAATTTTTAGACCTGTTTTCATTTTTGTTAAATTTTTATTTCTTAACCTTTAACGTTCTTCGTTAGCATGGGTGGTAGAGCATGATGGGTGATAGAGCATGGTAATGATTACATGGTTAGCCACTTCAATTAGAAAAGGGTAGTGGCATATCAGCAGCACTGGCTTCTTGTGTGTATATTTGTAGGTCCTGTGAAGGGAGCCCTGGGCTTCATGAGCTTTCTTACTGTAATGGTTTATGTTTTTCAGGGACCATGGCGAAACCTGCTGGATCTTTAGCCAGAAGCAGTAGTTTGTGTCGCTCTCGTCGCAGCATCGTGCCATCCTCGCCACAGTCTCAGCGAGCTCAGCTCCCTCCACATGCTCCCCACCCCTCCCACCCACGGCACCCACACCACCCCCAGCACCCTCAGCACTCCTTGCCTTCCCCAGATCCAGATATCCTCTCAGTGTCAAGTTGCCCTGCACTCTACCGAAACGAAGAAGAGGAGGAGGCCATTTATTTCACAGCTGAAAAGCAATGGTATTGTCACTGTGTAAACACAGTATATGCTGGGGATGGATGGGAGTGAGCCGTGAGGTCAGGAGCAGGAAGGGGAGGAATGGTGCATTGTGCTGGTTTTCCCTGCAGTGTAGCAAGTTACCACAGACAGTGGTGATACCCATTATTAGCACTCCGGTCTCTGTGAGTACTCCCAGTCTGTTATATCTGGATTTTCTGCTTAGGGTCTCATAAGATTTAAATCAAGGTGTTGGCCAGGTTACATTCTCATTTGGAGTTCAGGGTGCCCTTCAAAGCTCATGTGGTTATGGCAGGAGTTAATTGCTTATGAGTATAGGACTGAAGTCCTATTTCTGTGTTGCTCTCAATGGGCAAGGCTATTCTTGGTTCCTAAAAGCTGCTTCCTATCCCTTGTCATGTGATCTCCATTTTACAGCTACTGACAGAAAATTACCCTTGTATAAAGCAATCCTCTGCTTTGAATCTCCTACTTCCTCCATCTTTGGTCTCTACACTCAAATTTACATACTTGGATAATAGTTCTGGTTGATAATCTCACTATATTAAAGTATTGAGTATCGAGGCTGTAATTTTATCTGCACACTCCCTTCACAACAGCACTTACGTTTGTGTTGGATTGAATAACTGGGGAAGCCATCTTGGAATTCTTCCCTCCACACAACTGTAGCTATTTTGAGAAATAACTGTTCAGAAACCACTGGGTACAGTTGACTCAGGTCTCACATCATAACTGTTATAAGAACAGTTTTATATGTAAAATATAGAAACCTAAGATTTATACTCGAGCATAAGGAAACATCAAATATGACTAAGATTTTAAAATCACTTGTTGCTATTCAGTTTTTTTTTTTTTTCTGTTATGTGCTGGTACGTGCATACAAGCAGGCCCAAGGTTTAAGAAAATGTCAAGAACACAAAGGAAGAAATTACACTTTCTTTTGCAAAATGAACATAGCAGGAGTGTTGTAGTCCAGTTTAAGGACATCACTGCTCCATGAGCTCCATTGTTATTGAGGAACCTTTCTAAACCACATTCCTCTTTTGAAACTGGTATTGAGTGAGATGACTGGTTTTGACATCCACATATGTGAGACAAAGGGTGTGGGCCTGGTGCTCTCTGTGGTCTCCTGCTCTCTAGCATATTACTCTGTAGATGATATTATCAAATGATCATTTTTCATCCTTCTTCTACTGCAAGTAAAATGAATGTCTTGGTTACATTTCTCTCGTTGTCGAGACAAAATACTTGATATGCACAATTAAGGAAGGAAAGGTTTATTTAGCTCACAGTTTGTGGAGGTTTCAGTCCATACTTGGCTGGCTCCAAGGCAGAGTGCCACATGGCAGAGGGCAAACATTCATGCAGTAGAAAACAGCAAAGGCAGTAAGAGCAAAAGGGAGGAGTGGTGGCAAGCAGCCTCTTTCCATCCCTTAGGTTGTATGCAGACTACCTGCCCCAGGGCAGGTATAGCACTCGCATCCATAATTCCAACCTTGGACCATGAATCAATCATGAACCTTAAAGCCCACCCCATGACTGTGTGAGGCTTTGGGGGACACCCAGACACAAACCATAGCAATGTAATTTTATAATTAGCAAGTGATCATCATACCTTCTTATTACAGAAATAGTTCAGTGTTTGTGTCTTCATTGCAATTGGAGAATCTGATATAACTTTTCTTGGTTAGCATTTCATGATTGGCATTTGGTATATCTTCGCAGTGTAACTGTAGTCATCAGCAAGATAACTTTACTTACTAAACTGGCTTTGTGGGACTTCCAGAAATAATAGGAAAACACTAGAACGGCACTATCCAATGGAACTTTTCACCTTAGTAGAAATGTTCAGTTCTCATTTCAGGTAGCACTGTCAGAAATTTGTACCTGACTCATAAATATCAGAAGAATTTGAATCCAGAAAGTATTTCTTCTTTGTCTGTCATTAAATCAGCAGAATCTTTCAAAATAATATTTTAGGCCTGCTGATCTTTTGTGTTCTTTGCATTATACTCGCATATGTGCTATCATGTTGACCTCATATATGCATCAAACTTACATGAATTGTAAGTATATGTCACTGTTGGGAAAAGCAAGAGAAAAATAACACAGTAGTACCACCTGTTAGTTCAGTATTCCAAAGGAAATATGTTTTAGAAAGAATGTAAATTTTAAGTTGTAGTGAACCTATACAGATTTTGCTTAGTTACGTGGAAAAAGCAGTGCATTAGATTATTACATGTTTTGAAATTCAAATGTTAGGACTAGAATAAGATTAGAGATTAACCAAATTCTCTCAACAGATAGGAAAATTGAGACCTTGAGAAGTAAGGTGATTTGCCCAAAGTTGTACAGCTCACTAAGGCAGGATCAGGATGAGAGTCCAGATCTCTTAACTTAGATAGGTATTCTTTTCACACATTGTTTAGACACACTATAAAAACTAGTTTTTGATATGCCTTTAACCCAGCTTAGAATTTTACACACAGAGCAGCCAAGCCACATAGTGGAAAAGAAGGTAAATTCATAACATTGTAAATAAATCATTTTGACTTTGAAGCTGAAAGCTTCAGGCAACAGTGAGTTATTTTGTTCAACTAATAGACATCACTCCAAGAAGATGCTTCTACAGAAACGTCCCTACAAATGATTGATTTCTGAGTTTGATAATTTCTTCATAGCTGTCCCGCCTTCTTCCTTTTTAGCACCACCTATCATCACATTGTAAAGGCATTTGAAATTATGCAGCACCTATAGGTGTGCTGTGTGAGGTCATTATTTAAATCTTTATTCACTTAGGAGACTTTATTCCTTCGGCGTATATGTATGGACTAGAAATGACCAAGTAAATTGAACAATTTCATTTATTTCTAAAATACAGTATTAACATAAATACTTGTCAAAGTAAGTTCCATATTTCTAATAAACTTACATATAAATAGCATGAACAGTGGTGGTAATCACAGGCCATCAAAAGTGAGAGATTGCTCAGGTCATTTTTTTCTGTAAATAAGGTCCTAAAGAGGGTCCTGCCCTACCTCCAGCTGATTATAATCATCCATGTTCTTACCTGTCTTGCTTTTAGTTCTAGCCCTTCTCTCACTGTATTTCTTTGACCAGTTACTTTTCACCTTGACTTTATCTTTTGTTTCTTAATCATATTTCATGGAGTAAACAATATTCATTTTGGATTCAGTGCATGTAAAAGTGAGTAAGACATGGTCCCTGCTCTTCAGCATCTCGTTCTATTCATTCATTCTTTCACTCAGCACGTTTTTATTAATTATCCACTGTGAGCTTGCCACTGTTCCAATGTACAGATGTTAATAAGACCTCCCATCCTCAAGTTTTCTTTCTTTTGGGCATACTGACTTTAAACAGTTCATAGGAATTTTTTTTTCCTCCCGGGAATTGAACGCATGACCTTGCGCTTGCCAGGCAGGTGCTGTGCCACTGAGCTATGTCCTCAGCTATATGAAATTGTATATGGTACTAGCACATGCTGGGATGAGTAAAAGGGAAAAGATACTCTTTTACCTTGTATGCTTAGGGGGGGTGGCAGACAGCAGTAACCTGAATGACAGAGAAATAAGCCACATAAAGATTGGAGAGGAAGTTAATACGAGGCACAGGAAACATCAAGTGCAAAGCCATGGAGCCACAGCATTGGCTGCTGGAGGAACAGGGAGGAGCCCATGGTGCAGTGAGGCAGGGCCTGTGGTTGGAGAGATAGCCAGGCCCCAGGTGTACCGGCCCTCATAGGCTTTAGGAAGGGCTTTGGATTTTCCTCTGTGAGAAAAATCATTGGGAAATCCTGAGCAAGTGAGAGCAAGTAAAAAATGTGCTGTGATTGAGTTTTTAAAATCACCTTCATGACTGGAAAACAAGGGTAGAAGCAGAGAGCCCAGTTGGGAAGTAGTTGTGATCATTTAGCTGTGCTCCTGGGAATCAGCAGTGGGGCTGATCAGGAGTGGAGGACCTGAGGAGTATTTTGAAGAAATAGCTTATGGCATTTACTATATGATGATTGCTGTTAAAGAACTTTATTTTTCCACTCTGCTTTAGTTTTCACTGTGGAAAAAGGAGGGAGGCATTCACAGGGAGTAATTCTGTTAGAATTGACTGTCTCCTTTTTCAGAACAGCATTGTATACCTGCCTTTCACCTCTCATCCATTCCACTTTGCCACACCTCAACTCTCTGCCCCCTTTAAAACCTAGCAGACTTACTGTTGTAGTCTAGAACAGTCCTTTATTAGGAAGCTATATTTTATCAAATTAATGAACAAAAACTGAAATAGAAAAGCAGTGATTGAAGTTCCATCTTTTCAAATATATAGTGCCAATTGTGTGATTCAGAAAACAATCATTTCTGAAAGAAAAGACAGAAGTTCAAATGATAAAAAATGTAAAATTTAAACATTTTCATTTCTCTTTTGATTGAAAAAGGCATAAATTGTAGTTTTTTGAACTGCAGATTTCTTTGTTATAATTTATGTTAAAGCGTATTAATGAACTATATTATTTTGTTGTAGCTTTCTAATTTTGTTGAAATACATATAGAATGTGACATTTCTCTTTTTAAATTTCAATAGATAACCAAAGAAAGTTGCTTTAGGTAGAATATCTGGATGTCTAAGAACATACTGGTTTGAAATTTATCCTTTTGCCTCTGTCTCATTCAGGGAAGTGCTAGACACTGCTTCCGAATGTGATTCCTTAAACTCTTCCATTGGAAGGAAGCAGTCTCCTCCTTCAAGCCTTGAGATATACCAAACATTGTCTCCTCGAAAGATATCCAGAGATGAGCTCTCCCTAGAGGATTCCTCCAGAGGAGATTCGCCCATCACTGCCGACCTCTCCCGGGGCTCTCCCGATTGCGTAGGTCTGACAGAAACCAAGAGTATGATCTTCAGTCCTGCAAGCAAAGTGTACAATGGCATCTTGGAGAAATCCTGTAGCATGAACCAGCTTTCCAGTGGCATCCCGGTGCCTAAACCTCGCCACACATCATGTTCTTCAGCCGGCAACGACAGCAAACCCATTCAGGAAGCCCCAAGTGTTACCAGGATAAGCAGCATCCCACATGACCTTTGTCATAATGGAGAGAAGAGCAAAAAGCCATCAAAAATCAAAAGCCTATTTAAGAAGAAATCTAAGTGACCTGACTGACTTGATGGAATTCCATCCAAGTGGCATCTGTAAACTATTATTTCCCACCCTCCACTCCCTGTTTTTTTGTTTTAATTTTAGGAATGTAACTCCATTGGGGCTTTCCAGACTGGATGCCATAGTGGAATGTCTTTAAGGGCAGCTGTCTACTGTCTGCTTATTTAAATGACTAGATAATCAATTCATCAAGTCAGTTATTACTGAAAAATCATTAAGAGATGAGACAGTTTACAGTCCTTTCTGCCTATTTATTTCTGCTTTGTTGTTAGTGATGTATATATATTTTGTTGAAAGCCACTATGGACTTACAAGCTTTAATGGACTAGTAAGCCAGCATGGGCTTGCAAACATTTCTTGTTTACCAAGCATCTTCTTATCTTTCCACAGAGCTCTTTACATTATGGACTAAATAACTTAAGAGAAGTAAAACTAATTGCACTACTGTTTTCCAGACTGGAAAAAAATAAAGCTCTGCACGTGAAACTGTAGAGTTTATAAAATGACTATGGATAGGAAACTGTTTTCACTTTTAGATCAAAAATGGATTTTTAAGTAGAAACTAGGGTTTCTAATTGACTTGATTTCAGGAAACGAAAACCCACGCTTTTATTATGGGACGCTTCTTTAAATGCATTTACTATTACAAAGTTTCAAGTCCTGCTGTAAAGATCATGTTGTTTTGTTTTCCCCAGGGCTTTCACTGTGATTTACTGCACTGCAGGCTGTATGATAAAATATAAATAATTTAAAGAGAGAAGGCTCATAATTCCTTATGCAAATGGAAGTGTTGAAACTTGACTGAAGGACTTAAAACATTCACAAGCTTAAACTGGGGGTGTGGGGATCCAGGCACTTGTTTACAGACTTCGAATAACTGCAAGGACTTACGGTTTGTGAAAGATTTGTACTGTGGAAAAGATAATAAATTGGAGACATCATATGTGGGATTGTGTTGATTTTTGTTAATAACACTCCACTAAAAACACTATGTTTTCTGGAGAACTGTAAGCTGTCTTGTTGCTTAATTGCAGTATAAGAAATAGTGATGTTTTGGAAGTAAGTTGTCAACAAATGTCTTTCTATTTTATATTGTTTGTCGTATTTTTTATGTAGCTTGAAATGTTAAATGTTCTAATATCAAGATTAACAAATATAAATTTATGGTGCATTTAGATTGTGTTGTATTAATTTGTAAAGTTTGGTATTCACTAAATTGATAAGTTGTTTATAAAGGTAGATTTGCTATGAGAAATGTCACATAGAGCAACCAAGTACCTTAAGATCTGAGGAGTTTCTGCTTATTCTGCTTTCTAAAATTCTATCATAAATGATCTGTTAGAATACAAGGTGGATGGATGTTTGGGTGAAAAACTGATACATAATTACCTAATGGTTTTCCCACATTATGGCTGAAATACATAATGTCTAACCTCATGCTGTTTAGGTAAAAAATGCTCATTGATGAACAAGAAATTTGAGATTCACTCCAAAGAAAGGTTTTAATTATCAAAACTATGGAGAAGTTTGTAAATCTCCTACAAATTGTTAGTTTATTTTCTTTGATCCCATTGTAAAAAGTGTTAAGCTCTTAAATGGTATTTGCATCAGCACATACATATTTAACAGGCCCAATGCTGTAAGGGCAGAATTTGATAGATTAAAATGAATGTAGTGTTTTGTACCACTAGTAAGGTATGATAATCTGGAAGGTGGAGTTTAGGAACGTAGGCTTAAAGCGTTTTAGGAAGAGGAACACCGCAGATGAAGAGTTGAAAAATGTTCTGTAAAGTTTATTCAGTATGAAAGGAGTGCTTTATCACTTCCTTTTTCTTACAAACAGGAAGAGTTGTTCTCTTTGAAAACTGCGAACAGGATGGGTCTTGGTAGTTTGAGGGATAGAAAATGTGAAAGCCTCTGGAGTCTGGAATGAAGCTGGGTGCAGGAGCTGCCAGCAAAGTGGCTGCTCACAGGGCTGGAAGAGAGGGAGGCAGAGGCCGCCGGAGGCCCGCGCGCTGCTCACAGGGATGGCGGCTGCTTTGGGTTGGGGAGTGTGTTTGTGCTTCATTCACTCTCATTTATAAACAGGTCTAATCAAGGGATATTTACCGCTTTATGTTGTTTGTAATATTTACTTTGCATTAATACAAAATTCTATATTTGTAAATTCAAAGGAAAAAACTGAATTTTGGAAAGCCACAATAATTTCTGTATTATATCATTTATATGTAACAACTTGGGCATTTCTATAAATTTTTTAAATTACCCATTTGTTGCCTTATTTTAACATTTCAAAATTACGGTGTTTTCTTGGTTTTAAAAGTAATACCTTCCTTACTATTAAAAAAAAAAAAAAAAAAGATTAATGCTAGAAAACCATACTAAGCAGGTCAGATTCTACCACCCTAAATAACTGCTTTTAATATTTTTGTATGTTTTCTGCTAGATATTTTTCTACATATTGATGTGTATTTTACAGGATTGAAATCATACTATACATTTTTGCATCGTGCTTTTTTAACTTAATATAAGCATTTTTTCAATATTAAAAATCTTCATGAACATTTTAGCAACTGTATATTAATATGCCATTGTATAGTTTTAACATCTTTTTAAACATGCTTCCGTCATTACGCATTAGGCTGTTTCCAAGTTTATGATATATGGAATAATAGCATTTAATATTTATTGAGCACTCTAAATGCCAGGCACTATTTTAAACTCTAATGTTTATTCTCATTCAGTGTTTACAACCACCCCGTAGGGTAGGTACATTTTATTTTCTTTCCAAATCACCATTTTACAATGAGCAGACAGCCCAGAAAATTAATAATTTGCTGTAGGTCATATAGCTAGTAAGTGGTAGAGCCATGTTCTTACCTCAGTCATACTGCATAAATTCTAATCAATACTTAGATTTCTTTTTTCTTTTTTTTTTTTTTTTGAGACATAGGGTCTCAAAGTGCAGTTCAGGCTGGCCTTGAACTCACTGTGTAGTCTTGGCTAACCTTAAACTTGCAGTAATCCTCCTGTGTCAGGCTCTCTAGACCTGTGATTATAGTTGTGTGTGACCACACCTAACATTTTCATTTCTTAAGGCATTTTTTTAAAAGAACTACCTAGACAAATATATAAAGATTAGTTCACTTTATATGTATGTGTATGTACATATACACAGTTTCGCATATGTAACTTGGGTGTAATTTTTTGAGGTTACTTATTCCTACAACCACATTACTATACCCTCCCCCATAATACTTGCATGTATAAATGCCCTTTTATTTCACACCATCAGTTTTGAATTACCATTTGGATAATTTTTTTGTGTGTCAGGAATCGAACACAGGGCCTTGTGCTTGCCAGGCAGGTGCTGTGCTGCTGAGCTACATCCCTCGCCTTTGAATATTTGCTAACCTAATGAGTAATGTCTATAAGGTTGGGAAGTTTTAAAATATTTTATTAGCCTTACATTTTTCATTTCAGTAAATTGTTCATTTTTTTTTTAACCCATTTAAGTTCTTGGGGTCTTAGTGTTTTCTTAAATCTTTTGCATAGTCAGTCTTTGAGATGTAACTGTTGTATTCTTTACCAAATAATAAGTGATATTTCTTTTATCATGTATGTATTTTCCATATTTATTTTAGATCAAAGTGAAAGAAAAACCTAGGTTTAAGTTTTAGTTCCATTGATCTCCTGGTTTTAGGTCTTGAATGGGAGAGTTTCACTTTGTTCATATGGTCAAGGTGAATTTCCCACCCACCAAAAAAACTGTAGGTAACAGACAGAATTGTAGTAATTCATTTGACAAATGCTTAATAGCCTACCCTGTAGCTCAGAAAGCATACCGATTAACAAGTGCTTACTTAAAGCAACTCAGTATCTAACAGAGAGACAGATCAGAGGAAAACCTTCCAAGTGATGGAAATGTAAAATAAATGCTGGGGGACTGGAGGCTCATGGGGATTATATAGCTCACAAGTAAAAAAGTAAGGCTACTTTAATGGCGTCTTTCATAGAAGACGTAGATTGGCCATGGTGGAAACAGGACCAAGGGCAGCTTAAGGTTTAGTGCTTCTCTTAGTTGCCTGCTTTCAATCAAAACACCAGCTAACAGCTGTGAGGATGTTTATTTTAAGGTAAATTGCCAAAAGCAGCATTTGAGAAATCCTAAGCAAGCCTGGATAATACTGAGGAAACACTTTTCCTTGCCCCCTCCCCCACCCAAAGCTGGGTAAACTGTGGGAAGAATTATCTGGGCGGGCGTAGGAGGCCCATCTTGGGTCAGTTGGTGTCAGGTGCGTCTCAGGCCAAGTGTCAGGGTTTTACCTCAGTCCCAGGGTCAGGATATGTAGTTCTCTGCACATCTCTGGATGTGTTCTCAAAGGACCCTTTCTGTATAGTTGCATTCACTATAGGCCCGGAGAGAACACTGTGGAAAAGCTTTGATTTCTTAATAGTGCAGCAACATCAGAGTTACAAAACTCGGACTGCCAGACTCCAGCATCCTGATGATCCAGATTTTACTGGATCTGTCCGCCACCTTCACCAGCCTCCAGAAGTGAGGGCGAACTGTGAGGTGAAAGTGAGGCAGGCAGTTCACCTCCACTCACAGCAGTTCTGCAGATGGGCCACAGGGACTTGCTGTGGTGGCTCAGCTGCTCCAGATTCTCCAGTCCTTAAAGAAGCACCTGCCCTTCTGCCCCTCGTGGAATTCCTGTTTTTCCCTGGCAGGTGTTGGTTTCTTAAACAGTGGACTCCAAGAAATTGTATCTGTGTCAAAACAGTTCTTGGCTCTTAACTATATTTGTCCCCCAGAAAATGAGGGTCACCAGCACTTAGGGGCTGGAAAAGATCTCTAAAATAAGAATGTGGCTTTTGTTGTTTGCTGCTTCTGTATGAAAACACTTTGCACTAGCATTCAAGATGTGCGTCTGTAACCATACAAGTACAATGACAAATTAGGGGGACTGGGTCCTTTGACCTTTAAATGCAAGAAAATGAACCTGTAAGTAGGACTGACATGGGACAGAGGAGGGAAAGGGCGCATTTGTTGTCCAATCACCACAGTTTGTCCACTTAATCTCCGAATAACTCAGTGAAGACCTCTTTGTCGACTCCTCTGGGGCCTTACCTTCATTTTTTATTAACTTCGGAAAGCTACCTGAGTCCCACCCCATGCCTTCTCATCCTTTCACTGGTGAACTTTCTTAAGTGGCACAGTGGCTTTTCGCTGAACGAAACGTTTCCATCACTTTCATTGCTTGTAGGATAAAATAAAAACTGAACAGAAACCAACATAGAACCTTAATGTCATGGGCCCTGCTTCCCCTTCTGACCTGTGGCCTGCTACGTCCAAGCCTACTCTAGCCAATCACAGAACTTCATGTATCTTCTACGATGGGCCAGACTGCTGCTTTTGCCTGGAATGACCTCTCTCACCTTAGGTAACTAACTGTAAACCCTTCGCGCAGGTGTCTCCAGGAATATGCCCATGCATTCCCCTAATCTGGGTGAGATTTCACCTCAGTGAACGTCCATGATTTTCTGTGTGTTATACAGCACTTACCACATTCCATGCCTCTGACCTGTTCACTTGTTTGCCCAATAGACTAAACTGTCTAAGTGCCGATACCTTGCCTTCCTTAGCTTTGACCTCCAAGGAACTGGCACTTCAGACACTGAACACATTACATTTCTGAAGAATGAATAAAAGGATAGTATTATTGCTGCCTTTGAGTTCTAGGTTGTGAAAGGCCTTCACCAACTGAATGATTAGGGAACAATTCAAGACTATTGCCGAATATGAGGGGCTGGGGATTTAGCTCAGCGGCAAAAGCGCCTGCCTGGCAAGCGCAAGGTCGTGAGTTCAGTTCCTGGTACCGGAGAAAAACCAAAAAAAAAAAAAACCGAATATGAATGAGCATTGTCTACTATTGTATTTTCACTGTCTTATATAGGAATTCTGAGGAAGAAATCAGAATGGCACAGAGTGACTAGTATGCTTTCCTGGAAAAACATATTTCTAAAGCCAGGCTCTGTGATGAGTGGTGAGTGGCGGTTTAATAGGAACAGATTATTCCCGACTGTGTTCAGATCTGTGGTCAGTACAGCAGCTTAGTGTATTCAGTCCTGATCTCAACCTCCTCTCCTAAAGTCAGCATTTAAGGGCTGTACTACATATCTGCCAGTTCATGTAAGTTCTTAGAAGACCCTATTCTCCCAGTGACTGGTGAGAGTATACAGTGTGCAGCGTTCCAGGGGAATGATGGTAAGGATAAGAGTAATCCTCTACTTTTTTGAACAAATTGATAATCATTTAAATTACTATGCTTACTATTACTGCTATGAGGGAAATTTCACAGGGCTATGTGACTATTTAACGAAGACTTTAGCTTGGAGGTAAAGATGGCCTTTCATGAGGAAGTGATGTTTGAGCGGAACCCTGCAGAACTCAGTAGGAAGTAGATGAGAACAGTTATGTTGAGGGGTAGAGCACCTGTTATGTATTCAAACAATATTTAGCAACTGGTTTCTAAGTGAAGGGGGACACACAAAGGTGAGAATGAGGACAGTATATGGGGTGAGTGTGCAAGCAGAGTGCAGCGGGAGGTCAGGGGCTTTGCCCCACACTGTGTGGCTTATACAAGATTTTTCCTCTCACAGTTCTGGGGATGGGAAACCTGAGATCAGAATGGCAGCATGGTGAGTTCTGGTGAGGGCCTTTTTTCTGGCTTGCAGTGGCCACTTGGGGCGATTTTGACTGTTGTCAGGGAACACTTTACCTCTCCATTTTTTTCTTGTTCTGTCCACTAGGAGCTTCCCTTCCTCTCCTTTCCACCTCTGTTCTCATTTGGGAAATATTTTATCTCCTCTTTGCATCACTCTCTGGGATTCTTTTTTCTTCTGCTTAGAGAATGGAGGCAATGCCAGCATGTTCTGCGGCTGTGTAGGAAAAGCAGCGGGACTTGCACTGCCTTGTACTCTGTGTTATGTGTCCCACATGGCTCACTAGATGGTGCAACAAGCCGAAATCTTCCAAGCAGCTGGCGGGTGGATCCTGTGCATGTTCAGCTTTTCTGCAGAAGTCACAAGGCCTGGCCTTGGGAGTGGGAAGCATAGTTTTGCCTCAAGGGTCTTGGCAGACCTTCCTTTAGCTACAAGTCGTAGAAAACATTATTTTCTCTCCATATGACTGAGTATCCAAAGGAACGGGGTCCCAGTCAGATACTGTGACTCTGGGAAGCCGTCAGGGAGTGGGCACCTCAAGCCTTCCCACTCACACATCCTGAGTGTTCTAACAGCCCAATAGCCGACTGCTGGGATCACGGTCTCACGCGGGAAGGAGGGCAAAGGAGAAATGGGGCTTACTGGGCTACTTCTTTGTAAGCAGCTTTTCAGAAATCCTCACTCAGTTACTCCATTCTCAGCTAATGGGCCGGAACGGAAAGCTGGGGGGAACACTAGAGATTGGTTGATTGATCAGATGCTGCTGCCCTCAAACACACCTGGGGTTCTAAGATAGGAATGAAGCACAGTGGATTCTGAATGACAAACTACACGTGTCTGCTGCAGCAGCATGCTGTATTCTAACGTGCAGCTTTCTCAGGAACTGCTCTACGAGGCAGGGGTGTGGCTCGTGTTTGTGCATGTGTGTGGATGACGGGTATGCCTGGGCACTCACGTGACCTTGTGATACATTTTAAAGTACAGTCGGACCTTGATATCTACAGGCTCCACATCTGTGGGTTCAACCAACCATGGGTTGAAAGTTTTTAAAAAACTACTTCTAAACATGAGCTGTGTTTGCCTTATTTTTTCTAAATAGAGCATAACAACTATTTACATAGCCTTTGTATCAGGTAGTATAAGCAGTCTAGTGGTGACTTAAAGTATACAGAAGGTGCATGTAGATTAAACACAAACGTGCCATTTTATATGAGACTTGAGCGTCTAGATTTTGGTGCACATGCATGTGCGTGCATGTACGTGTGTGTTGGTGGGGCGTATCCTGGCATCAATTTCCCAGAGATACTAAGGAACAACTCTGAGTTTCCACCATGTGCCAGGAACCATTCGAAATGCTTGGAATGTATCAGCAAACAAAACAGAAAGTTCCCCACTCGTGGGGGTTGCGTGCTCGTGTGGAAAGACAAGGAAGGCAGAAGTCTGTGTTAGGTGAAGGGGATAGAAGTGCCCAGCCAGGGATGGTTGGGGAGATGGGTTGCAGTGTTCAGCTGGGTGGTCAGAAAAAAGCCTCTGTTAAGATCGTGGCATTTGAATAATGACATGAAGTGAGGGACATATAAAGAGACTCTCGGACGAAATAGACTAGAAAACTAGACTAGAATAGGCTAGAAAAGACAGTCCAGGAAGACCAATAAGGAATAACAGGTACAAAGGCTCCACATTTTACTTTGTATTCCTAATTTATTTGTTTTATGGATTCTCAGTCATTTTATCTTACATTCTTATATGGACCTCTGTACATTACATTACATTACATTACCTGTAAAAGGGGAGCTTTGCAGGGGTACCTTTGCTTTCCTGTCCTTTGAAAAACAACAGCCAGGCATGGTGGCGCACACCTATAATCCCAGCACTCAGGAAGCTGAGGCAGGAGGACTGTTGGGAGCCCAAGGCCAGCCTGGGCTACAGAGTGAGCCCAAGGCCATCCTGAACTGCATAGTGAGACTCTGTCTTAAATCAATCAATCAATCAATCAATAAATAAACAAACAAACAACAACAAAGCAAGATGCCCCGGTGCATATCTTGATAAATGTTACATGCCTTTTTCCACTTCTTTCTGCCTCTTGAGCCATTTCCTTACTCTTTGGAACTGTGTGCTCTAGCAGTTATGGAAATGGACTCTCTAGGCTGATAGCTTACAGCACGACCCTGATGTTTACTGCCTGTGATGGAGGGAAAATAACTTACCTCCTCAAAGCCTGTTTCCTTGCCTGTAAAGTAGGAATCCTCATGTTTCCTCATTATTGTTATGAGTGTTATGGTGCTGTTAGAAGGGTTGAATTCCTTGTGGATGATTCCACTGTGCCCATCTACCTTTCCTTGTGATCTTCAGCTCCCGGGTCACGTGGGTATCGGGGATAGGTCAAGTGCTGTTCCTATGAAGAAAGAACTTCTTACTTCTTAGCAGGATGAGAGCCCATGTCACAGGCACACTCTTCAGCAGTCCTGTTTCCAAGCCTGGCCCCACAACCCACCCAAAAGTCTTTTGAGAGATTGACATGAGGCCTGAGTGACAGATGCTGAAGCTGCATCCTTGTCCTTATCTGCACTGCCTACCTGTGGACATCGCTAACCTCTCCCTGTACATCTTTGGCCACCATAGCCTTCTTCTGTAGGTGCTGATCCTTGGTTCCTCCTTCTTTGAGCCTTGTCATGCATCCTTCTCCCTTGGTACCACCCATGTTCTCTGGGTCCTTCTGCCACACCCTGGTCTTCCTCCCCTTTTGAATTCCATAATATGTCACTGCAATCCCCTGTAGAGTTCTCCGTGTCCTGATTCCCCACCTTAGATTAGTGCCGTCAACTCCTTCCTTAGCTCTGACCTCAGCTTTTCTCATTATCTCTTTCCTGTTCTGTCAGTGACTACTGAAATCCTTATTATCTCTCCACATCACCTAGCACACTGCCAGATATGCTGATGGCTTCTCTGATATGAGCATTTCAAATTCTTACCCTTTAACTTTCAAAGTTGCCCATCTATATATAACTATCCTATCCTCCCTTACCATCAGAGGAAAAGTTCTTCTTCTAAGTAAGTGGCATTCAGACGTTTGCTTTTGGGATTTTGCGCTCTCCTGCTTTTTGCAGGATTTGACTCATGTATGGGCTCATCCTTACTGTCTTTTAAACTTACATATAAAATAAACCTTAACCTTTGGGTTATAATATTTTCATTTGCAACTCTCTGAAGATGATTTTATTTCCATTCACTATGAACAAGAACAAATTACTTTTCTATCAGCTTTCTACTGTTAACACGTACTCTGACAAAGTGGAGAAAGGTCCTAAATAGCAAGTCAAATGTGCAGACTTGTAGGGGCTCAGAAGAACCCTGAGCAGGTCTGGTCAACAGTGTCCAACACAGCTCTGAAGGAACACACCGAAAGCTCTGTTGCCTATTTCTAGGTTTTCAATTATAGCCATTGTGATTGTAAATCATTTATGAAGATCATTCTCGATCACAAAGCTGTTTTCATCTTGTTTTGTTCCAATTCATTAACATTGGTGGAACAGGAAGAATTCCTCAGTCACAAGAACTCACAGGGAGCCTACTATTGTATTCTCAATAGGCTCTATTACTCCAGAGTTTCTGTTGCTTTTATTTGTGCTTGTTCTCTCAGGCTAGAAATCCAAACCCAGGATGTTGATTTCTACCAATTTTGCCTGGAGCTCCTATACATGTGAATGTTTCTCTCTGTCTTCTTAAGTCCCTGGTCTCCACTGCATCTCTTATGGTACCTGGAGTGCCAGGAAAAGAGCCATAGAACTTAGAGGGCTCCGTGAGCCTTGCTTCCACACAGGAAGCAAAATTTCTATTCCTGTGGGCTTGGCAGGGCTGATTAAATTAGATTTATTCTCATGTGACATTTTATAGCTTTGGCTACACAACTGGTTTTCCTGACTGTATCCTGGTCAGCAAGAACAACAAGAACACTTACTGGCTTCTTGAAAGAACTACCTTGCTTTTAAGAGCTCGGAGACAATAAAAAGCATTTGTCTTTGAATTTTGATGTGTCAGTGGGAACAGAACATTAGTTTTTCATTACAGTATGCAAAAACATGGTCTAAAATAGGGGTTGGCAAGCTTTTCTGAAGTTTGCCTGCTGTGGACTACATTTGACCCATAGTGAGCTGGGTTTAGCCAGGAACTCTCTAATTTAAAGATCCCTAGTTTAAAGATAGGTTAAAAATAAGTCAAAAAGAAAGAGACAGAACAATATTCCCATTTAAAAAAATGAACAGTAAAAATCATACTGATATGTAATTAGTAAAATAGCCTAAACCAGGTCATATTTACTGTATGAGTTCACTTAGTCCTATGTTGAACATCCCTAGTTCCAAAACATAAAATCTGCTATGATCCCAAATCCCAAACTTTTGGATGCTGCTATGGTGCTACAAGTGGAAAATTCTACATCTGACCTTATATGATGAATCCTGGTCAAAATGTAGACACTAAACATATTGTATAAAATATATATCAGAGCATAAGGCATATATATTTGTCTAAGTAACTTTTCTCATTGCTGAGACAAAATACCTAACACCCAAAGTTAGAAGAGGAAAGGTTTATTTGGCTCACAGTTTGTAGAGGTTTCAGTCCATAATTGGCTGGCTCCAAGGAAGGCTGGCATGGCAGAGAGCACCACAGTGGAGAAACAGTCCATGGTAAAGCAGGGCAAGCAGAAGGCAGCAAGCAGCAAGTCCAATCAACAAGAGACAGGACCATCCTATAGCTCTTTCTGTCCCTTGTCTCTTACCTACACGACTCACCCTTAGGGCAAATAGCATTCACACCCTTAATCCTAGCATAGCACTGTGAATCAATCCCAGCATCACAACCTTGAGTCCAGTAGCCCAAACCCTCTTTAAAGCCCCACCTATGACCACATGAGGCTTGGGGGTAACATCTAGATACAAGCTATAACAATATTTAACACAAATATAATTTGTGTTTA
This sequence comes from Chinchilla lanigera, assembly GCF_000276665.1. Lineage (NCBI taxonomy): Eukaryota > Metazoa > Chordata > Mammalia > Rodentia > Chinchillidae > Chinchilla > Chinchilla lanigera. Next base: position 18,270,714 of record NW_004955443.1, on the reverse strand, counting down.
GACATGGATCTTGTCTCAAACATATTTCATGATGTAAATGCAAATATTTCAAAATTTAAAAAAATACTAGAAACCTCAAGATTTAAGCATTTCAGATAAGGGCTAATCAGTCTGTATGACTACTTGCACTGTGTCTTGGGTCTGCACTCTGCTTTTACAAAGTTGCTGCTTCTTTACTGAAAGAGACTCCTAAGAATGCTAACACATATCCTTGCTATAATCCACGGTTGCCTCGATGGTGTCAGCTCCGAAGTCTGTACCCACCACTTTAAGTAGTCTACTATTTATCAGTAGGTAGAAGTGCCTTGTCTTTTTCTTCACCATGAAATTCAATCCTCATTCAGAGGATGTCTGTCTTTGTAAAAACCTACTGTTTAGCCCAATGCTTATAGCAGATCTTCAGGTAAGTAAAAGAGGGGGCCAGAAGTTGATAATGAAGCCTAGTCATGGTGCTATCTATCTATCTATCTATCTATCTATCTATCTATCTATCTATCATCTGTCTCATACATATATGTGAAAAGTCTTTCCTGTCTTACTCCTTCCACTTATCAGAAGTATGTGGAATTAGCTTAATTGTGATACATATGTCATGGTTCCTCTTATTCTATGATACTAGAAACCTACAACAGTCAGTCAGAAGGGAAAAACCAGATTGTGAAGTACTGTAGTCCACGTCAACTGAAGAGTGTAAATCAGCTGCAACAGCTCAACTCACTTGGTGTTTTGCTGGCTACCTCCAACAATTTATTTGCATAGTGAAATACATGCAGAGCTCAGCATCCTTTTGTGCACAGATTTTTCTGTAACTCTCTTTGATTATTTGATAGTGTAGCCATTGTTAGGTATGATTTTCATTTGTTGTGATTATCTGTAATCAGTATTATAACAAAAGAACAAGCTGTTTCTGTCTTTTGCTTACTGGCTCTGCCTGTCTAATAGTGTTTTCTTCTTTTCCTCTCATAGTGTTTCACCACATACCATAGTTCACAATTCTGGGGGCAGATTTCTCAGGTGCAGATTTCTTGGGTGTAGGTTCAGCATACACAGTGAGAGGGGAAATGGCTTAGTGCATTTGCATGTCATAGATTATGCACGGTTTCATTAAATCCTATACCACTGAGGTCTATGAATTACACAGGGTAAAATTGCAAAAGCTGATGCTGTTAAAATCTCGTTGCACTTGACTAAACTGGCATTTCAATGCTTGGCATAAAATCTCATTTGATAAATTTCCAAGCAGGTAACAACCTCCTAGTTCTGGCTTCCTTTCTCACCGAGCCACTACTCACCAGCAATAGCTTTCCCTTTCATTTCAAAGGTTACACACTGGCTGCCCTTTAGCCAAAAGTGGCTTTCAGATCTGCTTTATTCAGACCATGCAGTTAAAATATTTCAAAGTTACCAAATGAAAATGTCCAGAGATTTCCCATATTTACACAAAATCCAGCTTTCCTTAAATGTGCATACAAAAGAAAAGAAAGAAAAAGAGAAGGGAATAAAGGAAGAGAGAGAGAGAAAGAGAGAGAAAGGAAGGAAGGAAGAAAGAAAAGAAAGAAAGAAGAAAGAAAGAAAAAAAGAAAGAAAGAGAAAGAAAGAAAGAAAGAAAGAAAGAAAGAAAGAAAGAAAGAAAGAAAGAAAGAAAGAAAAAAACCAGACTAGGTCTGCTTATTCATTCAAGTTTGTGATTCCTCAACTCTGACTTTTGTCCTGGTCAGCATGTCCCGCCTCAGCCTCTCCAACACCTCAGGATTTAGGCAAATAAAGAAAAGTCTAGCTATCTGTGACCTACGGATTGCATTAGGTAAAAATCTCAGTCTCCTTTCCCTATGACTTTCACTATACCAGCACCTCCTTACACCACTGGAAGAAAGCAATCGCACAAATAAAAGAATGCTGTGGGGCTTCAAAACGTCCTCTAGATGGCAGTGTTGTCCCGGCAGTAGCCCAGCTGGTTCGCATTCTGGCTGCCTTCAAATTGTTAATTATATAATTTTTCAGTGGGAATAATTTTGTTTCTAAATTTATTGCAATATTTTTCAATAATGCCAAATTTATCAGTGAGCATGTAGATCCCATAAAGCTCTAATTTTTAAAAGAAAAAAAATGGAGAGTTTTTTTTTTTTTTTTTCTTTTGTCCTTCCTCGGAGCTTCCTGAGTTGATCTGGAAACACCGAACATATTGCGACGTATAATTGTCACGATTATGCGGGTTGTTCGTGTCGAGTGTGCGGTGCACATGCATTCAGCTGCCGCATCTGCACCGCGCAGTGGGAAAATTGCCCCTTCCCCGTGCAGTTTGCATCATCGAATGCATCTCATTTGGAGAAATGAGCAATTTTGTTTTGTTTATAATGAATGTTACCCACAAATATAGGAAGCAAGGGAGCGGAAAACAGTCTGTCTGACAAGGGGGAGGCTCTCAGAGATACCCACATACATAAGTAGACAAACGCGAGCTCCGCGCCAGCCTCATCCATAAACAGGGCAAATGCCGCAAAAGGGAAGTTGTGTGTGTTAATTAGATTAATGGTTTGAGAACAAATCCATTTCGGAGCAGCTAATTAAATATTTCATTCTGAGTTATTTTGTATAATTTGCCTTGGTAGGCAACAGACAAATATTAAGTATTCAATTTTATCTTCAAGCACAGCCCAGTAATATTTCATTGATTTAATTCTTTGGCTTTGGGGCTTCAGGCTTTGAAAATGATTTCTTTGGGCATTGGGTAATCCACTTGACAGCTGAGTATGACACAGGGACCAGGCCGTTCTTGTTTATAAAAGCAAGGCCCGGTCAATTGCATTTTGGACCAGGCTAAGGAGGATTTAAGCATTCTTGTTGCTAGCAGTGGATCCTATTCTAACATGTTAAGAGCTGGGAGACTGCATGGACGCGTGTCCCCTCCAGTACGCAAGGGGTACAGTGTCCTTGCAGAGTGGCTGTCCGGTCCTGCATGAGCCTGCTCATGGATGGGAATGTTGTGGGTGGCATTGTGTCAACACAGAGATGACGATACGGAGGGACAGAGCTCACTGTCAGGGTACTTTTTTAAACCACTGTAAGCCAGGGAAAATGCAGGCATAATACATGCAGTGAGCAGGATAACCCAGATGCTACGATTTGGTCAGAAACGGCACATGAAATCAAACCTGTCTTCTGGGGCTTCTCCCAACAACGTACTGCACTGTCCAGAGTCCTCCCGATGAGGCTTGACTCTTCTATTATAAGAAAGTTGAACTCGCTTGTCCTGAGCCTGACTTCCGTCCACCTGGGGATGGCGACGTGGTTTGGGAATCATTCCGCTACTGCCTTACCCTGTTTCCTCAGCCTGTGCAAAGTGTGGCTTCAGTTCTAACTGAGCGCTGGCCGTGTTCACTGTGCTTTCTGTCTGCAGCATGAGCTGGGTCCAACCTGCAGAGCCGCAGAAGCAGCGCACCCCGGCGAGGGACGTCCTCCCTCACACGCTTCTGGCCTTCCCGGCTGCTTTTCCTCCCTCCTTCCCACTGCTGGTTTCCTTTCTTTTTCCTTCAGGACTCATAATCAGTCCAGATGCCCTTCACTAAACCTTCCGGGACATCCCCGTGCCCGTCAACCCCGGGCCTCCGGGTCCTAGCTCCACCTGTTACAGTAATTCCAAAACTTCCCTCAGCAGAAGTCAGGCCCCACTGTCTTTTGTACAGGTTTTCAGAGGCCTCACTCCTGAATAACTGGGCTCTGAGTGACAGCAAATAAATATCCACCTTTTCTGGAGCATTTAAAATTCTGACAGTCTTCTGCTTTCAACGGAATTTTCAAGAGAAAACATTTTTTACATGGTGTTGTCAACACAATCACCTTTGGGGAATGGAATCCTGTTCTGGAAAACCCCAGGTCTGCATTTCTAGCTTAGGATGATGTCGCCTCTCCTCAGATCTGGAATCTTGTGTGAAATCCAGCTCCCTGTCCACAGCCTCAGGTGTATGTGATAGCATTCACAAAGGCTGAGTGACTGCAGGGTACCAGAAGCGAAGGACTGGCTGGGAAGAAGCATTGGCTTAGCCTAGGAGATTCTTAAGGGAAGAATAGGTTTTGCTGTGGTGGTGTTTTTTTTTCTATCTTAGAAAATGAAACGAAGAGCGGTGTTCCAGGTAAAAGAAACAGTTGTGCAAAGATGTGGAAACAGACAACAGTCGATTGTGCTCCTTTTCCTTCCAGGTGCTGTGCCGTTCTGCCTCCATCACAAAGCCCTCACAGAGAACCTCAGAGCCCAGGGACTTTCATTTTGTTGGTTTGCTTGCTCTCTCTCTCTCTGTCTCTCCCGGCTAGGAAGAAATTCCAGATGAGAGCAATACAGATTTCAAGGTTGCCGTCTTCCTCCTGATTCTGCAGCAAAGAAAAGATGTTCTTTTCTCAACATAAAAGGTAAAAAAAAAGGAAAACAAACGGCAACAGTGACACCCCAAACTCTTTCAGTGGAAAACAAAGGAACAAAGGGAAGGTTGCTTAAATATTACTCTGCTTTTCAGCATGTAGAGTGTTGTTTTTCTACAAAATAGCGTTTTTAATATTTGATACGTTTTTGAGAACATGGGGCAGTATCAACTCTGAGTTGTTGGGCTTGGTTCAAAGGCTTATATAAATATTTCTATAAAACAGTCCAGTTTTCCTGCTTTGCGCTTTCCCTTTATTTACACATAAATCTTGGGAAGCCTCCTCTCAACTTCACATTCCTCCAGGCTCTAATTCTGGCCTTTTTGTGGACTGGAAATCTGGCAATTTGTATTCTTCCAGTATCTTCAACAACAAAGCCGCCCTCACTAGAGAATGAAATTTAAAACCATCTCCCAATTGTGCAGTTGATTTGAATGAAATCTATTATGTCTGCCTTTACTACATTGTAATCAGTGATACATGGCAAGGGGAGTTTTGAGAACTCTGGGGATTTTGACACTCAGCAGCCTAAGTGGAGCTGCGACATGCGACCATCTATCACTAAGGAAAACCTGAGGGGAAGTCCGCCCCACCAAGCCTGGCACAAAACCCATAATGTGAGGATACCTGGCTTTGCTCAGATTGTAGTAGTCACGTGATGTCTTCAAATGCCAAAAGCTAGAGAGGTTTGCATTTGTCGGGGAAAAATGATGCTACTTCATTAGTGAGCACTTCTTTAAATATTTCTGGTGTGTGTGTGTGTGTGTGTGTGTGTGTGTGTGTGTAGCACAATCATCTTACCCACATGGACAACCTGACCTTGTTTCATATACCAACCATGTGTTCTCATGTGATCTGTGTCCTCATCTGGCCGATGACAGATAAATACAGCTCTGTGGATGGACAGCTGCTAATTTTGGTTTTGCTGCTTCTCGTTAGAATCGGAAAGCAGTCACCCTAGCCTTGGTTTGGGACCTTCTGGTTTGTCTTCCTCTTTTTCTGTTTTTCCCATTTCCTGCTTGGTGAGGGAATGAGTTAAGGTGGGACTGGTTTAGAATTATAGCGTGTTTTCTGTCTCCAGAGCCGTTATTGTCCTTAATTAAGCCACAAGACGCTGCCGGGGTGGGAGCAGTTAATAATCATCTCTTAGATTGCCCAGAGTGTATTTGGCTCAAAATAAAATGTGGATGAAGGTACATTTTTTTTCCCCCTAAGAGCATGGGATTGCTGCAAGTGTTGTGCTGAGCAGGGCTCAAAGCAAAAAGCTATTTGAAGATTTGCTTCTGGTTTTTTCCCCCTGTCACCAGGAAGGTTTGCAGATAGCTTAGGCACTGGTGAACCCTTCTTGGGCCCATCTGTGGCCCAAGTGCCTGGTGGTGATGTAGACTGCAGAGGACACAGTAGCATTCTTCCTGCTGCAAACCACAGACTCCAAGAAGACATTAGCTAATTATTTTTCTGTCATTTTGTTTTCTTTCCTGAATAGTCTTATCAGATAATAAGGGAAAAATGTTTCCAACTGGATGTGGGAAACAGGTGGACTTTAAAAAAATTAGACTCAGTAGACAGGTAGAGTCTTACATTGGGCCACTTGGTTTATTTTATTTTATTTTATTATTGTAGACTGGGTCTCACTGTATAGTTCAGACCAGCCTTGAACTCATCATGTAGCCCAGCTTTGAACTCTTGGAGATCCTCCTGCTACAGCCTCCCAAGTGCTGGGATTCCAGGTGTGGGCCGCCATACCTAGCAGTTATTTTAGTTTTTACAAAGCATTTACCTAGATTTGGAAAGAATTATGGAAAGAAAACATTGGTAAAGAGCTAGGGTTTATCTTTGCTATTTATATGATCTTATTTTCTATCTTTCATTTCTAAATAAGCCTGGAAAAAATATAGTCTTCAAAGTGTGCTAAATCACTAACCACCAGCTATTTCTCAGATGTCTGCTGAACTTTGCACTCTGTATGAGACCTATTCTAATAATTTACATATGAACTAGCAATACTGGTCACCTGAGGATCTATCCAAGGCAAACAAGTCCTTTCCCGATATCCCATGTTTATTCTTTCATGTGTTCTTATTTTTTTGAGCATATTTATTTCCTCTTTTGGTAACAGCTTTTTTTTAAAAATCATCATCCATTAGTTCCCTTTACCTCTTGAAATATACAGTGACTTTCCTATGTGGCAAATTTTGGGAGACTGTCTTTTAAAATGTAGTTGCTTTGACAATTGATTTGACAAATGCTTGTAGATGTTTGAGATGGTAAGATCTGATCATAAGCAAATGACTGGTCCTAACTTCCTGGTGAATTGCATATGAAAATTAGTCGGTGTTCCTGTTGACTCCATCCCTCCTCGGGCTGTACCTCTTATTTCTGTCATTGTTACTTTACAGTCAATATGGATTCTACTTCTATTTAAAATTATTCATCATAACTTGAAGGGCTCGTTGTCTCTACTACAGAGCAGTCTCTAGCGTAAGTCAAATATAGTTGAATGAGCAACTTTCTCCAGGAACACAGAGGGAGAAGCTGGAAGAGGCCTGTTATAGTTTGGATCCAAAATGTCCCCAAAAGCTTCATGTGCTCAGAGATGGGGCATTTAGAAGATGATTGGATCAGGGGTGCTAGACTCAGCAGTGGATGAATCCACTGAAACTCAGCTGAATGTGTTGTGGAATCTGATTGGGTGTATGACTTGGAAGGGTGTATTCTTTTTTTATATTTTAAAAATAAAAGGAGGAAAACATTAACAGACAGACAACATTTTACAAAATAGCAAAAGAACAGTACAGACAATACAGAGTTACAAAGTGGTAGGAAATTAACAATGCTTGTTGTGTTACATATTGATATCTTCAAAGAGGTTTCTCATGAAAACAAATAGAGACATGCAATATTGGTCAATCAAGGACTCATTGACAGTTTCTTTCAGCAAAGAAATAGAAGACAGTAGAACAACTATGTTAACTATCCTGTATATACATACATACAAAATTTCTCCTTCTTTCCCTTCTCTTTTCCCACACCCCAGTTGCCCTTTACCCTTGAGTGTTTTCGTATCATTTCACAATGTCCATCATACCTCCTAGTTTATTTATTTATTTATTTATTTTATTTTATTTTAGAAATAAAAGGAGGAAAATACTAACAGACCAACAACAGTTTACAAAATAGCAAAGGATCAGTACAGACATTACAGAGTTACAGAGTGGTAGGGAATTAACAATGCTTATTGTATTACATATTGATATCTTCAATGTAGTTTCTCGTGAAAACACATATAGACATACAAAGCTAATCAACCAATGCCTCACTGACAGTTTCTTTCAGCAAGGAAATACAGGACAGTAGAACACCCGTGTTAACTATCCTGCATATACATATATACAAACTTTCTCCTTCTTTCCCTTCTCTTTTCCCATATCCCAGTTATCCTTTACCTATGAGTTCTTTCCTATCAATTCTCAATGTCTATCATATCTCCTAGATTAAATTAACTCTTTCAGGCTTTACACTAGAGAAACAATGCGGTGCTTGCACATGTATGTTTGATTTATTTCGCTTATGAGTATGGTCTCTAGTTGTGACCATTTGCCTATAAAAGCCTCAAGTTTATCTTTCTTTACAGCTGAGTAATATTTCATTATATAAAAGTACCACAATTTTCTTATCCAATCCTCAGTGGATGGACATTGCATATCTCCTAGTTTAAATTAACTCTTTCAGGTTTTACACTAGTGAGACAATGTGGTGCTTGCACATGCAGGTATGATTTATTTCACTTATGAGTATGGTCTCTAGCTGTGACCATTTACCTATAAAAGCCTCGAGTTTATCTTTCTTTTTAGCTGAGTAATATTCCATTATATAAAAGTACCACAATTTTCTTATCCAGTCCTCAGCGGATGGACATTTGGGTTGCTTCCACAATTTAGCAATTACAAATTGTGCTGCTATGAACGTAGGTGCACATATATCACTGTGATATGATGATTTTAGATCTTCTGGGAAAATACTCAGAAGGGGAATAGCTGGGTTGAACGGGACCTCTAGACCTAGTGTTCTGAGGAATCTCCAAACTGATTTCCACAGTGGTTTCACCAGTCTGCATTCCCACCAGCAGTGGAGAAGGGCTCCTATTTCTCCACAGCCTCGCCAGCATTTGTTCTTGGTTGATTTCTTAATGCTAGCCATTCTTACTGGGGTAAGGTGGAAGGGTGTATTCTTGTCTCTGGCTTCTTCCTTCGTCTCTGCTTCCTGGCTGCCATGGGGTGAGCAGCTCTCCTCCACCAGGCCCTTCCACCATGCTGCTTCTGCCCAGCCATGGACTGAAAGCCCTAAAACTGTGAGCCAAGTAAACCTTTCCTCCTTAAAGTTCTGGGACTGGAAGTGTTTTGTTCCAGCCAGAGGAAAGTAACTAATAGAGGGGATGGAAAAAAAGTAACAGTTACTGATCACTGACTCTGTGTCAAGTGTTTTGCATAGATTATTTCCTTTCTTTTTCACAATGACCTTGTAAAACATACATCAGATGCAATCAGTGAGACTCCAGTCTTTCACCTAGGGCTACACAGTCACAGATATAAAATTTGAACCTGTCAAAAATGGAGTCAGCAGCTGCAAGCTGCAGGCTAATGTCCAGGTATGATGCCCAGATATGCCCTGGTATGCCCAGATGACACACCTACCCACCAGCCCTCATGCCCCACTCTGCCTGCGATGCTCCCTGGGGAACTCCAATAGGCTATGATCTGGACTCCTGGGTAGCATTCCTTCCACTCCACGAAGGGCAGCCCTGCCCACCACCACTCAGCCTTCCTGGTCCCTTTCCTGTGAGGCCTGGAGCACGGGTTAGGGTCAAGGAAGTTCTCACTTGTTTCCTAGGACAGAGTTCTGATTTATACCCTAATCTGTCAGGAATGTGATCAATACCTTACCCAGGCAGAGCCTCCACGACACACAGACCTGAAGGGAGAGAGAAGGAACATGTTCAAGCACATGAATTCATGAGTATTTTATCACAGGCTTTGCATACATCCCCTTTAGAGGTCCAGAGGCCTAGACCAGGACCTTCAATAAAATTCATACCCAGCAAACATTTGATGCTTCTTTATATGTTCTAGAGAGAAGTCCTTTGTCTGAGGGACAGTTAGCTAAAATGTGTTCCCAATTTGTGGGTTTTCTTTTTACTCTGTTGGTGATTTCTTTAGATGTACAAAAAAATTTCAGTAAGATGAGATCCCAATTGGTAATTCTTTGAAGTATTTCCCGTGCAGTTTTGTTTTTGTTCATGAACATTCTTCCTATCCATATGTCTTCAAGATTTTTACCTGCTTTCTCTTCTAGTAGGTTTAGTGTTTCTGTTTTAACATTTAGATCTGTGATCCATTTTGACTTGAGTTTAGTGCATGGTGATAGACATGGGTCTAGTTTTAGTCTTTGGTGTGTTGAATGCCAGTTTTTCCGGCACCATTTATTAAAGAGACTATCTTTCTTCCAGTGAACATGTTTGGCTCTATTGTCAAAGATAAGGTGGCCAAGTGTGTTTGTGTTTGTGGTAGCATGTTTGGCCCTATTGTCAAAGACAAAGTGGCCAAGTGTGTTTGTGTTTGTGGTAGCATCTTCCAGTCTATTCCATTGATCCTCAGGTCTGGTTTTTTGGGTTTTTTTTTTTGCCAATACCAAGTTGACTTTATCACAGTAGCTTTGTAGTATAATTTCAAGTCAGGGATTGTGATGTCTCCTGCTTTGCCTTTATTACTCAGGATTACTTTTGCTATTCTAGGCCTCTTTTGGTTCCAGATGAATTTTCAGAATGTTTTCTCTACATCTGAGAGGTATACTAATGGTATTTTAATTGATGAAAGGGCAAGTGAATGAAGGATGGGGGGTTCCATCAGTTAGCATAACTTTAATGGTACCATATTAAAAGAGTATTTTTCCAAGTTCTACACATGACCAAGTGGTCTTCCATTAGTCGTCACTGAAAAGCCTGTGCTCCTTACTGGCTCCAGGCTTTTCATTCATCGTGAGTGTCTGTGATCTTTCTCCAAGAGTGGCTGTACCTGGACTGAAACAGCACGAGAAACTAGTTGTGGTTCTCATTACCTGCATGTGGGGATGTTTGCCTCAGTTTCTGAGCTGTCAGGGAACTGCATAGCATTTCTTTCTATGTGACAGGTTTTCACTGCTCTTAAAAAAACCTGACTGTGGTTGGTTTGGTTCGTACAAGTGGAAAAACACATACTGGAGGAAGAGATTCTTTCAAAAATAATCTGAAAATAATGCATAAAAGTCATCTCAAAGTCTCCTCCAGTGCTAGGAGCTTTCCCTGGGAATTTGCTCAGCTGCTGAGGGAAGTGGACTCCCATTCAGCTGAGTGTTGGTGTAAGTGCATTCTGTTTAGAAAAGCAAATCTGCGTTTATCTCCTAATTGAATGTTGCTGTGAAAATACGAAGCCCTAGCAGAGACAACAACTGCTTCCCTCCTTCTTTCTCAGTCCCTCTTTTGCACTCTGAGCTGTTCTAGGCCCCGTTTCACTTGGGGCCCGTTTCATACATTCTCCTCGACTAAATGACGTCTCTGTGAACGGAGTGAAAAATACATGTCATTAGAACCAGCTTTGCTTGGACACCTGAAAGCTACCTTTCAGAACTGCTCATGTACATAGACACCTAAACCATAACTAGAACAGCAAAAATGAAAAAGAAAAAACCTCTATGCTGCAAACCAGCAAAATCCTCATGTTTGATCCAGACAACTCAGACTTTTCTGAAATGGCTGGAACAAGCTCTCAGGAATTCCACTGTCATGGTGGCAGAGGCTCCCCAAAGGGATGGCTGAGGTCTGAGGAGCTGGGACGGTGTCCACTGAGTGTGTCCGCGTCCAGTGTGGTGACCTTGGGTAGAAGCTGCTGTCACTTTATCTCCCTTTGCCCACTTTGCACATCTGTCACAGATGCACAATAACCCATCTCCATCTCATGTGGGGGCTGAGGATTAATTAATAAGTGATTGTAAATTACTTGGCGCTCCTTGGAGGAACTGCATTTTATAAGTGCTAAGAATTGTTATTATCGAGCACTTCAGCTGGCTCTGAAGCAATAATGACTTTGGGGAGGCTGTTAGGACACACGCTGTGAGCTTCTCAGGTTGGAAACCAGAGGTGAAGGATCTATATGGAGCTTAATTTCCCCTCACAACCCTGTTTAAGAAAAACCCAGGCATTTACCTCCACCTCAAAAATAAAATCTGTGCCCGCCGATGACATGTCATCCCCTAAATTATGAAAGTAATGTCTTCCTTGAGTCATACCCTGTGGTGTTTGACAGAGACAGTCCTCAGGGTACCAGGTCCACAAGATGCACAAAAGCCTAGGGGACTTGGTCACTACCTAAATAATGGGGGCCACGGCACACTATGCCTTGGTGGAGATTAGCAATCCACCTTAGTGCATTAAAGCCAAGCAAGGCGCTTAAAAAGCATTTTGAACTTTATTTGCTTCCCTCTTTCAGAAAGTTGATGAGTTTGCAGATAGTTGCAAAAGTGGCAGTCATTCTACTCTGGGAGTGTACGTGCCATTGGGAACGTGACGTTGTGCTTCCTCTTATTAGAAAATGAGGCTGGTTTCTTTATACTTTGCATCTGGGTGGACCTGTGACTTGCTTTGTCCAAGAGGATGTGCTGGAAATGACAAAACACCAATCCCAAGCCTGGGCCCTAAAGGTTTTTCAGCCTCCCTTCATAGGTTTGGAAGCCTGCCAGCTTCCTCAGGAACAAGCCTTGGCAAACTACTGGAACAGAAGGGAGACGGGGTCCAGCTTCCCCGCTGCCAAAAGCCAGCACCTAAGAAGCCCTCACTTGACTTATTGGAAACTGACCATGGGAACAGGAGAGGACCAGCTGACCCAGAGACGTGTGCGTCAAATAGTTTTTTGTTAAAACTGAATTTTGTGTGGTTAGGTTTGCAGCCATAGATTAGTGATATAATGTATAAGTGGCATCATTTTCACCATTATAATTTTGTTCAATTGCCCCAAGTCTATAAATTAGGATTATAAATTGGTAATGCATCTGGTGTTTAGCTTTTTGGCTAGATGGACTGTGGTTCATTTAGTACTATCACTGCCTCTGGCTGCTGTGGTCTGCATTGTAGGCCAGTCCTCCACCCCGTTTACAGGTTACATCCAGCCGGTCACAGGCATTGAGTGAGAGGAGGAAAGTGGAAGGCTGGGTGAAGCTCTTGTCTTTTACGGTAATCATGAGCCCAAGCTTGGGCAGATCCTGCCTGGGGTTTGCAGCCTGCAGGGGTGCTTGCTCCTGGGGATCACCCTGGCTAGGACTAAATGCTGCTTCCCCATAGTCCCTGCCTTCACAGGGCCAGGAGCTCAAGCAGCCGCTTCACTGGTCTCTGCTTACCCGGTCCTTTCAAGAAGAGACTTTCATTAGGTCCTAAATTAGAATGCCATGCCTGTTCTAATAAGGAACTTGTGTGTCTAGCACATGTCTTCTTCCCATGTCTCTGCAGACTCAGCCTCCTATGGGGGCTCAGCCTTGCTAGTTTTAGCTCAGTAAGCTACAGAAGTTTCTGGATCTCTTATACCACTTTACACAAGATTTTCCTGATGTGTGAAACAGGGGAAACAATTCTCACCCCACAGAGGTCTGGTGAGGAGTAGGTGAGAGCCACCTTCAGCATTGGGAGTGCATGGCCACTGTGTGAATTTGTTATTTATTAGCTAAAGATGTATCCTAATTTCTAACACGTTGGGGTCTACAGTATTAAACTGCTCTCCTTTACAGCGCTCATGTCTCTCCCCTCACTTTCCTCTCCAATGTGGCACAGTACACCTCAAGAAATGATCAGGCTCTGGCCCCTCTCATCTCTGATCTCTACATTACACATTTGGCTTGCTCCTGTTGCAAAGATTGTTTTCTAATAAGCAAAAGCATTTTACTCAGGTGCATTTGAACACAATTGCTCTGGTATTTCCCAGGGAGTTGCCTCTGAAATCAACAAACAAATCAAAACATTTCGTTCCCCTGCAAGGACCTCAATAGGATTGCATCAGAAACAGAGGGGAGGCAGGGCGGGATAGGTATGCAAAACACAGCCATCCACTTTCACTGCTACAGCAGAGGCTGTGTTGGGAAGAGTCCCACAACGAATCAGGACTGTATGAAAAATGAGAAATCAAAAAACCCTTTTCTAGTGCTTGATTGTCTGTACTTGTTGGTTGCTTACTTGTGAGGAGGTGGGGTGCATTGGGCTCCTCAGACTTTATATGTTGAGAGACTGGACCAAGAGGAAACCCAGAAATGTCCACACATGGTCCGAATCCACAGGCCGGAGTCTGACATCTGTTTGATCTTAACAATACATGGTAGTTTTTCCTAGACCTAAGATCTTCAGGTTTGTTTTAATAAAGAAACAATATTTCCCCCTGAATCTTTATCAGTAGAAAGTACACGTTTGTCTTGGTTATTTTTCTCTCATTGCTGAGACAAATATCTGACACCCAAAATTAAGGAAGGAAAGGTTTATTTTGCTCACAGTTTGTGGAGGTTTTGGTCCATACTTGGCTGGCTCCAAGGTAAGGTGACACATGGCAGAGGGCAACAGTTCATGGCAGGTGGAAGACAGCAGAAGCAGCAAGAGCAAAATGGGGGAGGAGTGGCATGCAGACTCTTTCCCTCCCTTACATTGTATTCAAACTCCCCGCCCCGGGGTGGGTATAGCACTCACATCCATGATTCCAACATTGGACCATGAATCAATCATAAACTCTAGAAGCCTGCCCCATGAATGCATGAGGATTTGGGGGGACATGCAGACACAAACCATAACAGTATTTTTTCTTTCTATGGTAATCTGTAAAGTCAATGGTTCTCTAAACTCAGGAAGGTAGGGGTTTGAATTCTGGCTTCATTACTTACTGTCTTATACTTGTGGGACCTGGGGGAAATAAATAATTTCTCTGAGCTTGCTTTCTGGTCTCAAATAACAACAGCAACAAACAAGCAAAAAAACCCAAAGCACCAGCGTACTATTTCTCTGGCAACATCCTGTGAGGATGTGAATGAAATGGATAATGCATACAAAATGCCTGACAAAGCAACCGATAGAATGTGCATAGGAAACAGTGCCTTTAAATTATTGTTCTTAGAAAGAAGTGAAGAAATGCTTTCAATCTTCTTGATTAATCTGAATCAAGGTTGAAATCTCCAAGTCAGGAGTTATGAAATGTCTAGTGCTGTGCAATTGAGGAAGGACTTCCCAATAGCCAGAGAAAGGAAAAGAAACATCTGTAAAGAAAGGAATCCCTTTGAGCAGTGACCAATTCTCTTAACTTTGTGCTTTCCAGAGACTTACTTCTAAAAACCCAGCTCACTAATATTTTTATGTGGCTCTAAATGCCACAAATAGCCATGTGCTGACACCTGTGGAGGATTTGTGGTGCGTTTCTCTGACTATCCACATTCATTTGTTTCATAGGATCTGCTTGGTTTCTTTGTCTGAATGGATAGATTTTAGATATATGCTGGACATACTGTCACATAAATATGGTAGAATGAAGTTAGAAGACGTTCACCAATGTTCTTCTTGCTGTTTCTTCTTTTTCTTCCAAAAAGAAGTGAGATGAAGAGAGCATTCAAATGGTTTTTAAACAGGTTTCTGAATGGAGCTTTGAAGACAGTAGCAGACATGACTGTCCTGATAGCCCAGGCTTTCTATTGCAAAAACTTTGTTGCTATTGAATGAAAGGTATTTTGTCTTACAATGATGAGATGTGATGGTCTGAAGGCCATGCCCTCATGTTCTTTAATACTCCTCCCTTTACAGCATAGAGGTGCAGTCCCCTTCCCTTGATTGTGGGCTAGACTTACCAACTTTCTTCTCATATATAAAATATGGCAAAAGTGAAAGGGTGTCACTTGAAGAACAGGAAACAAAAGGACTCTGGCTTTCACCTTGGGAACTCCCTCACTCCCTCATATTACTTGCTGTGAGAGAAGCTAATTACCACATCATGAGGGAGCCCTGTGGAGTCAGACCAGAGTGAGCTACAGCAGATCCTCTGAGGCCCACTAGGGGTTTGGAAGTAGATCCTCCTCCTGTGGTACATTTGAGATGCGTACAGCCAGGCTGAACCAGACAGCAGCCTTGTGAGCGACAGTGAGTCAGAGACACAGAGCAGAAGCAAGAAAGATCCCTGGATCAGAGAAAGTATGAGACAATAAATATTTATTCTTTCTGAGCAGCTAAGTTCAGACTAATCTGTTGTATGTCAGTAGATAACTGATACCAATAGCCTATGCCAAATGTCATGAAATGAGTTTTCTGTCCAAAGAAGCAACAAAGCTCTGATGACTGCTTGGTGGCAAAGAATAAGCAGAGATGATGTCCTGAGGCAGTGATAGTTCTACGTCTTGGGGTGTGGAGAGATGTGCCCAGGGTTGATGGTAAACTGGAAGGTTTCTTCAAAGTAGAGAGGACCAAAGCCTTGGTTCCCACAGGGGCAGAAAACTTCCCAAAGAAGAAAAGACTATCTGCTGCACTGAGGTAACAGGGGGTCAAAGCAAGAGTCAGTATATCTAGGCCAAGGGCTGGCAGACTTTTCCTGTTAAGAGCCAGAGAATAAGAATCTTAGGCTTGTGGAACATACAGTTTCTGTCACACTACAGAACTCTGCCACGGGAGAGGGAAGGCTGCCACGGGCAGAGCGTAAATGAATGGATGTGGCTGTTTTCCAGTAAAACTTTATTGATGTAGCAGGAAGTAGGCCAGATTTGGCCCCTGGGCTATAGTTTATCAGGTTCAGGATGGGAAACTTAAGTCCAACCCCAGAGTCTTTGAAAGACCAGGCAGAGTAAGAACAGGCTGAGGCTGCTGCGGGCTTGAGAGGCCTCTCGGTGAGTGTGAAAGAGACAGAAGGGCCTCGTGGCCTGGAAGGCAGAGCTGGGGGTCCAGCCGCATCATTGTAGGGAGGAGGACCGCTGGCCAAAGCCTGTGTTATGGTGCAGATCTACACTATCTCCCAGAAGTTTCATGTGTTCTGAATTTGGGCTTTTGGAGGGTGATTGGATCATGGAATGCTATCCTGGTCAGCGAGTGGGTCCACTAATGAATCCAAAGCTGAATATGCTATGAGGAAGTGGCGCATGCTCAGAAGAAGTGGTCACTGGGGGCTGGATCTGGGACACAGCTCCCTTCCAGCTCCTCTCTTCACTGTCTGTTCTCTGGCTGCCAAGATGTGAGCAGCTTCCTCCGTTACAGCCTTCTCCCACTGTGCCCTTTCTGCCTTGGAGGTAGCTGACCATAGATTGAAACCATGAGCAAAAATAAACCACCTCTCTTTTAAGTCCTGGGTGTTGGATGTGTTGTCCTGGCAGTGAGGAAGTGACAGAGATACCCCGATTAGCATTTTATAAGCCAGCATGGATAAACGCAGCGCCGGGGGTCTGTTCTCAGGTTGCAGTCTCTCCCTGAGCTGAGGAGTGCAGGGAGAGTAGGTGGAGTTGATTGAGTTCAAATCCCAAAGGCATGGGCTGCCTCGAATTGGCAGGATTATTTTCTGCCATCATCAGTGGTAAGTAGAATATGGAGAATAAGCATGAGATATGGAGAAACGATGCACACCCTAGGATTCCATACCCTAGGATTGTGATCGGGGAGCGTTTGTGTTTGCTATACTCAGAGAAATAGCTATGAGAAGTACTATCAGGGAAATTCAGATTTTGGAGTTGGGGAAAAGCAAAAGTTCAGGGCATCTGAGCAGAAATAGCACTACCTACAGAGACATAATGTGCAGGCCCAGTGCAAAATAAAATACAGATCTCTTTTCAAAAGCAGGGGGTAAAGGCGCTATTAAATGTAGTACAATACAAAGATTATTAAGATTTCCATTATTAACACGAATTTCACTATTCATCTTCATATTGTACTGTGCCACTTTGAAATGCAAATGGTAAGAGCACTAAACTAGAATCACCAAAATTATATAACTTGAGTTTCATAACTTCTACAGGCAGTTAGGTACTGTTCTTAGTAGAACAGTAGAAATTCTGCACAGAACTAGCTCACCTGTTTTTCTTTCACTCCATGATGTGCACACATTCTACCAGTGCTCCTTTGGGCTTGTTGATGAGTCAGGAGTGATGGAAAGGAGAAGGTTTAGTGGGTTGTCTGCGCTGCCCTTTCCACATGCTCTCAGCATTCGTGGTTGACTAGTAAGGGAAAGTAACATGAGGAAGAATTGATATGAGCGCCTCCTGCATTTGTTTGCTAGGGCTGCCAAAAATATCACAGATTGGTGGCTTAGACAAAAGAAATTTATTGTCTCAAAATTCTAGAGGCTACACCTCTGAGATCAAAGTGTTGGTAAGGTTTTGCTTCCTCTGAAGCTGTTAGGAAAGGATCTTCCAGGCTTTTCTCTCAGTGTCTGTTCTTGGCTTGTGGCAGTGCAAGTTCAGGCTTCACAGTACTTTCCCAGCCCATGTGACTGTGCCCAAATTTCTCCTTTTTATAAGAACACCAGTCACATTGGATTAGGGTTTACACTGTTCCAGTATGGCCTCATCTTAGCTAACATCCAAAAAAATCCCATTGGGAAGCAAGGTTACATATAGAGATACCATGGGAATTGGGAGAGTATAATTCAATTCATAACAGATTCCTTGGTTGTGTTTCTTGAATGTCATTGCCTTCTTTCTGCTTGTGAAGCACATTCTGGTTGAGCAGAAAGCGTGACCTCTCAGAGCTGTTCAGTGTCCCACTTAGCCCTGGACCTCAGTCTTGCTGAAGTCCCACACACTTCGTGTCCCCTGGAATTCTGTGCTAGCAGGGAACCGCGAGCACTGTACAGAACGTGGCAGCAAGGAACAGGGGCAGACTTGCATGTTGCATGGATCTCCTCTGCTCGTGTGCACACTTCAGTGTGCCCTGGGACTTCACTCACCCAAGTTCAAAGACAAAATTATGAAGAATTTCCCGGTGGCAATAATTGTGTATTAGGGCCCTGTGTGTGACACTGGCTGGGCTACACAGCCACAAAACTTGCTCTGTGTGGAACTGTGGCTCAGATCTCTTTCTTGAACTTGATGCAGATCCCTAGAAACTAGATGGTCAAATCCAAGTACTGCAATCCAAGTGCTACAAATCCAAGTGGTCAAGGGAGGTTAAGATTCCAAAGAGAATACGCGGGACTGGAGCCCCGGTTGCCAGATCCCTGGTCATTTGCTTACTGTCCTATGCTGCACTGCTACCTGCTCAGGCAGCTACCCTGTTTGTGAAGAGTTAACTCAGCATGGAAGCTCCACCTCACAGGAAACCCTTCAGAGTACAGCTGCATATTAGATGTTATAGGCCACTCCCTGGATGTGAGTGTGTGGGAGACTGACCTGCTTTACCTTCTCAGATGCAAACTAAAGCAAGTGGTGAAATGGCTATTTCCCATCTACATGCAATCTTATGCCTGAGTTCAGGGCAATGGGACAATGATCAATGAATGTTGCAAGGATCCAAGTGTTCTCCTTCACTACTCCAAGGAAAGCTTTCAGCTGTTAGAGGAGACGGAGGTGGGGAAGCCAGGAATACATGTGGATCTGGCCTAAGGCACAACGCCTCAGTGATGGAATTGCTTTTCTGTGTTGTCTTTATATTTCCTGGCCTTCTTCCTGTATCACTTAACTTTTGATATGTGATAAATACCCCTGCACTCCGTGGCTTTAAATAACAGCCCTCCTTTTACTCATGATCTGCAGGTAATCTGGATTAGGTTCCGCTGGCCTGATCCATTTTGCTGAAGCATTTGTGGTTAGTGGCTAAGGACTGGCTGGCTGATGAAGGAGCAGTTTTTGACTGGGGCTTCCCTATATGGTCTTATTTTCCAGGGGGCTCGCCTGGGCTTGTTCCCATAGGGACAGCAGGATTTCAAACACAGCAGAAGCTGCTGGACCTGTGAAAGCCTAGGATTGGAACTTGCTCAGTGTCCTTCCACCGCCTTCTGTTTATGAAAGCAGGTCCCAGAGACGGCTGGACTCAGATGGTGGATAATCAGACTCTGCTTCTTTTGGGGGAAGAGCTTCAGAGCATCATAGCCATTTTGCAATCTACCACATTCCCTTTGGATTACTCTCTCTCACTGCTTCCTGCCTGCTATTCAGGCCAGCTGAAAATTTGTCTCTCTTGTTCTCATTCCGTTTTTTTTTTTTTTTTTTTTTTTTTTTTTTTTTTTTTTTTTTTTTTTTGGTCTTTTTGAGACAGGATCTCGCTGTGCAGTTCAGGCTGGCCTTGAGCTCACTTTGTAGACCAGGCTGGTCTCCAACTCGCAACAATCCTCCTGCCTCAGCCTCCTGAGTGCTGGGACTACAGGAGTGCATCACCACACCCAGCTCTTTCTTTCTTTCTTTATTTGATATGAGATCTTGCTATGAGGTTCAGGCCTTTCACTCAGTATGTAACCCAGGCTGGCTGGCTCGAACTTGCAGACATCCTCCTGCCTCAGCCTCCCACGTACTGGGATTACAGATGTGCAGCACCACGTCTGGCTTCATCCCATTGTTTTCCATCTTCCTCCTTGTGATCCAGTGCTGTCTGTTCAGGATGTCTTTGGGGAAAGGGCCAGCTTATTTTAGAAATACTTTGTGCCTGTAATAAAGGTGGGAGTGCTAATGAGTTCTTTGAGGTAAGAATTCTTGGCTTTTTGGGAAACCATATCTAATCTGTTTTAAATTCTCATGGTCATAAAAGTCATTTGGGGAGCTTTATGAAATTATAGATTCCTGGATCCCATCACTAATGACTTAATTCTGAATTTTCTGCAAAAACCCTAAGTGTCTGAGTCTTTTTGAACCCCCTGGGGTGATTTTTCCATCAGCCAGGTCTCAGAAACTCAAATTTATCTCAAAAGCATAAGCAGCATCTTGGTGCTGCAAGGGTGGTATTGGACTCTCACAGCTCCTGGAGGGATTGACTGTGTTTTGTTTATTTCTGCACAATACCTGGGACCTATAAATGCTTTTGAGACATTGTCATGTTTCATTGAGTAAGTGGCAGCTGTGGTTCTTACAATGTAGCTCACATTCCAGCAGCATGAGCTTCTTTGGGAATGGGTTAGAAATTGAAATTCTTGGGCGTAGCCCCAGGCCCACCCAAATTAGGAACTAGACATACTAGACTCCCTACTAGGAGTACTAGGAGTAGGGAGGCCTGGGCTGTGGGACACGATAGCCATTTGCACACTAAGGGAGGAGGGGCCGCCCCGCCATGCTGGAGTGAGTGTGTTCCGGCTGGGTAGGACCTGCTGCCCTTGGCAAGGTCTTCCTGTGGCTGTGGAGCTCTTTGATAGAGCCCTGCTGCAACCTTCCTCCCCTGTGCTAACCACTCACAATTTGCTGCAATTCTTTCTTGTGAACTCTGGACGGGGCATCTGGCCCTGCTCCTCAGGCAAGGTCTCTGCGCTGATAGCAAAAGGATGCTTCCTGCTGGGTATAGAGAGCTTTCAAGTTGGTGTCAAGATTTTCCCCCTTTCCCAAGGAGCTTTGCAAACTCCTTACCTCAGGTGGAGTGCTAAGGGCCGAGGAATTAAAAGGCATTTGGCATGAGGGGTCACCATTCCTGCAGAGTTTCAGATGCACACCCGATTATTAGAGTGGGTACACACAGCAGGTGCGTGCGTGTGCACACTTACTGCCAGGGCACCAAGTTCTTTGTTCCTGGAAGCCAGGCTCTGCTGCACTATGGATGCCTGGAAAGCACTTAGGAAAGAGGAGTGTGCTAGGTCCTTGTTAGCCAAATTGGCCATTGGAGTTTTTGTATTCTGGGTCAAGAGGCCAATGAAAAAGGCAGGAGATGTAAGAGGAAAGGACGGTGACCTGGAGCTCAGGGGTCTGACATAATAGGCCCAGATATAACACAAGTTGCTTCATGTGAGATTCAGCATCTTCTCTGTGCCATGGGACATAAATTTATTGTATGGGGTGTGATGGAAAAATATGATGAATGCTTAAATTAAAAAAGTGTGTTAAAATCAAAGACATTGCCAATAATCCCCCAGCTTTGAAAACACTTACCTCATCATTCTTGCCACCTTCTGAGGAGTGTCTTGAAGAGGTTTGATAAAAAATGCAGTGAGTGCTGCAGAGTGTCTGCCAGTGGAAAGGTAAACTAGTAGAATCATTACAGTGCATTCTCATCCACTTTAGTCACTGGCTCTGGCATCATGTCACTTGTGGCTCTGCCCCAAAGTCAAGATGACTATGAAAGGAAAACATTTTGAATGGATTTGGAGCACTGAGCAGCCACAACAAACAAAAGACACTGTTGAAAGAAGACTACCAGAATTACTTCAGACAATGACAAGAACAATGGGATAAATATGTCCAAAGCAAAGGGGAATATTTTGAGAGGCATAAATGGCAATTTGTCTTTTACTGTAATGTTTTTAGTTTAGACATTTGTTGTATATTTTGATCACTCCATCTACCTTCCCCTACAACATTTTAAAGATGCTTATAGTACAACTCTATGTTGAACAGAAGTTACAACTACATTAACAGAAATTAGGAATTTCTTTTTTTTTGTTTTTTTTCCGGTACCGGGAATCAAACTTACGACCTTGCACTTGCCAGGCAGGTGCTGTGCTGCTGAGCTAAATCCCCAGCCCCTAGAAATTAGGAATTTCTTAGGGGAATGTAACAGAGACTGGTGGGAGGAAAATGGAGTGAAGAGGGGAGGTAGACTCGAAAGTTATTCTCTGTCCTATCAGGGAAAAGAAAGAGAGGAATGGGAGCGGACGGGGTGCAGGAAAGGCTGGGGTATCCCATGATAAAAGAAGAGGAAATGTGGCACTTTCTTAAGTATCCTCCATTCAGTCCCATCCCTTCTTGCTGTTCACCTGACATCTGGAGTTACTGAAGTCCCTGCGCATTGTGGCTTTCAATGTCCCTCTCATTGGTCGCCTCTCTCATTGGCCTTTTCTGTCAAGGATGTGGGCAGTCATATTACCTGCTGCACTGGAATTGTGCCGGCGAATGCGGTTTTCCTAATAGGGTATGTGTTTTGGATGGGGCTCTAAAGGAGAAATCGATCTTTCAGCTTGAAGAAATACAAAAAACTTACCCTTTGTTGAATGCGCAAATTAATAGGCAACAGATGTGATTTGTGTGTAAACAGTGAAGCAAGGGGCTGGGGATTTAGCTCAGTGGCAAAGCGCCTGCCTGGCAAGTGCAAGGTCATGAGTTCGGTTCCCGGTACTGGAGAAAAAAAAAAAAAAAAAAAAAAAAAAAAAACAGTGAAGCAAGAAGCCCATGTCAAGTAGACTTGCTGGAGGAAGTGACAGAAAAAGGGGTCCCTTCCCATTTCATGATATGTTAAGGACCCAAAATAGATGAGTTTGCAGGATCAGACGAGGTCAAGGACTTCTCCTAGCAGGTATCAAGAGTGGTTATGAAAGAGCCAGGGGAAGTGGTGCTGGCACCGGTGAGCAGACCTCTAGCCAAGGATGGAGAGCTCAGGCTCCACGCATCTACAGGGGGCACTGTGGGTTGATGGGGGCTGGCGTTCTTTAGCATATGTTTTTATTCCTTGGCAAGTAGCTGTTAACACAGAGAAAATGAAATGACACTCCTAATATCATGAGAGTTAAAGATCTAATTATGGAAATACATAAGAAAGCCTAAAAAGATTTACAAGAAAATAGAGCATCTTCATAAGCTTGCTGTATTAAGCGATTTCATAATATTCCAAACTTCAATATATAGCAAAAATTGAAGTATCTGACTTGCATTAAAATAAACTCTGTTCATAAAAAAATACCTTGAAGGAAAAAAACTCACAATTAGGAAGACATAAAGAATTAATATTCAGAATGCATAAAGAACTTCTCTCATTTAAAAAGACAAACAGATTAGTCAGAATGGGGAAAATGGGTTGGAGATAATTACCAAAGTAGAAACGGAAATTGCTAATAAACATGTGAAAAGATATTTAATTTCATGAGTAATAAGGGAAATACAAATTACAACTAATATTAGTTTTCGTTCACACAATCAGACTGACAAAAGCTGAAAAGTCTGACAACACCAAGTTTAGGTAGGATGTGGACCTCTTATCCACTACTGAATAAGCAGGAAAACTGCTCCAGAGAACTTGGCAACACCCAAGTTGAAGACCTACATTCTCTGATACTCAGACTTAAAATTTTAGATATATACCCCACTTGCATTCATATATATGTGAATATATGTGTATACATACATATCCAAATGCACATTTATGAATAGATGTGGCTACACAAATATACACCTATTTATGCATATACATATATACACATATGACAGGAGATATGAAAAATAATCATAGAAATATTATTTATTATGGCAAAATATTGGAAACCTCCCAGTGTTCATACAGATGAGAAATGCAGTGTGCTATGCTTGTAATGGAATTCCACATAGTAGTGAAGAGGAATGAGATAGAGATACATGAATCAACATGGATTAATTCCACAAATGTAATTTTGATCAGAAGAAAGCAATTTGCAAATGAATATTTGCAATGGGAGGGAAGACTCTAATAGGGTCCTATAGGGAGGATTAAATTATATTGGTGATGAGTTATTTTTTAAACTGGATGATGAGCACCAGGGTTATGTTTTTTCTTTATCCTGTTCTGTGTGTCATAACATTACCAATAAATTCAACAGTGTGGAACTTCCCCCACTCAATCTTGTGTCCTTCCTCAAGGACAGTCTGGTGAACTAATCCCATCACGGTAATTCCATTTTCCTTTCCAGATGCTTGGGCTAAAACCCCTTGTTCAGATCTAAGAGGAAGTCTTTTGGGAGAAGAGGGCAGGTTCTGGAAAGTTTTTATTCTCTGAAAAAAATAAAAAAGAATCCCATTGTCCTCTGCCTCTTTCTTCCTTTTTGGGACATGAGCATGGACATGTGATGTCTGCAAAGGCAGCAACGATTTTGCAGCCATGAGGCAATAATCACAAGGGGAGAGGGCAGGTGCTCTAGGACAGTAAAAGGGAAAGATGGTCAGAGCTTTAGTATCTGATGGCATAGTTGGACCATGGAACTATCAGACTGTTTACTAAGTAAACAATGACTATCTTAATGGTTCAGACTTTTGGTGGTGTGGCTTTCTGTAATTCATGGTCAAAAATCTTCATGATATAAAGCTCAACAAATTACTTTTTTTTGTTTTGTTTTGTTTTGTTTTTGGTTTTTTTCTGGTACTGGGAATCGAACTCATGACCTCATGCTGGCCAGGCAGGCGTTGTGCCACTGAGCTAAATCCCCAGCCCCAACAAATTACTTTTGTTGAGAACTTATAGTTGGACTAACATTTTCCTTCACTCTTTCCTCCATCTGCAGGGTCCTTCTCTCCCTGGTGAACTCCTCATGCTGAACACACCACAGTTCCTTCCTAGAGCTCCTCAACTAACAGCACACTTCCTCCTCTGGCCAGTAAGCATTCTATCTCTGTCCACATTGTAGTTCTTTACCATTATGGCAGCACATTCCATCCACTGAGACCAAGGGTTCTCGCTCCTGGGTTTCAATGTTGGCACAGTTCCAGCCATGTCCTTCAGTACTAACAGAAGTGAGTTGGAATGAAAGATGCCTGACTCATATCTGTATCTTAGAGACAGAACAAATCCAATACTGAAGTGGATAGTGAGGAGAGAGGGGGTGGAGGAGGAGACATCTGAGTGGCTTTCCCATAAATGAGCACTGCAAAACAAGCCCTTTTCTTAACAGCTCTTAATGCAACATTACATCAGTCACATCCATATTTGCTAGTGATTTTGTGTGTTCAATAGAATTGCATTTAGGCTCACTAGCCTGTTTGAATCCTGGTTTCCTTTCATTTCCCCATCCTAATAAGGTTTAAGTGACAATTGCTAATGGGGTACTACCTATTTTGTAAGGAGATAAATGAATGTATAGGTGATCCTGGGCTCTTACAAAGTGGTTGATTTCCCAGCACTTGAACTATAGAACCATGGGCAGCCTTTATTATTGGATAGAGACCCCTTAGGGTTATGTTCTACAGAGATATTACAAATACATCATTTAATGCAAACAGACTTAAACATGTGGTCTGGTACACTCTTCTGTGGCAATCCCTCTTGAGAATACAGCAGAGAGTACATGAAATATTTTTCCATCCCCTTTTCTCCTTCTCTAATGTTGCTGATGTGTTTATGAGTGTGGAGCGGGTCAGAGGTGAGTGAGAAACAAGGACTATCAACATGCAGGGCAACGCTTAAAGTTAATGTAGACTTGAGGTAAGCAGGGTGCTGGATCATTAATCAGTGCAGAGATAAAGAGGATGGCCTTTGGTTGAAGGGCAATTCCAGCTTTGACAAGAGTAGACAGAGGCAGAAAGCCATTTTGCAGCAGACCTCCATTCCTCAGACGGTTTTCTGAAAAACCGTATTTATGCAAATGTAGGTGGAGGATGATAGCAGCATTTTCTATAATGCTTATTACTTATTGAGCACGCACACGCTCAGCACTTTGCATGCATCATCTCATTCCAATTTACAGAAGTCACGGGAGGCAGGTACTGTCTGTTATTATTTTCATTTTGTGGGAAAGAAAACAGGCTTAGAAGACTTTTCTCCAGGTCTTAGAACCTATATGGAGAAGAGGATCCAATTTTCCTGGGACTTGGGTATAACGCACTTACTTTGTGGGGTTGGCAAACATTGCCTCTCCCTTCAGAGTTCTGGAGAGAGCAGGCCTGCATGTACAAGGAGCCCAGGTGTTCACTGGGCATAAAATTGTCCATTCCTCAACCTCTGCTGCCTGGAAGTTGACATAGGGTGGGGCAATTCCAACCAAGGTCCAGCAGCAGTGAAGGCAACAGAGTCTTTGAAATAGTGACTGTCAGACTGTGGAGCTGGGTTATCTGGTTGGTCTGACACATGGATGGAGGGGTAGTCCGGATGTGCAATGTCATGAGTGCTGGAACCTGGCCTGGAATTTTTATGGCACTCAGTGTCCTCTTTCTTCCAGCTGTGGATGGCAGGAAAGTGAGCTGCATTATTCCCATCTGTCTTGGTAAGGGTCAGTGGTCTCTGCAGTGGACATCTGCTACCACTTCCATTTTGCTCAGCACTGAGGACTCCTGACAACCAGCCTCATCTGCCTGCCTCCAGCTAGCCTCCTGACCTCACCCTGTTTGCACCTGCAGCTGTGTGGCCCAAGATGTTCTTTGTGGCCCTGATATACTCTTTATGGCCCCAAGATACTCTGGTGTGGAAAATGCACCTGCTTTGTCTTTCTTTTCTCTGGGGTCCTAATATATCTTCCAATGTTAAAACCCTTCATTAAGCTTCAGTTATTTAATTAAAAGAAAGTGTAAAGGGAAAAGGATCAGGCATTTAGAAGCAAGATATCAGAGCAAGAGCATTCTTTCCAGAGCACCTGTCACAACAGTGATGACTCTTGCTGTTACATATACATAAGACCTGACTGCCCTGAATGTCCGTGCAAGATGAGACAGGACAGAACCTGATGTCAGCTGCCCCCTGTCATATCCACTATGCGGCCTTGACCTCCAGACAGGCAATATGTCATTAGGAGGCATAGAAGCTCAGCTGTGTCCTGTTTAGGATTTGGAGAGGAGATGATGCTCTAGCGCTCCACCCAGACCAAACCTTCCCTCAGGAAACTGATCAACAAAGAAGGGAAGAAGGGTGAACTCCAGAGGCAATGGGATCAGTGTGCACTAAATGGCTTTGGTGACGGGCGGGAACAGGTCTAATTTTTCGTCCAGAAAATGATACATTAATTTCTGTGGATATATTTTCCAGTTCATATCTAGGTCCCTCATCAATTAGTTCAACTTGACTGAGCAACCAGTGATTCCAATGGCAATGCGTGGCTGGCGCTAGGTTGGGGATTTGTTGCTGTTGTAATACATTTAAATTGGAGTAACTACCCACCCTGCAGACCTGCCTCGGTTTCTCAGGGAAGGCCATCGAGATTCAGTGCCCTGAAAGGATAATCCAGGAGCTCCGAAGAACCCACACATGGGACACCTGGATGTACTGCCCATGGGCCTTCTGCTTTCTACTGGTGAAGTGTCCTAAAGTCATTGAAGATTCCAGGAACAATTCCAGGGGATTTGGGTTAAAAATCGAAGGTAAGCATGTCGTAAAAGAAGCAATGAGACGACAACCTGATGGAATATTCTTGCAGACTGGCTGTCACTTTTCAAGAGAAACTTTGTTGTCTGTAAATAGGAAGCTGTAGCCTGTACCAGCAATTAGCAATTGATTAAGTGCTGTTCACTGAATGCTTAATATATCTCAGGCTGGTTCCCAAGGGGACGGCTATGTTATGCCTCTGCTGCTACATTCTGATGTGTTTGGATGAGTGGGTTCAGCTTCCCTTTGACTTTTGTCCTTGCCTTTCCTTAGCTATCTTTAATCACACCTGCCCTTGGTTTTACTGCTTCTTGCTTGAGGAGTCAACGACAGAACCAACCAGGAACTTGGGAGCACCAGCTTCTAACTTCTGATTCTCCCTAGTTAACAGTGAGAGGGTGCAAGCCCCTCATTTTCTCAGGGTGGCCTCATTTGTTCACAGAGGCCTTATAATTAGATTCTTGTTACTTTCCCTTGCCAATCTGCCATTTCTGGTCCCCTTCAGACAGCTGAAGCTTTGTATCTGTGGACGAGCTTTCAAAAGGACATTTACCTCTTGTAATTTAATGTAGTTTCATTATGATAAGTGCTTTTTTTCAGTAGTCTTTTTCCCTTGTGGGATTTTTTTTAAATGTGGCTTTTTCCTATGGTATGATCACTTTCTCAAGAGCCCGGGTCTCTAGTACACACCAAGGGTGACCACCTTCATCCTTGGTGAAGCCTGCTGGGGCTCGCAGTTCTCCGGAGCCCTCATTCCCAGCAAGCTCTCTGCTGTTTCTGGTACCGCACGCTGACCTGTAAGTGAGAGATGTGCTGTGCATGAGGGAATCATGCTGCAGCTTGGAGGCTGCCTTTTCACACCTGCTGAGGGCCATGCTGCTCCTCCTTTAGCCTCCTGGGAATGTGGCCACAGTGCACATGCAGCTGGGGTGTGCAGTTAATCCAAGGGCACACACCTAAGTCGGAGTGTAACAGGACTGAGCGCAAGCTGACTGTTGAAGTCTGCTTTCAAGTACTGGCAAGCCAGGCGTGCAGGCTGGCAGCCCGCGAAGGAGACAAAGGGTCATACGGGTGCCTGAAATACAGCACAAGGTTGTGTTATCGCCAATCCCTCTGTTTTTTGAACCACAAAAGTGGTGACTCCTCACAGCCATTGTTGTTCTCTTGATCCTGACTGAAAAAAGGGGCACATGACCCATGTTTGGCTGACCAGAGATTCTTCTGTGAGAATTTAGCATTGCAGTGGAGAAATACAGTCACTCTTTTGAGTGTCTAGACCATCTCATCTTCTCTTGCCTGTGCATCTTTTATAAGGACACTTGGTTGTGTTTAGAGATTGGCAGAATCATTGAGGACAATCTTGACTCGATTTCTTCAGCTTAGGATGTCTGCAAAAACCATTCTTCCAAGTAAGGTCACATTCACAGGTTCCGGAGATTGCCCTGGAGGTAAGCTTTTGGGAGATGAAGAAGAATTGCTCAAAATGCAGAGTGTTACAAATGGGACTGCAGTGTGCTCAGGGAGTTGGTGCAACCACCTTTTCTCTGGGGGGTAGAGGAAGTCACATTATCTGACAGAGGAAGGCTGACTGCTAGGTTGCATGTGGTGACTGGGAGGGCACTGCAGATGCCAGGCAGGCACATCGGAGGGAAGGAGGAAGGAAAAGGGAGGCCTGTGGAGGGGTGGAGAGCACGGAGGGCACAACCCATGAGGCTTTGCATGGAACACTGGACACTATGGTGTGGTTTTAAGTGGCTGAATATCTGATTTGCAACTAAAAAGAATTTCCTTGGTTCCCCTTTCTTCTCCCTGGTGTCTGACTCCTTGATTTTTCTCATTATGGCCAATAATAGTGTCCCTGGGGAATCCCAGACTCTACAAGGAGGCTCCAGCTAGGAAAGATGCCCAGGTCGGAACCATCAAAGGCCCCCTCTTGGCATCTAATTTTCACTGCCCCCCGCATCCTCTTCTGCCTTAATTCTCCTGTTGAAAATTGTAAATCAGTAATATACCATCTCAAGGCTCTAAGATACCACAGGCAATTTAACACTGTGAAAAATAAGAAGCATCTTTGGTGTTCTAACATTTATTATTCCTGGACTCGTTATTTTTCTTAATGAAAGCTTCTCTCTCTCCTTCTGCTTATCGGTTTTTAACACATGCCATTTACCACCTCCGACCTGATGATTAGGGGCCTGGGAACAGCCTTACATCACTGTCAAGGAAGGAGAGGAAAAATTGCAAAGTAAATGGCAAGATGCTGTCACGATAGCGAACAGGAAAATCTGCAGCGCTTAGGAGAATGCGGGACCCAAATGCAATTCTGCGTCCCCGGCGGCCGCAGTGGCGCCCGGGGAGGCAGAGTCACTGGTGGGGTGCGGGCGCCACGTGACTGATTATTCAAATGAACCTGTGATGAATTCGGTTTATATTGACGCAAATAATCCTGCCGGAGCCTGCAAGGGCTAATGCATTTTTGGAACTGTGGTTCTTCCATTGATAGTACAAAATAGTGTAGAGGAAAGCCATTTTTGTAATATTAATAATGAAATTACAGAATCAGGTCACTTAAAGGAGCCGCGCTGAGTCAGCGAAGGCAGCGTGGAGTTGAATGCGGAGATTAGTCCCCAGCAAAATGGAATGCGAACCTTCTGCAGCTATCTCATTGCATAACACTCACGTCCTCTTCTCGCTCTCCTTAGGAGAGAAAGAGCTCTAAAAAGGAGTCGACTAAGTGCAATTCTCAGGAGGGAAGGAGCTGTCCAGGTTGCAGAGGTCGCCCCTCCTAAAATGGTTTTCTTTTTCCCTGCTTTGATTGCACATCGGACTTACCTTCTTTGCCCATGCCGTGGTTTAATAGCCAAGTCCCAGAACGTATCTGTAAATGCTCTCCAAATGAATGACTAAAGTCGCAAATGAAGACTAATAAACAGCCCTAAAAGAATGAATATATTTGTCAATGAAGATCTAGGGCTGAGATGAAATTCTTTTTTTTTTTTTTTTTTTTTTT